>NC_134707.1:46281244-46621244 GCF_043290135.1 Rhipicephalus microplus
TGTTTCCAAATAAAACTCTGAGTATTTTGTTACCAGTGCACTTGTCTAATCAATTATGAGCGACCAGCTTTAACAATTGAAAAAAAATTGTTATTGGTGCGATATTTGTGTGCTGCACTTTCTTTTTTTGCCGGCTGCGAGAGCCAGCCAAGTTCTGCATTCTTCTGCTGCACCATACGATGTTGCTGAATGCTAATGTGGAGTATACTAGAGGATAAAACAACTGTACAATGTGCAGTAGAACTCCATGGCCTCTACTCTTGAGGACAGGAAGAAACCAATTTTAAATCTAAGGCTAGGAGACGTCGTCGTGTTATTGAACGCTCAAACTGTCCTCATTTGTCAAGTGTCTGTTCATTTCCGGTAAAATTGCTGTTCAACCTCGCCACAATCATCCCCGTAGATTTTCGAATGTTGACGTACACAGTGGGGAAAATTACAGGCGCGTGCCAATGTACAATGTCAGAAGAAGCTAACGCAAACCTTCAATAGCCATCGGAAGCATTTATCTTCCCACAAACCTTTCCGTCAAATTTTATTACGTGCCAAGTTACCGTTTTTTTTTAATATCAACTAAGTGTTTTCTCGAAATACACTTGATGCCTAGATAAAACTAAACGCTTTTAAAGCAAACATGAGGACCATTACGTTATTGCTATGAAAGCCTTTGTGTATCGTAGAAGGCTCGGCGAAGAAACAGATTCAGTTTTTTGGAATACAGCCTGCGTTCTTCTTGGATGGTCTTCTATACTATTGTTAGAACGGCGTCTAAATTTCTCCTAGTTGATCATGCTTTGCACAAATCAATGTATCGAACTCAGATGCATCGACCGAATAACAGGAACGCACACCATACGCGCTTAAAATGGATGTTGGTTCGAAGATATTTAAGACATCCGTCAGTCTTGATTTGAGAGTGAGATCACCGATGCTAAGCTGTTTGAAACACTTCGAAAACTCGCGAACACCATTCGTTTTATGTCTATACAATAATAGAAGCATGCATGTCTTTAACTATAGCAATGCTCCTCAAAAACTTCAAATGGACACGATTGCATTAATGTACGTGTGCTAACACATTTCCATTTTATAGCTATGACTAACGTGACGCCTTCAATAAAGAAGTGCGGAAGAAAGGAAAATATTTTGCTGTCGTTGCGGGCCACGTACCGCTTAGGATTTTTTTTAGGCATGCCGATGCCTAACGGGCCCGCGACGCAACAGAGAGACTTGGTCTTTCTGTTCCGACGTGGGAGTGGCCCGCAACGTGCTAAAGCGCTTTTCGGAGGATCAAATAAATTTCATCCATCTATGCCCATGCCATCGTGTCAGATGGTAAGGATGAACGGGCGACTGGAAAACATTCATTGAAAATATTTGTGTCTTGCTTACATTAAAAAAAATGTGCTGAGCCGCAGGTCGTAGTATCGAATCCGGGCGGTGGCGGCTGCATTTTCGGTGGAGGCGAAAATGCTGTAGGCCCGTGTGCTTTATTTTGGGTGTACGTTAAAGAACCCCGGCTGGTCTAAATTTCCAGAGTTCTCCACTATGGCGTCTTTTATAATCGTATGGTAGTTTTAGTACGTTAAACTTCACGTATCAATCATCAATTGAGAAAAGAACTGATACACCAAGAAAGGGTTTCTATATGCCAATGGCGCTCTGCTTTAGGCAAACCGCCTCATCATATGCATTTTTGCCGTAGGCGTGTGTCGCGTACTCCTCCACCTATCTATCTATCTATCTATCTATCTATCTATCTATCTATCTATCTATCTATCTATCTATCTATCTATCTATCTATCTATCTATCTATATATATATATATATATATAAATATATATATATATATATATATATATATATATATATATATATATATATATATATATATATATATATATATATATATATATGTATATATATATATATATATATATATATATATATATATATATATATATATATATATATATATATATATATATAGGGAGGAGTCAAAAGCTTCTTCGCAGCAAGCACTCCCCCCCCCCCCCACTGCCAAATACATGGAGCTGAATTTGCGCCCCCACCCCAGGCCGCAACACCCCCTCCCCATTTTTTGAGATTATACATTTCATTTATTTCACCATAATCGATACGTAATAATCTATACAGTTTGAACAAAGGTCGCATAGCATAGAGGAAAGTATCGTACATGGTGAGGATAGCAGGGTAAAAGCTATGATCTACAGCTTGACAAGCCCCACCACCCCGATATATCCGGGGCTGAGTTTGCACTCCCCGTCAAGATGACTAGTGGATTCCGCCAAACCCCGCATGGTTTCTACTGAACACCACCTTTCACGAATGCTTTAAACGGGAAAAATAAAATACTCACCCCGCGATAAACATCGTCGCACTGCCTTATTTTTGGTCCTGCAAAAAGAATTCAACGCTGTACTGCAATTACGTCTTCATGGGGTATACACGCATAAGAAAAGCTTCTTGGTTCTATCGCGCTGGTTGTCGTTGGCTAACGACGTGTAACAAACGACAAATGTCTTTTGCGTTCGATATTCCCAATAGTTGCCACTTGGGTGTGCATTTACCATATGTGATTTATGAAAGATTATTTATTTATTTATTTATTTATTTATTAGTATACCCTCGAGACCTAAAGTTTAAGACCCAGAGGGCGTTACAGAAGGGGTGGGTGCAATATGAACGTTGCGAGAATGATAATGACATCATTAAAGGAAATAAAACAAATTAGCATAGTTAAGAAAAGGTAATTCCTGACGGTAGTTTGGTGAAATCGTTCCAGTAACATATAAATATCGACCTCTATTATTACTAAGACATAAACGCCAATTCTGAAGTAGGCATTTTATGCCACTGTTGTTTTGAAACACGGTGACTAAAGGAGGTACCTAATGAAAAAAGAAATTTTCGAGAACAGTCCCATCTGTGTAGCTTGATCGAGCAAAGCATTATTATCGCATCACGTGAGTAAAAAAATCACAGCTTATACACGAAGTGAATGATGATGAGTGGGGCGAAGCATCCGTCTGTCAATACGTTCGTGCGTCCGTCAGTCCGTGCATGCGTCTATGCGTCTGATCCCGTTCGAGATCACTGACGGTGCGCGGATAACACCGACGAGACGTGAGTCGAGGAAGCCAAGCACAAGCGTCTTCAACGCACCCACCACTCTGCTTAGTTTATGCCCCACCAATGATCCGCCTCGTACGGTGACTTTTCAGGAGGCAGATAGAGGAACTCATTCTCCGTGTACCCAATTACAGCCCAGGCAGCATCCAATCAGAGAGTAGTGGTACAACGCCATCTAGAATATCCTTACTTAACTGAAGTTTCTATATGTACTTCTACCAGACACCGCCGTTTATTACATGGTTTGAGAGGTACTGCCTTTTTTATTCTCGTCTTTTTTCTCGGTTACGCGTTACGCATGACAAGGTTAGACTAAGCAGAGCTTCGCCCCTAAAAAAATGTGAATACCATGAAAAAAGATCGCAAAACATTCGTTCGTTTGAAAGTCGCAGGCTGCAAACGAAGTCCGCTGATGAGACCCCTAATCTAAGGCATAATAAAAACGAAGGAATATGTAAATATATAATATGTAAACATAGCGAGGGAGCGAGGACTCATAGCGAGGGAGTGGTTGCCCTAGGGGTTTGGTCCCTCCCTCTTTTTCTCCTTTCGAAATTGAGTGGGGGGTGTTTTACAGAGAGCAAATAATAATAACAATTGTTTTCCAGGGCCTTCAACAAAGTCCTCCCCGAAAGAAAATTCTCACTACAAGCCCGTGTAATGCAGTTGAATTAGAAATGCCGGTGGTGTTTTCTTATAAGTCGACAGACTGTACAGCACTTATTGTATGATAGTCGGCCACATTATATTTATAACATTAGGCTTGAAAAGAGCAAATAATGCGCCGGGCCTTCATTGCGTTCAGGCAACAGTACTCAAAGTAACCTTGATAATTGGTTTCGAAAAAAAAGTTTTGGAAAACAAATTCATGCCGCAATAAATTTTTCTACACCTTAAAGCAAATGCACACAGTCTTCGGACCCAAACAGGTCAGCGTCCATATCCACAAAAAAGCTTTTACGCTAGATTATTTCGTACGACAGCCCCACCGTAGTAGTATAGTAGTTGTGGCACTCGAATGCGAACCCGAAGGACGTAGGGTGGAATTCCGACTGCGGCGGCTGCATTTTAGATGGTGGCGAAAATTCTTGAGACCCATGTAGATAGATTTAGGTGCACGTTAAAGAACCCCAGGTTGTCTAAATTTTCGGAGCTCTCCAGTATGGCGCCTTTCATAATCATATCGTGGTTTTGGGACGTCAAGCCCTAGATGTTATTATCTTATGAGGACAAAATTGCAGCCAATTCGATGTCGCACATATCTTAGCGAAAGCTTTTCGCCATTAGAAGGACCCTGACAAACAAATACAAAGAAAGAACGTTTGTGAGCCTACGGCTTGACCATTTTCACAAATGAGTGAAAGAAACGTCAGCGGAATATATAGCAAGTAACGTATACTTACTCTGAACGATGCACTCTCCTCTGTAGCATCGGCCTGAACGACCGAAGAATGATGCAATCTGAAATCAAGCAAAAACACTAGAGTCAACAGGCTTTCATGACTTGAAACAAAGCTATCCTAATATGTAACGTAACTAATAAGACACATCCGTAAATTAGTGTCGTCCTGATGCTGCGTTCAAATTTATATATGCGAACACTGGCACAATGGTGACGTGATTGCACCGTATATGTATACGTATCTCCCAAAAATCCCAGAAAAAAAAAAGACTCCGGTGTGCGAAATCAAACTTGAGACCTCCGCGTCCTGAATGCGAAGCGTTAACCATTGAGCCACCGAGAGGTACCTCCTTGAAAGTTCAAACGGCAAGCTATTCATATCTACCACGTTCAGCTGTTGGCGGGCATCTTGGGGGGAGGGGGACTATGATGTTTTCAGCATTATCAGCAAGATGACTCAGTGAGCGCTCAGCGGCTCTCATCTCTCACGCGTACTTTGGCCCCCGTAGAGACTAAGGGGTGTACGCTCGATCGCGCGCCCTTATCTGGCAGTGGGGAGAATCATACGTCTTGGCTAGTCTTTGAGTTTCATCAGAACGATTCTGTTGTAATTACCGGGCGCTCAAAGGTCACTGCAATAGCGATGGAGGCGGAAATGTTGTAGGCCCGTGTGCTCAGATTTGGGTGCACGTTAAAGAACCCCAGGTGGTCGAAATTTCCGGAGCCCTCCACTACGGCGTCTCTCATAATCATATAGTGGTTTTGGGACGTTAAACCCCACATATCAATCAAAGGTCACTGCAATAGTTGCACAGCCTCCACTTTCGAAAAGGGCGCGCTTTTCAGACACAGCGAAGTAACAAGTGAGACGCTTATTTGCGTTAATCTGTATTTGTGAGTACGTTTTGTGCGTCCTTTGCGCGTGAGAAACGCGGGGCACGTGTTGATCTGCTTGCCATTTTGGGCGCGACTTTCCATCTTGTTGCTATCGCGTTGATTGCTTCGCGTTTGCAGCAAAGCTGTGACTTTTTGTTAATATGTGGGATACACGCACGTTGATCACAAAAGCATATTCAGTGCGCAGCATAAGGGGAAACAGTGGCTATCACATATAAGATAAACGTGCGTCAGAGTGAGATCAGAAGTGCGAATATTTAACGAAATGCTACATCGAGCCATCTCATACAATAGGACACTGTTGTCTCCTTGATATATGAATAAGTGGCGTCGTCTTCAAGCTTGGACAGCTAATAAGGGAGAATAAAGCATTCAATGGCAATGTGGAGTGAACGTCCTGTAGTCGTGTAGGCATTTGTACTTTCTGCGCAAGAGTGGTTGAAAACTACACAATATATTAGTAGTGGTAATCGGGTAAGTCAGAAACGGATCACTATTCTCAGCAAACTTTTGCACTATTTTCTATGGCTTATGTAAGGATACTCAGTTTTCACTCTCACAATGCACGATTTAAAAAAAAAAATATCTGATAATGCATATTGAGGCGGCAATTTTCTATGAAGACATGCACTAATAGAAATTCTCGTGGATAACTTTGCTGTGCTTTTGATTACAAATTTTATTTTATCATTTTATTCAAGGCCAAATTGTCCCGATTCCCCTTGGGGCACACCACAAGACTAAAGGCTGAGTGATAGCCTGATTAGGCCGTGCCACCCTGGCAGCAACGCGCAACACACCAACAGGTATTATTAGCACAGAATGCAATACTATATTGTCACGTGGACGTACTGTCACGTATTGTTCAATATGGGTTGCACGATTTGACAGAAATATGAGTAGAGTGCAAAAAACAAAAACAAAATGGT
This sequence comes from Rhipicephalus microplus, assembly GCF_043290135.1. Taxonomy (NCBI): domain Eukaryota; kingdom Metazoa; phylum Arthropoda; class Arachnida; order Ixodida; family Ixodidae; genus Rhipicephalus; species Rhipicephalus microplus. Next base: position 46,287,626 of record NC_134707.1, read on the forward strand.
CATTGGAGTAGTGGCCATACAACAAACGCGTAAGTATAATTTAGACCCCATAGAAAGAGGTTCATCACACGATTCAAATACTATAATCATGCAAAATTCATTCTTGAATCTGTTTTGTCAAATATCACTTTTATTAAAACGACTGATTTATTTGTATCAAAAAGCCTGTTGAAATTAGCCTAGTAGCAGTCAATGCTGCTCCTTCCTACTTTTTCAGATTTGCGTGCACGTTAAGGAATCCCAGGTATTCGAAATTTCAGGACCCCTTCTCTACGGCGTCTCTCATAATCATATGGTGGTTTTGAGACGTTAAACGCCAGATATCAATCAACAATACATTCTTCCTATTTCTTAACAGCACGAAGTCACTGATACAATACAACAGGAAGATATTTTATAAATACTGGTCAACTTACCCGACAGCGTGCGCCGTCTGGTAGTACTCCTTGATAGACACCCTCATATGTATAACACAGGTAGCCACACGGATTTTGTGGCTGCGGCTGAAAGTTAAAAGCAAAATGTCATTCACACAGCGATAATTAAGCTGAGTTTGCGTGATTTTCTGTCTTAAGAAGAAGTATTCAAAATATTATGAATTGGACATTTTACGTACGAAGGCCGTGATAAAGTCACGTGGTCATGATGTTAACGAAGGAAGATACGGAACAGAGCGTGGACTGTCGACAATAGAGAGTTTTAGTACTGCATACGCTGCGTACGTGGCGGCGTTGCGTACGTAAGGACGCCACGTTCTGCGTAGTGCGCATGCGCAGACCGCAACGCGCACGTATCGCGTTACGTACGCAGCCGCTACGTACGCACGCATGAGATGCGTGCGTGCGTACGTATGAGCTGATCACGACACCGCGAGACTTCGTTTTGCAAAATGGCAGCATCGAAGGCAAGCACCGACCGGCTCTGTGGCTTAAAATATGGCCATAATCTGGCTATAGCACTTGGATTGGCTCATTTTGGTTGTCAACAACACGTGCTTCTATTTTGATCTACCAGATGGCGCAACACGCTTCACGCTCGTTACGTACGCGGGTACTACGGCGTACTAAAAGCCGATTAGTGGTAAACGACGCCACGTAACGCAAGGCGCTTGCGTGATGCGTACGTAGCACCATTCCGCAGTACTAAAACTCTCTAATCTTATCGGCGGCAACGTGCGATGGCATTTATGCACGCAGCGTTGAACATTCGAGTGCGATCACTCGTGGCGATTTTGTTCCAGAACCAACTCAGCTGTTCGCATTTTGGCGCTCAAGCACAACAGATGATCGGAAAGATATTCTGGCGCGGATCACGCAAAGAAGTATCTACACGTGCGATGTGCCCGCAACGTAAAACTTAGAAAGGATGGTGTGCCACCATATGTTCGAGGCACGCCGCGGTGCGGGGCACCACGGATTAGGTTTTAGCTTCCCAATCTCTTGTAACTAGCGTTTAATTACGAATATACATGTATTTTTGCGGTTTGCTAAGTTAGTGCAGTCGCCAGGATATTATCACAGATATTAACAGTGCTGTATATTAGTCGCTATGGGGCTATGGCTAAGCACTGTTACGCCAGGTTTTTATATGTCCCTTCTTGTTAATCAAAAATAATAAAAAAGAAACTAAATAAAAAATTCAAGACCATTCGTCTAGTTGGAAACGGTTGACTAATGGAGCAATGTATATGTCTTCCTGCTATAAAATGTCCCAACGTCTTTGTGTGAAAGTTCACATTAAATTTATCGGGAATTCTAACAGGGCTACGCGTATGTTCCAGGTGTGTTTTGTAATTCTGTGAACGCTTAATTTCTGTCATTGCCTCTCATATTCTCTCCTCGCCGAAGATTTAGCGTATAGATTTACGTAAATCATGGTTAAAACGAAAACAAAGTCTTCAAACTGCGTCCAAAGGCGCGATACTTGGGCACCTCATGTGATGAAAGATTAGTTTTGTTCTGCTTTCATCAGCCCACAGACTCGCTATTTTGGGGGACAAGGGAAACAAGTAGGCATGTGACCAAACTGTTGCGTATCTGTATGTCTCCGTACTGTCGTATAGGACTTGTTTGAAACTACGGAGAGCCAGTTACCACGAGAAGCAGTACAGCAGAATCCAGAAATTTATATTTTTTATGCTTCATGATGCACCAAACAGGACAAATGATTAGCAGTACTACAGCTATGACACTGCTGCCTGTCAAACTGCCTAGTGCACTTACCCCCATGAAGAATCCACTGCAAAGGTGTGGCTGGTGCTCTTTACGGGACTCGGCCCATGAGATGCCTGTTGGTGACAATAGGAAACATACGGTATTAGGGTGTCTGGCGTGTGTTGCATAAGTGTATCGAGAGCTCGCAGAAAATTCAAAGGCAAATGACAGTGGCAATCAGCTGGTGACGTATAAAACTCACTGGTAATGTGTGACGCCTTTTGGTTAGGTTTTGACCAGTTTCAGGTCTCAGGCTTCGCTCCCCGTGTAAGCGTAAGCGCCATGAAGGTATCGATAAAAGATTTTTAATTTAGAAGCATTTCAGGGGCGTGGTGGCGTACATACCTTGAGATCTCGGTGATTAGATTTTGCGTGATAAGTGTTTTTCGTACAATTCCTAGCCTACTTCTTTTGAAAATGATGCATTTTATGAATTCATTAGGATAACATTTTTTTGTGCTAAATTGAATTAGAGGACCTCGAAACTTTATCTTGACCAATATGTCTAAAAATATTTATGTATACTAGCCCAAACCACATTAAAAAAAATTTTGATCTGCACATTGCAGAGCAACTGAGTTTGCAGAAGCAACGCTTGTGCGATGAAAACATCGCTGCCAGGCGTTCTTTTCGCAGCAGGAAGGCGAAAGTACAACAATAAACGTCGATCAGGTCATTCAATGTAGCTCAATAAAAGTGACTCGCTGAAGGAGTATGTATATTTCGTTTTTTAACCTAGTTTGTATTTATGATTTTTTTTTCACATTGCAGTTAACTTTTTTACCCCCCCCCCCCCCTAAAAAAAGCTTCAACGAGATTTCAGTGCGTTTATGCATTTACGACCAGAGAACTGAGAGTCCTTGATACCGATTTCCTGCGTCACAACACACTCAGGTATGTCGACAATTTAATGACAATTGTCCTCGTAGAAAAAATTCGCGACTGTTCTTGGCAATTCAGGACTGTTCTTGGACTTTTTTTTTTCGCAAAAAATCGCTGGTTTTCTTCGGCCTTCGCACCAGCCATCATAGGAACAATGGGCACAGGTGTTACATTATCTGCAAGCCATTGGTCATACATGAACGGCCAGCATGCGGGAGACCATGAGCTCTACCTCGGCTTTTTTTTTCTTTTGCTCTCACAGCCGAATAACATTCTTGCACAATGTTTCCCTCGCTGTTGGCACGGACGTTGAAAACGTGGCTGCTCTCTGTATTTTACGCAGCTGCATCCGCCCAGCTGAGCATAAAAATAAAGAATTTCTTCCCTGCCACGCAAGCCCGCTAGGTATTGGTGTCGTACACAAATCGCAGTGCCCGATACGTTGGATCAGTCGGTTCGGGGCCCAGCTGTTGACCCAAAGTTCGCCTATTCGATGGCCGCCACGGTGGCTACATTTCCGTCGAGGGGAAGTGGTGTAGAGGCCTATGTACTGTGCGACGTCATTTGCATGTTGAAGAATACCAGGTGGTCGAAATTCCCGAATCCCTCTACTATGGTGTCCCTCATAATTAGATTGTGGCTTTGAGACGTAAAATTCCACATAACGTTATGAATTGAGTGTACAATAATAATCCAGCCGAATGTGTCGCCTGAAAAAGGCATGTGCCACATTTAGTTTTTTGAGCCATCAGACCTTGTATTTAGAAGACACCTCGCAAAAAGTACTGAATGTGATTTATTTTGACTTGTAAAAACGAGTTTATTAGCAACGTTAAATAGGACAGCCACTCTGAGTGTCATTTTGCGGTGCTTCAGAGAGCTTCCCACTTCATTCGAGTTCACTTGAGCTTAATGAGCTGCTGTTCATAATCAGCTAGTGTCAGCCACGCACTGTTGAAGTTATTGAAGTTAGTCCTGGTGAAGCTTATATGCGTACGTTGTAGCTCGTCACTGCATTATTTTTGGCCAATTTCATGCTTACAACATGAAGCTGAGCGTGAAGCACCCACTTGAAATCTAAAATTTCAACCTGACGTTCCGTTTTGATTTGTAGGTATAGCAGCTTTCGTTACTCCACTGCACAAGAAAAAAAACAAAACAAAAAAAATGTAGGAAGATAACTACGAAGTTGGTTAGTCTATGGTACGCCGTGCAGATTTTCAAACCTTTTCAGACCTCTAGACATCAATAGGAATGCTCATTATGTGAACTGCGCCTTCTAGCATATCATATTCCAGCGCAATTACACTTCCAAGAGCAGTCTCTTGAAGCTACTGTGCGGTCGGTCACACTTGAAGCGAGGCCTAAACACATTGTACTCGTTGCCAAGAACGCGGTCATCATCTCATCATCTCATCATCTCAGGCTTCAGTAGTTAGAAAACAAGCAAAGGTGCAGGCAAAGACGGAATAAGAATTTCGCTTTCTTGAGTACGAGAAAAGAAAAAAAAAAAAACCTTTGGTCTCCCGATCGATGTGCCATAAGGAAGAAAAAAGACCATTCGATGCTTCTGGTTAACGAGTGAACCTCCTAGCCTTATCAACAGTTGTAAGAATGGGGATTCCTAAAAAAAGGAAACTAAAAATTCAGTTCATATATTATGAGAAGAAAACAAAAGCTTACAGCATGGACGCTGTCACTGAACATGTAGATTGTGACGGCTTTCTTGGAAACTGTGATCACGGGACGCCGATTAGACTTGGTGCTCAGTTATGAGGACGCCGCTGCAAACTACTGATTAAGTAAAAAAAAAGTATCAACTCAAGTAGAGTTACAAGAAAATGTGCGCTTACCAGCCAGCGTCAGAAGAACGCATGCCATGTAGCGCTTTGATTGCGCCATCTTGCATTAGCAGTGGTCGCCACGCGTGGGTACTCTGATGTGCACCTGCCTTAAACCCAGTGTCGTTTTTTTTAGCACGCGAGGAGCTGTGAAAAGAGTCATTGTTGCACCTCAAGAAAGGATAGCAAAACTCGAGGCAGCGGCCATGTGGAACAGTAGTAAGCAAAATACAGCTATTTTTCCAGCCATGGATAACAAAAGAACATGCATAACAATGAACTCCGAAGTAGATTTATGCTACTTTGTGCTCTCTTTTTTTTTTCATTAATTCCGGTGACTCACAGCATGTTCACTGTTGCCAGTTGGTTAGAAGCTTTAATAAAGGTGGTCATTTTGACCTACTATGGGTCAGAATAAGGACTACTTACTATAAGAGACTTAAAGGGACTCGTTGTGATAGTTAACGGAATGTGCTTTCTATGCGGAATGCCACTTTTTTGGCGTGTGGAGGCTTGAATGCTTTCACCTACGAGAAAAAAAGACATAGAAAAAACTGGTTAACAATGCAATGGTTTCTGAATACATCTAAGGTCGTTTGACTTCACTTTACATGGTGCTACATGATGCATTGTGGTAGTGTGCGGGTTTGAAGCTGCTAAAGCGTAGCGGGGTGGATAAGAGAGGCAAGCCGGTGCATTGCTGTGTGACATTTTTTTTAGCACGAGAATGCGATCTCTTTGTAATGGTATCAACAAGTTAGACGTCTAGCGTCTGTCAGAGGAAAGAACACTACGCCTACTGCGTCACCGTCCAGATTTAACATCGAGACGGTACAACCGCTACTGGGCTTTGGGCAATATACTGCAATGTCTGAAAAAATCCAAGTGGAACAACTCACTCGTCGTTTTTTTGCACCTTATCGGCAGTGCAGAAGGCCCCAGTTATAAAGTGTGTTGCAGCCCGGAGATAATGGAACATATCTTGTGCATCTGCCCGCGATATATCGCGCAAAAAAAATTTGATGGTCACCGTGTTGTTGAAGTGTAAGAAGCAACAAGTATCTCAAAATGCTCTGTTGGGACGACTACCTCGTCATCACCGCAACACTCCGAAAGCGTTGAAGAGCTTTTTATGTGCGACAGAACCCGACAAGGGACTATAAATTGATTCGATCTTCTAAGGTTTCTTTATAACCACCTTCCTCATCATTAAGAACACCTTCGTTCTCTCCTTTCTTTTTTATATTTCACTTCCCCCTCTTTCCTAACGCCGAGTAGCATGCCAGAAAATTGATTCCAGCTGACCTATCAGGCTTTTTGCCACAATAAACAGTCCTATCTCTCTCTCTCGCTCCCTGAGTAGAATGCTCTTGTGTGGGTGCGTTGGTGTGTGTGTGCTTTATTTAAGTTTATCGCTTCATGCAGTCTCGCACTTTCCCATCCCGGTGCAGGATAGCACGTCAGATTGTACCATCCAAGTAACCTTCTTGCCAATTCATTTTCCCTGTGCAAGACAGAAATATCAGTTTGACACTGTCTTCTGCAACGAAAGTGACGTACTGAGCAGGGTGTTTTCGGAAGAAGTGCGATACTTCTCATAAGTTGATGCCGATCGAGTTACGCAAGTAACTGTTGTCTTTAGTGTGATGCTGTTTCAAAGGATTCTCTGATGGTTCACCCTCGTGAAGAAACGTGTACACACGAAAATCCGACAGATAATAAAGCATGCACGAATTGAACCTTTATTTCGTAGATGGGTATGACTCTCAGCCGCACTTCGGAAAGAGGTGGGGTAGAGATTGTTGGGTGTACCACGTAGGCTGTACACCCTACAGCTGTAAGCCCATGACCTGTACTCCCAACAACTGTACACACAAGACATGTACCGTAACCGAGCTGTGCACCTCACTAACATCAGTTCGTGTTGATCCATTTTCAGTAGAGACTCAATGGCGTTGCTCTCGTGCGAGTTGGTCGACCTCTTTTACACCACTCGTAACAGGACACTTCTATTTTTATTTATTTATTTTACCATACTGCCGCCTAGATCGCAGGAGTGGATACAGAACAGAAAACAAATTGCAATACAAGTCAAGACGTACAGAGAATGAAGATCTGTGATTAGTGATGTACAAAATGAATTCACGGGATAGAGCTTTAACATGGCCGGGCAGCGCATTACATAATTCAATGATGCGGATAAAAAAACTCTATTTATACGAGTTTGTTCAGTGATTAAAAGGAGACATGTTCAAATCATGATGAAGTGGAAGTTGGTTTGGCAGGTGTAATTTAGTCGCTGAGTGAAGGGAATTAGAGACTTTAATGAGAGCGCAAAAGAACTTTAGCGATTTAACATGACGACGAAAAAAGAAAGCAGTAAGCTGAAGTCTGTGAAGATGAGAACTAGGTGAAAAATACCTGTCGTAGCGACAATATATGAAGCGGACGGCTTTCTTTTGCACGGATTCCATTTTTTTTATGTCAGATATGTTGTGAGGATTCCATATGACAGAGAGTCCTACTCGAGTAGTTGGCGAACTAAGGTTTGGTAAGTCAGGAGCCTTATGTTAGGTGGGGCCAAACGTAGAGTACGTTGTTGGTACCCCGGTCTTCTAAGGGCGCGGTTACACATTACATCATTGTGATGTAACCAAGACAGAGTTAGTGAATAAAATGCCTAAATATTTGTATTCAGACACATTTTTCAGAGGCACACCACGAAACGAATAAAGAAAAAGAGAGAAAAAAGAGCGTTTGTTAAATGATATGGAGACAGTTTTACGTAAGTTTATTTGCATCTGCCAAGTGTCACATCATGATTGGATTGATGCAAATCATTGGAGGTTTTAATCGTATGGTAAAGACACAGTCGCCAGCGCACACGCGAATTTTAACGGGAATGTTATGTGGTAAATCTTTTATGTAAATTAAAATGTAGAGGGCCTAGTAAGGAGCCTTGAGGCATGCCGGAAGTTACACTGAAAACAGATGATTGAAAAGACCTAAATTGTACGTACTGAAACCTATTCGAAAGAAAAGAAGAAATCCAATTAACTAATGCATGATTGTTCCAAATGATGGAGAGCTTTTGGTCACAAGTGCTTTCTTGCTTCATTAAATTGTTGCACAATGCCTAAGCTTCTTATGTCGTTGAGTGGCAGGTGTAGATGTGTAGGGAGTCGCTCGCTGGATTCCGTGCCGACCGGTTGTGCACCCGCGCGCTCCGCGCGCTTGCGACCTTCGGCGTCACCGTAGCTCTGGCCGACTGGGCTCGCCCTACGTCACCTCCTGCCGCCGACGACAGTGAAGCTCTGACTTACTGGACCTGCTCAACGCCATCTACAGACGCCGACAACATCTCTCGCAAGTGTACCCCGTCCTCGGACTCCAGTGACAGTGCTTCCATCTTTCCTGTCTCTCCTATCCCCTCAGTTTGTTGTTGCTTCTTCTTCCTCTTTTCTATGCCTTTACTTCTACCCTTTTTATCCCTCCTCACCCCCATCCCTTGTGAGCTCTGTGGCGGTGTCGCTCACTGAAGCAGACAATAACGGGGCTCACTTTTCTCTTCCTTTCTCTATCTTAAAAACCACTCACACAGGTGCAGATGTGTGTTATTTGTCATGGGAAATCAGCTCTGCATAATTCTTGACAATTCGGGGACCGGGGCTAAGTGTAAAAAATGCAATCACCATCATTATCATCATCATCATCATTATCATCATCATCATCATCATCATCATTGATCATCCTTACTACGCGCACTGTAGGGCAAAGGCCTCTCCCATGATCAACAATCAACCCGGTCTTGTGCTTTCCATTGCCACGTTGTACCCACAAATTTTTTATATAATCGGCTTACCTAACTTTCTGTACCCCCTTCGTGCATTTGCCTTTCCTGGGGATCCAGTCAGTTACCTTTAATGACCAGCGGTTATCCTGCTTACGTGCTACGTGTCCAGCCCATGTTCGTTTCTTTTTCTTGATTTCAACTAAAATATTCCTAAACCCCGGTTTGTTAATGACCCACTATGCTCTATTGTTGTCTCTTAAGGTTACAACTATAATTTTTCTTTCCATCGCTCAGTGCGTCATCCTCAATTAAAGCTGAACCCTCTTTGTAAGCCTCTAGGTTTCTGCTCCGTAGGTAAGAAGTGGTAAGGTGCAGATGGTATATACTTTCCTCTTGAGGGTTAGGGGCAGATTACCACTCATTATTTGAGAATGCTTGCCGAATGTTACCCAACCCGTTTTTTTTTATTCTAGCTATTTCACTCTCATGGTTTGGCTCCGTGGTTACTACCTGTCCTGAGCATGCATATTCCTTTACAACTTCCAGCATCTTTCCACCTATCGCAAAGTGCTATTTTCTGCCGAGACTGTTTCACATTACTTTAGTTTGGCGCATATTGATTTTCAGACCTACTTTTATGCTTTCCGTGTCCTGTTCAGTAATTATGAGCTGTAATTCCTCCCCTCAGTTTCTCATCAAGACAATGTCATCAGTGAATCGCAAGTTATTAAGCTACTCTCCATTAATTCTTACCCCTAACTATTCCCAGCTTAGGGTCCTGAATACCTTCTCTAAACATGTGGTGAATAGCATTGGAGAGATCGTGTCTCCCTGTCTTACACCCTTCTTTGTAGGGATTTTGTCACTTTCTTTATGAAAAACTATGGTGGCTGAGGATCCTGTGTAGATTTCTACTGGTACGTTTACGTAAGATGCTTCGATCGATGCCCTGATTTCGTATTGCCTGCCTTACTGCTCATGTCTCGACTAAGTCATATGCCTTCTCATAATCTATGAAAGCTATGTATAGGGATTGGTTTTATTCCGCGTATTTCTTTATTACCTGATTAATAGTATGAATATGGTCTATTGTGGAGTAGCCGGCACGAAACTCTGCTTGGTTTTTGGTTGATTGAACTGTAATATTGCCTTTATTTTATTAGCTATTATTTTTGCAAATAGTTTGTAGAGAATGAACAGTAAGCTGATCGGCTGGTCATTTTTCAAGTCCTTGACGTCTCCTTTCTTTAAGATGATGTTAGCGTTCTTCCAAGATTCTGGTACCCTTCCCGTCAAGAGACACGTCGTATATAAGGTGGCTAATTTTTTTAGCACACTTTCTCCACCATCTTTCAGTAGGTCCGTTGTTACCTTATCTCATCAGTGGCTCTGCCACTTTTCATTCCTTCTAGGGCTTTCCTTACTTTTCCTGTCGTTACCGGTAGGATGCCGAATTCCTTTGGTCCATTATTGTTTCTCACAATATGATGCCAGTTTTTTACGTCTGTACAGCTCTCTGTAGAACTTCTCCTCTATTTCGAAAATCCTATCTGTATTGGTTATGACATTTTCTTCCTTGTTAATCAATGCATACATCCGATTTTTGCCTATGTACAATTCTGCCTTTGCAGCTTTTAGGCTTCTGCAGATATTCACAGCCTGCTTCATTCTTTTTATGTTATACCTCCTCATGTAGGCTACCTTACGCCTATTGATTAACCTTGAAAGCGGCACTAGCTTTATTTTATCGGCTGAATTTGAGGCTTTTATCATTTGTCGTCTCTTATTAAAATTTTTCGTCTCCTGATATAGTTTGCCAGTTTCCTGTCCTGTGACTGTTCCTCCAACTTCAATTGCACACTCTTTATGATACTAGTAAGATTATCATTCATTGTGCCAATGCTAACATCGGTTATCTTGTTTAGTGCCTCGAATTGATTCCGAGGTGGAACTCTGAAATTCTGTATTCTCCCTCTTATTACCAGTTCAATCATTGGCTTCTTGCGTATCAGCTTTTGTCCTTGATTTTAAAATCTAGGTGAATACGAGCTCTTATCATTCTATGGCCACTGCATCTGATCTTCCCAACTACTTCTAAATCCTGTACAATGCCTGAGTGTGCGCAATAAACAAAGTCTACTTCACTTTTAGTTTTACCATTAGGACTTCGCCATGTCCACTTGCCCGTTTTCAGAAGGTAATGAAGATCCGTAAATCATTACGTTCTGTGAACTCGTCTAATAACTGCCCTCTATAATTTTTAGAGCCGATGCCATATTCCACTACAGCATGACCTGCGGCCTGTTTCTTGCCTACTTTGACACGAAAGTCGTCCAATAAAATAGTACACTGTGTGTTTACATTATTAATGGCTGACTCTATGGTTCCTGGTCTGGCTCCGCGTCTTCCCTGCGGGGTTCTGGGCCGAGCAACATTGAAACCCCTCCTACATTTGGCACTCAATGAGAAGAACCCTGCCCCTGGTCCATGGACATCGAGGTACTTGGCTGTCCACGACCATGACCTTGACGACACCGCTGACTGTGCCCACTTTTTCTGGTCAAGACGCGAGAGAGTTGGTCCTCGGCTTCATTGACAATATTTTCGTGTACTCGACCGTTAGTGGCTTCTCTGAGTTCGATGTGCTCCGGGGGATCCTCCCAGTAACTCTGCGTGGTACCTCACAACGATGGCGGTGGCTTCAACCACGCTTTCAGTACTGGAACCAGTTCGTCGCGGCATTCCGAGAAGAGTTCTTACTGGTCGCTTACGAATACCGTGTCATGCGTGAGCTCGACACACGAACGCAACACTCATAGGAGGGTCTGCGAGTTTATGTTCGGGCCATGCAGACACTCTTTCGTCGGGCGGACCCAACTTCACCTGAGGCCGTTAAGGTCTCGCATGTTATTCGACGATGCCACCCCCGTTTTCAGCTACACCTGTTGGGCCGCTTTTTGCCTTCCCTCGAAGAGCTTGCTCGCTTTGCTCAGCAAATTACCGGGCCATCTACATTGACCCTACCCATCATCATGGAGAAATGTGAGCTCCATGGAGGCAATTCAGAGGCCTGTTGGTGTCGACAGGGTTGATGAGATGCCGCTGACGTTGGAGCGGACGCTGACGCGAAGTGGGATTGACGCGACGTAACACAGCCTTGTGGAGCGAGTGAGGGCAGCGATCATGAATGCGGTCACAAAGTCCCGGGATTACGAAGTAGCATACGTGCAGAAAGAAGAAGACGAGGAATAAGAGTAAAATTGTAGAGCTTGCAGAGAGCATCGGGATCACCAGCTCAGACTCTGCACTCGACCCGAGCGCCGCAATTTGACGGCTTGCGGAAGAGAATACTGCGCTGCGACAACAGGCCCAGTCCGCGCAAGCTGAGTACGACAAGCTGCTCTGCGAGAGAGAGGGAAGGCTAGAATACATGGGAAAGGCCGTCCGCAAGGAGTGAGAGTCCACTTCGCAGAATCTTGAGGAGAAGCTTCGGTAGACCAAGACCGAGCACAGGAGGCGTGTATAAGAACTGCTTGCGAGCCAGGAACAGTACCAGGAAGAAGTGAGGTCGAAAGATGAAGAGGTGCTTCTGCTCAAGCACGATGTGGATGAGTACGCTGACACACTGGGCTCCCAAAGGCTCGAGTACGATCAGGAGTTGGAGAACATCGAGAGGAGGCTGGAGGTCAGGCACGCCGCAGAAATGGAGGCACTGAAGTCGGAGGGCAGGGCCAACACTGAGGCGCTGAGAAAAAGCACGCAACAAGAGCTTCAGGACATCAATGCCAGCTACGAGGAAGAGCAGCGGACGCTACGCAGAAGCCTTGAGACCAAGCACAACTAGGTGGCTAACTCGTAGAACGCACAGTTCGAGCTGTCGCTGGAGGCTGCGAAGAAGACATACAAAGCACAGACTGAGAAGATGAAGGAACAGCACGTCAGTGTTGTGGAACAACTGGCCAAGGGAACAGCGCAGCTGGAACAGCACATGGCCGAGAAGAAGGTGTGTGCTATGCAGGTTATGAAAAGCAAACGGAAGGCAGAGGTTGTAGACACCGCCAGGGTATAGTGTGCCGCAAGGGTCAACAAACTGGAAGACCAATCGGCGAAGGCGGAACAGCAGCTGAGCTCCTTGCGTCAACGGCACGAGAAGGACCCACCAAGGGAGGAGGAAGTGGTTGCTGCGACAACCAGTTTGTCTACGGCAGAAAAGCATATGATGGCTGTGTCGCTCGATAGTTTAAATGGGAAGCTTCCTGAAGGAAAATCCGAGAAAATAATCGCTCAGAAAGCAGTTGAGTCAAATTATCACGCCACGACTTCTGTTGCAAAAAATAGAGTCCTCGGCAGACTGGTCGGACATTTCCGTGGAGGAAATCCTGTACGAGCGGTCTGAACTGATGAAGTAGCTGAAAAGCCTCAGAGTCGTTGTGGGCAAACTGCAGGCAGAAAAAGAAGACTTGCAGGAATCCTTGGAGAGAGCGACAGAAAAGGTAGACACGTTCAAGAAGGAACCTGTGGCCAACGCGAGTGATTTCACAGGTGTGTGTGCCTTTGAGTGCAAAGTGGCGGTCCTCGAGGTCTGAAACTACGTCGAGAAATGCGATGAAAAGCAATCTGGCATCAACGTCAGCGAGGGTGGAGATGTGAGCACCAGATGCATTAGCAGTGAAACCCTCTGCGGGGCCGTCACATTTCCACGGCTGCTGAGCTCGCCAGCGTTCAATGATTACTGCGTGGAGGAGTGGCTACCACCTAGACGTCAGAAGTCCGGGACGCTACAACGGCAATAAATGGAGCGAGTTCCTTACTACTGCCACGGCACCGTGCAACAATGCCAGCACAAGGAGGTCTACTTTGACTACCTTGGGCCCGCTAACTCGGTGAGACTGGATCTGCACCAAGAGCAATGGCTTCCCGCCATGTTGCCACCGACGACCGTAGTCACTAAGCTGAGGGAGACCGGTGTGCCTCCGTTTTCGAGTGGCGGCGGAGATGGTACCCTTGCGCGAGTCAGCTACTACGACGTCTGGCAGCCCATGAGGTATCCTTAGGTGTCGCTTGACTGCCCAGACATGTGGTTGTGTGCACTACGTGTGGTCCGTCGCGACCAGGGATAGCCCCTCTAATTATGCGGCATCTTCTTTCTACCTTTTCCGAGGGGAGGGGGCAGTATGAGAGCGGCGGCCGTGAGAGCGCTGACCGTAGGAGTGTAGCGAGAGAGAAAGACGGGACGGCGGCCAACGTGGTCGTGCCGTTCTCTCGCCACTTTATTATCAAAGGCGATTGCCGAAGCGGAGCGGCAGCCGCTGCCACGTCCAAACCGCCAGGCCTGGTGCTCGTTCTCCATCGCTCGCGCTACGAGCTCTCGCATGAGCTGCACGAGAGGCTCTGCGCGGTGGCTAGAAAAATGACGATGATTATGAATGGCGATGGTGATGACGCTACAGATTTACTCCCCCCCCCCGGAGAAATGAAGCCAGAATGAAAATAATGAGAGCGTATATACAAGCGAGTTAGGTTCGCAAAATGAAACGGGGTCCATGAGCAGTCCAGGTCGTCAACGGGAAGGGACAATCGGCAACCAGTGGGTCTCTGGCGGCCGACACTGGGAGAAACGCAGCGGGCAAAGATGGCAGAGCCGGGTCGCTGTGGCCATAAACACGAGCGTCCCACGATGACTTGGCGGGATCACTCGAGAGCGCACCCGGTGCTTTGAGAATCCGTGTCTGACAAAGGTACACACAGGTGGAGCCATGGGAGGGCGCCGGAGGGGCCGAGCTGGTGATGGTGGCGAGATGGTGCTATGCATTGAAACGGAACCAGGACGACCTAGTACTGAAACATAAAGGATGCGGCGGCGTCTCCAACAGCACACATGGCGCCGACATGGCTGTAGACAAGGAGCAGTGGGCTGGCAGTTCCGGCCCGGACGTAGCCGTCGATGAAACACCAACCTGAGCGGGTGCAGTGTGGCTGACATGCCGGCACGGATGACCGAGTCGACGGGCGTGGAAACGCCGTGGTCGAAATAGCGCAAGGAAGTCACCGCAGGCAGTTAGGTTCACTGTGATCGGTCTGCCGATGTTCCACGCAAAGGCGGTAGTCGCCTGGGTCATGATGAGGGTCATGTCTGAATTCAAGGTAGATTGTTGCGTTGTGGTGTCGCCCTTCCAAGGCTCCGGAGGTTGGCCAAGGGATCCGGAAGGCGTGGGCTCTACCGGAGACTTGGCTGGCGCACTCGTGCTCGTCGGGGAAGCCTGGTGGATGTCCGCTTGTGTGGTGGTTATGGATTGTGCTGGCTGCTCTGCCATTAGCAAATCTGTCATCTGGTCCTTGGTCATTGTAGCAGCATCTCGGAAGTTCTGCTGTAGCATGTCGCGGGCAACAACTTCAGCTGCGGGAGACGTGAAGGGAGATGGTAGTGGCTGCTTGCAGGATGCGCAGATTGCCATGGTTGATGGAAGATCATGTTCATTGGATAATGTCGACTGTGGAAGCTCCGGGATCGGGTGCCGAATAATGGGTGAAAATATCTCTTGCCCAGACTCCGAGGCGTGCGGCAAGGTAGCCGTCGTGGAGTCTGGGGTCGCTGAGGTGTCGCGTGCCGTTAATGTCACGGAAATTGTGCATGTGATAGGCGTATGCAGTGATCCTTTGTACGTGGGCGCCAACGGAACGCAGCTCTCGGTGGTGTAGTCAGTGGAAGTGCGAGCGTCTTCTACCTCGTCGTCATGGTCGGGTGCAGGATTCAATGTTCCTGTGACAGGATCCGAGGTAGAGGGAGTCGTAGACGAAGTGGTGAGGTCGTGGTCAATAGAGGGTGGCGTGCCGGTTGGTAGCACACGTTGCGATGCAGTGACAGCCCCAAATTCGCGGCACCCTGGAAGCGGTCGGTACGTGAGGCCGTAGCAGGTGAGCAGCGCAATGCAGAGGGCGTCATATGATTGCGGGCTCGTGATTGATGTGGTCGCAAGATGGCGAAACTCGACCGGCAGCGCGTCGAGCAAGATGGCGTGCATAAGCGGCTGGTCCGCGACGCCATTCAACGCAAGAACGGCATCGAGCTGCATGAACCATACCTTGGGGTAGGTCGATTGGAACGGCGGCACTGGCGGGCAGAGTTGCGGGAACATGGCAGCGGGCTGCTCGGCGAAGGGCGTGTTCTCCGGGTCACCAAGGTAGCGAGAGAGGAAGACGGGATGGCGGCCAACGTGGTCGTGTCGTTCTCTCGCCACTTTATTATCAAAGGCGATTGACGAAGCGGAGCGGCAGCAGCTGCCACGTCCGAACCGCCAGGCCTGGTGCTCGTTCTCCACCGTTCGCGCCACGAGCTCTCGCATGAGCTGCACGAGAGGCTCAGCGCGGTGGCTAGAAAAATGACGATGATGATGAATGGCGATGATGATGACGCTACAGGAGTAACGAAGGGGACAAGGACGATGGGGTGTGCTCGCAGCACGTGACAGCGGCTGGCAGTGGGCAATTGCCGCCCGGATTCCGGTCAATAAAGAAGGTTCCTGGTCTGTCTGTCTCCGCGTCTTCTCTGTGGGGTTCTGGGCCGAATAGCCTGGAAACCCCCTACACTAGATGGCGTTCTAGCATTAAAGGTAGCCAAGTTCAGATTCCAATGAACCTCCCATTAACCTCCCATAAAATCAAACAGATTGAGTTAAACGACCACCGCATGGTTTTTCAAGAAGCCCACATATGTGACACTGTGGTAACACATCGTAAAAGAGAAAGTTGGTGTGCCTGACCTTGTGGTACTTGCATTTTACGTCACGCTTACACTCAACGTGGCTTCAATGCCTGCGCCTCATTTTGCAAGTCCAAACAATACAGAAATTCAAGACAAGATGGAGGACAGAAATTGCGATAAATCGTAAAGCAAGAAAGGTCGCTGGAGCTGAGGCTTTGGCAAAGGTTGTCGGCTGTGGCATTGTGACCTGCTGTGGGCACGACTATATATTGGCTTCATCATTTTCTTGTGTGAGGTTTTTCTCCTCCCGGTATGTACAGTCGCCGGTAAGCATAGCACGAATGCTCCAGAGCGTGTTCGAAAAGAAAACTTTGAATGACGCTAGCTCGACGTGGCTTTTCGGCTATGTTGCCGAGATGTTATGCAAGAATTTCGACATACTATACTGGTATAACTGAGGTATTGTCTCAGAAACAGCGCCCGTTGCTTCGTAGCTGGCATCAAAGTATAGTCCAGGACTTACATCGGGGCATTCGTGTTAAGCTTGCTGATGGCTGTACATTTCAGCGTACTAGCAGTGTTGGCGTTTTTTAGCGGCGCATACCATGGTACTAATTGAATCGGTGGCCGCCAGTCATATGACTTGCGTTAAACGCTGCGTAAAAGCTCCCGCTGGATTACTGCGCCGATTTGCTGTGCAGTGATTGCGATGCAAACGAACTTCACAACACCCTGGGTTGTTCAGTTCGAAAAAATTTTTCTCAGTTGAAGCCAAAATTGCTCCTTTCATACTGTCTGTATATGGCGGCGAAAGCCTTCAATGCATCTTCAAACAAAAAATTTTACCTTCAATGGTGACCGTCCCACGGCGTCGGTGACCAGTGATGAAAAAAATCATCATCGCATGATAACGTCACCACAAGACGTTTCTGTAACGCCGCAGATAACAAAAACTTGTGGCATTTTGACGTCGCGAATTCTGCCGTGACGCCATGCGACGTAACGCCAAACGACGCCGTTGTAGCACCCTCCTTTGGGCGGCGAAGAAAACCGCAGAGTGCGTGGCTTGAAGAGAAAGAAATGAAGACAGAGCCTGGCTGTGGTACACGAAGCCATGGCTCATGTTCTGTGTTCTCCTATACCATGGCCTGCGAGATTGTAAGAAGCGCGGCGTGGTTCTCCGCGCGCCCGCCATCTCGGAGGCCATGCTTATACCAGAAAGTTACTTGAAATATGACTTGAAGGGACCCTAGCGCTGCGATCATTCAGTGACCATGAGATTTATGGGTATGACATGGATTTGCTTAGTATTTGTGCTGTCCAGCGGCGAATACACCTGTGGCTTCGTTTATTGTTGTGTATTGGTTTTGTTTCAAATAAAAGAACAGACTGTTTTTCAGATTATGATTCGATTTGAAGTGGTAAGCCTAAATATTAAGGTGGGGAAGCGTAACTGCCGAGGATTTGCCAATTGTTGTTTCGCGAAAAAGCAGCTTCAAGCCAGGCATAGTCATAACGAACGTAAAGTACGAAGACTAGGCAAATCGATGTTATGCCAATAATTACCATGCGCACGAAATTACCATGCGTTGCAGCTACCATCGACACTAGCACCAGAGTTCACTCTAGTGTAGATTTAGGAAACGCTATGCCTTATACGCTGACTGTGAAGGAAAAAAAAGGAAAAGGGCTTCACCTTCAAGCCACCTTAGGTGAATGCCAAGATCTTATAGGCGACAAAACAAAACGAAACGAATAGAGAAAGGTCCCGTCAGTTTTTAGGCATTTGATGTATAAACTTATACAGAGAAATGGTCGAGCCGCCACCGTTGCCATGGAAGGCTATGAATTGCTGGCAGGAGCCTTTCAGTAAGTTAAGCATGAACACCATTTCGTTCTTCTGCTCGTCAGAAACAAACTTGTAGTCTCTTGAGCGGACATTCACTACGCGGGAAACTGCAATGTGGGAAACTGCTGATTAGCACCGCTGGCAGTAAGACATGCAAGGCAGAGCGGAGCTGGTGGGAGTGATTCAGGCTACCATCTATACAGAAAGCTTAGGTGGTCATTGTACGCACGGGTTCATGGTACGCGCTGGTTTTGGAGGATAATATATATACGGCGCTAGGCAAACCAGGGTCATGACACCTCTGCTGTAAAGTACATCGGTTCGAGTGAAACTTGAACCTATGGATTTGGATGAGATAACAGGTGCTCTACCACAGATCTACCACAGTGCCACGCCATTTCTAGGAACTGCTTCCGAAAAAAAAATCTACTGTACGAATGTGCCCTTTGCTTGTGTGCAGCTCCACTTTATCTACTTCACAGGAATACATGTCACCTGAGCCAAGGCCGTGAGCACAAAGTGGCTGCTTATGGATAGGGAGGTGGTGGTTGGCAGAAAAAAAATAGCAAGCACCACTGGTGGTATCAGTAACCCAGGTTCACGTCGCCATTTCGTCCTGAAAAGCGAGGTTGAAAGCATGGAACTTTTGCCTGCTGTGAGAAGCGCTACTGCTCGGTTGATGATGATAGTCAGTAAAAGAGGTCGGCGTTTCTTTAGTTTATTCTGGTTTCACGTAGTGCCAGGTGCAAGCTTGCAGCGACCTTGAGCCAGCCACGCGGCTAGCCTTTACTCCCGCGCCCTGCGGACTGGCTTTTTGCCTCTTCTCTGCCTTGCTGCACCGTTCCTTTTTGGAGTCGTCTCCTCAGAACCACTGTGGATGCTCAGGTTTGGGCGCATGTTAAAGAACCCCAGGTGATTGAAACTTCCGGAGCCCTCGACTACGGCGTCTCTCATATTCATATGGTGGTTTTGGGACGTTAGATCCCACATATCCATCAAATCAAAATCAACCACCGGATTGCTTCGCACTGAGCGAGTCAGATCTTCAGCCGCGTGCAGCAGGTGATGAGTATCATCTTCATCGCTGTCTCATTTTAAATACGGGCACCATTTCACTCACGCACGTCGTAACAAAGATCAAGCATCTTTCATCTTTTCCTGTGCTACGCACGAAGATGTGATCCCGGCCGCGCTGTGTACTCGTAAGGCAGCTCGCTATGTTCCATTGGACTTCGCAGGCTACAGTGGTGTTTTCGATTGCGCGCTGAAAGTTTCTGACGCCGTTTCGCAAATTGGGTTCGAGACCCACTTCCGCGATGTTCTCAGTCAGCCGCCAGTGACCCAGGCAATTTTTCAAGGAGAATCGGTAGCCATAGCTACTTCGGTGACGCGTAACCCATTTACTGATCTCTCTATAGTTCTGTGTTCTGTGTTCGCTCTATGCCTTTCTCTGCTTACGCTCACCCTCTTGCATCACATTTGTTCAGCGAGTATGGTGGAACGCTAAGAAGTGTCGCATGACTGTATACTTTCCGCAAAGCTTGCCGCCCGCTTTTTGGGCGCTGCTTGCAATTTTCTTTTCCACGGCACCGGACGAGGACGTAATGTTACGGCAGGGTTATAGCGGCAGCATGAACGAACTGTTTTGCAGTCGTTTTCGTACATGCAGACCTTGCTTCATAAATTAGTATCAAAAATTGTTTTATGATCCAACGAAATTGTCGGTATAGTCCTTCAGGCAAAAAACTGCAACATACAGTTTGAAAGTACTCGAAAGTCGTTACATCGCAGCAGGAACACTAAAACCAGCATGCGTACAGCATGTCCTGCGTATATTCTAATACACAATTTCAAAAGTGAGAAATAGAACATCTTGAGCAATGCATACAAAAACACATCATAAACAAACTTGACGTGGTTTAGAAACTGCAACCTGGAGACCGGGGCCAAATCTTGCTTTTTGATATGGGACTCTGTTCTTGGGTAGGCGTAGGCTAAAATATAAAGCAAGTTTGGGATAGCTAGAGTTCTTCCAAACCCCGAGATAAGAGAGGCCAGAGCGCCGCTGCTTGGGCGTGACCATGAGCGTGAAAAGACGCTCTGTAAGCCTCTCTGTTAATGCACATCGAGAGAACTCGCCGCCCGCTCCGGGCTGCCTTCCTAAGCGTCTGCGTTCGTATCGCAATCCCAAACGGACGCGTGCCGTAGTTAGCGATGCATCGCGCATATGGCTACTTTCAACTCGCTACCTCCCATTCAAGTGTGTAGACCAAATATGACAGGCATGGGCTGTCATTTCAGGCATGAACATCTCACATCAGTCCATGTTAGTCGACCACTTGCCTGGTGATGAAAGATGGTCGGTGGGACTTTATATAGTTTACAGTCCAAGTGCAGTGGATACATATGAGAACTTACAGTCTGTAGGGTGATTCACGTTCCTAGGTCTGCGGAGAGAGTGTGACCCAGGTTAGCCTATATACCTGGGCCACGCTGTAGGCGGAGTTTGCACTGAGTGGTAAGCTTCAGCTGTATGTCGCCGTGTGCTGCATCTAGCCGGGGGAACGGGTGTTAGCGGTTGAAGGCCGGTGGATAAAACGGTGCACTGAAATGATCTCTGCCACGGGTTGTTGCCATCTCAACACACGCCGTGACATATGGTTAACAACTTTCGTACTGAAGACGTAGCCAGAAGGTTTTGATTGACAAGAACACAAAACCACTGGCTTGCCAAGAAGTGCGGCAAGTGCTCGTAGAGGGCGAGAAGCTCCCGGCGAAAAACGTTCTACCGATCGTCGACCTCTTGGAATTGCCGACAGAAACATTGCAAGCAGTGCCACCAGGAGAAAACCTTTTGTTGGAGGGCAGTGTCTTTGGTCATGCGGGGAGTATTCACCATGATGCCAATGTATACATCAGTCCTCGAATTAACGAGGCCCTGACTTGGCGGTACCTTCTTTATCTGGCTTGAAAGCATGTTGAGTATCGGGAGAGCAGGGAATTGTACGGTAGAAACTGTTCGATAGGGGAAGAAGGCCAGTGGGTGTAAATCACCTTAACACGGTGATATATGAAGCAGCAGAGGTAATTGGCTAAGTTCAGGAACTGCTACAGCTGAGAGAGTGAGAGGGATAAAGAAAGGCAAAGGAAGTCAGGGAGGTTAATCAAGTTGCACCCACTTTATTAGCGTATATATGAAAAGAAAAAAAAATCAATGCGAACAGAAAAATAAATAAAAAAAGAGGAAAGAGGACCACTAACACGCTCGCAAACACAGCAGTGTTAGCCACTCATATACAGATATTTAGAAGGTTTGAAACCGTGCACTGTTACAAAGTATGATTTGACTTTGACGGTATTAGATGTATTTGACTGCATTACATGCTTGCACGGACTACTTCCAAGGTATCCAAAACTTAATGTGCCCACTGAGCTGATGGAGTTGTCATTCAGTAAGAAGTGTGTGCATTGGCCTTATGAATGACCTTGACACAGTAGTAACACGTAGGGTATTTGTTGCCAGATTATCAGTGAAATATTGTGCTACACCTCTCCGTGAGTGCACAATGGTGGTATTCAGGCAACGCTAAACCTGCCGCGCCTTGGAACACCTCTTTATTTTTTTCGGTTCTACAAATGTAGCGCGTGGCTTGTGGTGGTTGTAGCTGTTAACGAAGAAAATTCCAGTAGTCCGCGGGAGTATGACGTGGTTATGGTGGTACAGATAAGGCAGTAGTTTTCCTAGGCCTAAGTTGGTGACGAAAACGTCGAAGTCGCTTTATGAGGGACTTTTTTGTATGTTGAGCCATCAATTATTTCTTGTTTTATACACTTCATTTTTTATTATTGGACAAATACTTAATGAAAGCTAATACAATCCATGGTAGTAAACATTTTTCAGGTCCATTTATTGGCAGAATTCTGCATTGCAGGGTGCTGCATCTCGGGAGCAAACACATTTATACTAACTCCGCTCACATGGGCCATTTTGTGGCATGGTTATGGAGTGGTTTGAAGAAAACGCATGAAGTAGGTGGTTAAAGTGAACTGCCCCCCTTCATGGGAGGGCAATTTGTCATATTTAAAGATTATCTTCGCTCAACAAGACTTAACCAAAGGTGGTGCTTGAACACCGCAGCTGTCGGTGCCTCGCGCACCATCGAAAGTTAGGCACAAGGAGTAACCATGTCGGCAATGTGATTCTCATCAACCATAATGTCTGGTTATTGACATAAAAGTTTGAACCTTGATACTATTGACGTCGGGGATGCTCGATGGCTAAGATATTTTGCGGTGGTTCACCTACACAATTTTGGTGCTGTATGGTACCACAGCCTGTAGTCTTCTCAGTATGGTGCTTTGATTCAGCTGTCTCAGGTTGTACCGTAGCCTAACTGGCATAAATAAAACTTTTGATTGAGTGACTTTCAGCAGCACGGCATCGGAAGGTGATCAATTCCTTAGCAATTTTCATAAACAAGTGTAAACTGATAATCGAAACTGTGACTGCTTGCTGAATGCAGGTCAGTGAGCTAAGCGTCGGCGTTGCACAGCCTTCTGTTTCGTTTCCTCAAGTCCGCCGATATCGGCGGCCTCTGTGCAACGTGCGTAGGAAATTCTACTACCAGTGCTGTTATACCAAATACCGATGGCTACGCGGGAAACGTGAAAAATTAACAAAAGAAACACGATAAACAGAGCACCGTGCAAGAAGCACACTGTGTATTTGCATAGCTGTTGGTACTGGGAAGCTTTGCACGATCTAGGCGTGACGTGAAAATACAGCGAAATAATTTCCAGTCAATTTCCAGGCAATGTACCAACTCGAGCTCTGGGAATCCTAAGACGCATTTGTAGAGGTTATAAACCCGACAAAGGGCGAATAATCTCCACCTGTAGGCTGCCACATAGGACGCCAGAGGTTTACCGAAGCAGTAGCGTGGACGAGATGCAACTGGGTAAACACACGTGATAGCGTAGTTATTTACGATGAGCTTGGGAATTGATTTAGATTACAGGGCTTCGTGCGTGATAACAAGATAATATTCGAAGACGGGAGTTTTCGAGAATGATGTGATAAACGCGTCTATGGCCGCTGGAGTGATGAAGAACTGGACGACAAGAATGAAAGCGATAATTGACCGCTATAGCGCGAACTGAAAACAAAGACAAACAGACTGACGAGGAAGAGCGGTCATACTCTTGTGTCTCCTGGGACTTTTCAGTTGGTGCCATAGAAATTATTCATCAACATCATCATCATCATCATCATCATCATCATCCGCCTGACTACGTCCACTGCAGGACAAAGGCCTCTCTCATGTTCCGCCAGTCAACTTGGGCCTGTGCTCGTTGCTGCCAATTTATACCCGCAAACTTCTTCATCTCATCGGCCCACCTGACCTTCTGTCTTCCCCTAACCCGCTTGCCTTCTCTGGGAATCCAGTTTGTTACCCTTAATGACCAGCGGCTTTCCTGTCTACGCACTACATGCCCGGTCCATGTCCATTTCCTCTTCTTGATTTCAACTATGACATCCTTAACCCCGCGTTTGTTCCCTAATCCACTCTGCTCTCTTCTTGTCTCTTAAGGTTACACCTACAATTTTCCTTTCCACTGCTCGCTACGTCGTCCTCAATTTAAACAGAACCCTCTTTGTAAGTCTCGAGGTTTCTGCTTCGTAGCTAAGTACCAACAAGATACAGCTGTTTTATACCTTCCTCTTGGGGGATAGTGGCAATCTACCTGCGATGATTTGAGAGTGCTTGCCAAATGTGCTTCACCCCATTCTTATTCTTCTTGTTACTTCAATATCGTGGTTCGGCTCCGTGGTTATTACCGGCTCTAAGTAGACATAGTCTTTTACAACTTGAAGTGCAACTTCAACTTGACATCAGTGTGGTGACAGAAATCAGGTTGCTAATTCTTGGCGCAGCAGGGTAGGAATTACTGCGTAGTAAGGGCCCTCCACTCGCGAGCGGCTGGTGTCCTGTGACGTGTAAAGTTGGCTGCGTGGATAGCGCGTGGGTAGGCCTTAAAGAAACTAAAGTTCCAGGCCAGCTTTAAGGACATGCTTTGCTGAGAGAAGCCTTAACAATTACTGTCCCGTTGAAGAGTAGGCTCATCACGAGATTTCGTACAAAATTGAGCTATGGGGACTATACTCGCCATCAACGAAAATTGCTCCCCCATGTAACCAACGGCGACTATTACTCATAATGTATCTCGACGACAGATGTCCATACTTGTTTATGTCGTGTCGTTGCTGTCTAGACTTTCATGGAATTGTCCTCTTTCATAGTATTACCATGCGGTGAAGAGATTTTAGGGTAACCTTTCGTATGGAATGAGTTAAAAAAAAGAAACCTTAATAAATAGAAATATTTGTGCTGCTCAGTGCAGGAGAAAAAAGTACTTGAAATGGAGCGAGAAATTATTTCTGATACATCTAGTACAATGTTCATCTTTTTTTGCACACACTGCGCAACGGGTATTAGGAACAATACACAATACAGCCAAGGAAGGCATATAACATAATAACTGTACTGGTTTAACTGTATTCTGCAGTTGTTAACGTGCAAATAAGAAGAAAGCAGTAAAACGGACGAATAGACAATACGCCGGAAGCCGGGAACGCAACTGCAAACTTCAGATAACGCACGGAGTGATCTACCAAATGAGATATGGTGGTATTTGTCGTCTCCTCCACCTTACCCGGTACTTATGCGCGTAGAAACCTGGGCGTTTTAGCAAGCGCCACTCGTAGCCATGACAGAGAGTGCGGAATAATTCTTCGGAAGCTTTGTCATGCTGTCATGTGAACATGTATAAAAAAATCACAGCCCATCCACGGACGGAATGATGATGAGGGGGGCGAAGCGTCCGTCAGTCCATCCGTGATTCCGTCCGTCCGTTCATTCTTGCTTCCGTCCGTTCGTGTGACCATCTGTGCGTCCATACATGCGTCCATCCGTCTGTCCATGCGTCCGTCCGTGAGTCCCCTATCCATCCGTTTGTCCGTTCGTGCGTCAATTCACCCATACGTCCGCGCATCTGTCCATCTGTCCGTCTGTCTTCTAGTCTGTCTGTCTGTCCGTCCGTCCGTGCGTCCCTCCAAGCGTCCATCTAGGGAACACTCCAAGTACCGCCATCTCCAATCTCGCATCCCCTGTGGCACATACCCGCTCTAGCGCGGGGATGTGCCCCTGGTGGCTACGTACTACTCCATACATACGGAGGAGCGACAGACCCACGCCCTAAGGAGCTTCGCCCCTAAAACGTGCTTTCTTATGCCGCCACGCACTTTCACACCCCGGCATCCACGACCTGGTGTAGACGTTCAACTAGACCTGAAACAGTCGCCAACATGCTCTCTTGTTAAGCAAAAAGCGAAAACCATACGCGACATTGGGATCGTGTAGAGTTCCTCCAAACCCCGAGATTATGTTCTCATATTCATCCACTTCGACGGAACTCGCCGCCTGCTCCGGGCTGCCCCACTGAGCGTCTGCGTACGATACACAGTCCCAACGGCACCGGATTGCACATAGCAGCACATCGCGCACTGCAACTGCTCCCACGCCACCTCCCATCCACGAGAAGAGAGGACTCATCGCCGATCAACCACGTGTCTGGTGGTGATGTGAGGTCAGACGAGCTCTATATACCGAGGAACTCAGGTGGGGTGGCCACCCTGCCCGGACCAACTGATGGGGACGTCAAGTCGGCCCCAAATTTTGTACTCGGTTGGAACTATCCTCTTGTAAACTCACGGTTATTGGCCACGCACCTTTTATAAAATAATACTAGTTGACGAGCCCTATTGCATCAAAAAAATCTCTACGCCGCAATTTCATCGCTTTAAAGCCCGAGACCAAATGCATTCCGTTGCAAGAAACACCAGTGCGAGGTATCGCCCCGCGGGGATGCTGTTCTGGGCCTTGTGGAATTCCGCCATGTTGTCAGATTCCGACATTGAACGATGCTAATTGGCCAAGTTAGCTGCTACGACCTCTCTGATTGGCTAAAATGCCGCCATTACGAGATTTGACAATATGGCGGATCTAGACAGTGCCCGAAACAGCACCCCGGGTTTATTATCTCGCTTTTTTTGTATTCGATTTAGGCCTTCAAAGACAGTCAGCAATGCTCAGCGTGAACCTCACCTTCAGTGTTCAAGGAGCTTGACGATTGTAGTTGATCGTTTTGTTGAAATCACAATCGAGACGCTCGAGCTTATTCCTGAGCCTCAGCGACTACTAATAGTCAATCTGGAAAAAATGAATGCGTGATTGTTGACCCGTGTTATCAACGTGCTCTATTTGCCGATATCAGTGGACAGCGTGCGTTGCATGCTGTAGCTTGAGTTATTGACAAGTTCAGCCAAATAAAGAGATTCACCTTGGACAGGTTGACTGCTGCCTTCGCCAACATCCCGACCTCGTGGCAATACACTTAGTGAGGAGGGGCCACTCAAGATGTGTTGTCGCCGACAAAACGAGGGTCCAAGCACCCGCGATGTGGCTTTGCTGCGCGCGTTTTTGCTCGTTAGAATTTCCAACAGCCGACTCGGAAGGACAAACGAAGCCCATCACTGGTATTAAGTTTTCGCAATTGAAAATCTTGACGACCTCTGCAGTCGTCCATGTTAGCTCTACATCATGCCCTGTAGAGGCCGTTTAGTATACTTTCACACAATTCAGTGAGACCAGCACAGAAACATAATTTTTACAGTTCTGTTTTACAACGGATACGAAATACGGAGAACTAATTCAATACACTGCAAAGAAAAGTCTACGGGATGTTATTAGTATATGTATTGTAAATGCGAAGAAAAGGTAACTTGCCTTAGGCAGGGACCTAAGCTGCGTCCTTCGAATAACGAGTCCAATGCTCTATCAACAGAGATGCCACAGCGGCTATCCCCCCGTCTACAACACGCGGTATACATGAGCATTTAAACATGGCAGCGCCAGTCAGCACCGCCGGTAGTCACGACTCTGAGTGTGAAAACTGTCTGTTGGTGTCTTGTAGTACATTACGTGAAATGCTACGTGCCTTAACCAAGTTCACATTTTCATAACTAGGTGACAACTAGTGTGGCAGCATATTATGACCTGTTAACTAACCCTCTTTAACTAATATCTATTATTGCTCACGTCGTGGACAAATTTTATTAGTGGCTATTTCATTGTACTTGTAACGATGCGTCTTTTTTTTCTTCGTGAAACGCAGTTCCTGTATTTGTTTACATCGTGATGTTCAATAGTCGGAACACCCTGAATATGTGCAAGGGAACTCATTAGGCCTATGATTGCTTGATTTTTTTTAAAAAACAGGGCAGCATATCCACGGAGTGAATGATGGATAGTGGTGCGAATCATCCATCCATCCATTCGTTCTTGCTTTCCTCCATCCATGCATGCGTCTGTGTGGCCGCCCGTGCGTCCATCCACCCCTCCTTGCGTGCGTCGGTTCGTACGTCCGCGCGTTCATCTGTGCGTCCGTCCCTGCTTTCGTCCACGCATCCGTTCCTGCGTGCATCCATGCGTCCATCTATCCGTGCAGCCATCCGTGCGTCCATTCATACATCTGTCTGTGTGTCCGTTCGTCCACCTATTCAACACTCTAAGTACTACCATGTCACATCTTTTCATCATATATTCATAGTATAGAAGCACCGCCGTCCAGCGGACATTACAAGGACTGAACAAGAGGATACGCACACTTTCTTACCGCTTGCGCTTCGTGTCTACTTGCCACCTTTAACCACCTCGAGTTCATGGTATGTACTAGTTCACTGTATTCATGGCACTGCAGCCCAACGCTCGCTAAACCATTTAAAACGTAGGAGGTTACGCCCAGCGAGTATAACGTAACAACCCTTTCTTGTCTTCTGTGCGTTGTTGAACAACAAAAAGTTTGCAGCGTGCGCGTTAACTAAACGCCGAATTCTCCTGTCTCTCATTCCCCCTTAGCAGCCATTGGCATGTACATTGAGCGCTATCTTTTATTGTTCAACAACACACAGAAGAAATAACTCACCGGCACCACCTTGGAGGGCAAAATGTTATACTTGTTACGCGCTACTACAACGGTTACGAGGGACGAACGGGTGTCGCTATAAGAAGCTTCCCCCCCCCCCCTCCCCGCCCCCAAAAAATGGCAGCATATCCACGGAGTGAATGATGGAGAGTGGGGCGAAGCATTCGTCCGTCCATGCGTCCGTCTGTGTGACCGTTCATGCGTCTGTTTGTGCGCCCGTCCCTGCGTTCTTTCATGCATCCGCCCCTGCGTCCGTTCATGCGTCCATCCATGCATCTGTTTGTGTGTCCGTTCGTTCATCTATTCAACACTCCAAGTCCCACCATCTCGCATCTTTTTATCATATATTCCCCATATAGAAGCACCGCCATCCAGCGGACATTCCAAGGACTAAACGAGAGGTGGCACACGCACACTTTCTTACGGCCTGCGCTTTGGGTCCACTTCCCACCTTTAACCACCTCGAGTTCATGGTATATTCTAGTTCACTGTATTCATGGCACTGCGACCAAAAGCTCGCTAAACCTTTCGAAAACCAAGGAGGTTACGCCCAGCGAGTATAACGTAGCAACCTTTCCCTGTCAGATAGGGCTCAATTTACATGCCAATGGCTGCTAATGAGAAATGAGAGACAGGAGAATTCGACTTTTACTTTCTTACGGCTTGCGCTTCGTATCTACTTCTCATTTTTAACCACCTTGAGTTCATTCATGGTATATACAAGTTCATTGTATTCATGGCACTGCGGCTCAACGCTCGCTAAACCTTTCTAAAGCTAAGGAGGTTACACCCAGCGAGTATAATGTAGCATCCCTTTCTTGTCCGATAGTGCTCAATGTACATGCCAATGGCTGCTAATGGGGATCGCAGCGTGCGCGTTGACTAAAAGCCGAATGCTCATGTCTCTCATTCCCCATTAGCAGCCATTGGCATGTACATTGAGCACTGTTTTTTTATTGTTAAACAACGCACAGAAGAAATCTCTCACTGGCACCACCTTGGAGGTCAAGTGTTATACCTATTTCGGGTATGTGCCACTGGTGGTTACGTACGAGGGACGCCCAAGCCACGTCATAAGGAGCTTCGCCCCTAAAAAAATCAATTGCTTGTCATCATTTTCATCACACCATCTGCTTCTGCGAAATTCGAGGGTAGCCGCATACATTATGCTGGTCAGTGTTGTAGGATTAATGTGGCTACGCTCCTACCTCACGTAGACGTAGACTGTTTTGCGGGTGTCTTCCATGGGCCCGCATGAGACACGACCATGCGCATCTCGGCGCGGGATGCGAGCATGCGGCATCAGACGCAAGACATGGGCAAGCGCAGTAGGTGTGTACGGAAGGACAGAGTTTCGCAGGCTAGTCAAAGAGTTGCTTCGAACCTAAAATAAAAAAATAAAGAGCAAAACAGTCGAGCACTAAAACACACACATGTTCAATGGTCACTCTCCGATCATTGTATCTGTTTTCGTGTGTGTTCCGAGTTGTTCCGTTCCCAGCGTTGCCCATACATAATACGATGTCGCTCCTTGAATCCGTGTGGCCTCATCCACTTCCTAAGACAACTAAGACACATGTTCACTACATTTATTACACCCAAATACCCCCATCTGATATGCCCGGTCCGTTCCTTTACCGTATGCGAGTACACAAGGCAATTTCGCTAGACTTCAACAGAAGGTCTAGCGAAATTGTTAGTTCACTTGGTTGGCCGTTACTCTCCTCAAGGCGTAAATATATCAGGTTATGTCTTTGCTACAACCTAATAAACGACAAAACTGGGATCAATAAAAATGAATACATCAGACCACCAATACATCTCATCACGACGGGATCATCCTTTGAAAGTGTGTGAATATATGGGCCGAACATCAACGTATGCAAATACTTTTTTTCCTAAAACTATTCACGAATGGAACAGTCTTCCAAAAAACATTGTGAGCGCCCCTTCCACAGCGTTTCCTTCCCTTTTAAAGGAGTACGTGGTCACACAATGATATTGTATGCTGTGATTTAGGTAATTTAGGTATTTTTGATTTGTTTTTATTTTTTGAGTGCCATGCAATTCAGCTTGTCCCCACTGATTTAAATGTACTTTGAATTTGTAAACCCCGTACAACAATGCCCCTAGAGGGCGCTGTAGGTATAAGTATAAAAAGTATAAATAAATAACCCTAAACGGCTTATTGCGCTTTCTACGAAATCCAGAAGTTTTCTCATAAGCTTAGGTGAAGGCACAATAAAGAACTAATAACTAACAGTAAATATATACAATGGACTAATAATAACTAAATATTAACTGCTGGAACACATTGGTTTCTAGGCTACTTTTCAATGGTCGTAAATGTGATCAACAAATTTCGTTTTCACAAAATACCACTTTTAAACAGGAGATTGTTCTTCGTTATGTGTGTGCAGCAGTAACATTTTCTTTCAAGAGAAGCCTTTTTGCAGCACAACAGAACCTCAAGTGGCCGTGTGATAGGGGCATAAATTTTGCCCCCATCCCCCTCACACGGTTGTCTTCAATTGGATTGGAGCCAGTTACTCTCAATGACAAATGGTTATCTGGCTTCGCTACATGCACTATACAAGCCATTTTTTTCGTTTCGATTTCGGCTACGAGGCCCTTAATACCATTCGGTTCCCTCACCCACTATGCTGTATCTTTGTCTTTTAAGATTACACCTATTATTTTCATTTTCATTCTTCAGTGCCTCCTGCTCAATTTAAGTTGAATATTTGGAACTTCCATGCGTCTGCTTCCGAGGTAAGTACTAGTAAGATACAGCTGCCAAGACTTCCGCATTTCTTCGCATCAAGAAACAACTCATGGTGGAGGTACATTGAGTAAATGTACACGACCATTGCAGGCGCAAGTTGGACAAACTCAAGCGCTGCCTTGCAAGTACTATTCTTGTGCTGATTGATAAGCACACTTTGCGCGTCGATGTCATTTATGTTTTGCACCTGCCATGGTTGTCTATGTTGGTCTACTGCGGACCTGCAGGTTGCGACATGGTATCTTATCCCCGGAGGCCGCATCTTTAATGGTAGCGAAAACTCTCGATGGCCGTACACCTAGATTTAGGCATACCTTAACGGACCCCAGGTAGTTAAAATATCTGGAGCTCTCCAAAACGGTTTTTATCCGTAATAATATCATGGTTTTGGTTATTTGAAGCGCATGAGTTATTAATATTTTGTTTTGCTTGGCAATCGGCAGCGTCAACTTTTGGCGTGACGTAAAAGGATTAGCTTGCATTGTTTTATGATGACCCGAAAGAAAGCCTTGGTGGCAGTCCTGATTTCAGCCGTAAGGGTGGTGCTGTTGGCAAGTCGATGTAAAACATCGCCCAAGCAAACTTACTAACCAAAAGAGGTCTTTCGCTATTCTCCGTATATTCCCTGCTGTTCATTTGCCGAATTGGACAAGAAGTCAACTGGCAGAGTTAATGAATTGTAGTTTTACATAATCTCACAAATGACTGAGAAATTCATAGCTTGTTGTCATTGAGGGCAAGGGCAACATCAAGAATGTAAGTTTAGGTCATATGAGAAAAAAAAGTGAGTGTGCATTAGTAATGCACTTTTGGCAATTCAGTAGGAAGGATTTTATGTTACAAGATCTCCCATTCGTTTGTGACAGCGGATTTTTGATCAGTACTCAAGAGTGTCAAGAATGCACGTCATTGTTCTGTCTGTATGAGTACGCCAGTGCAGATGTGCTCGCATAAACTCTGCGAAACATTATAGATGGAAAGAAAGCTCAGCCAGTCGTCTGAAAGACAATACCGGTAGAGCAGCAGATGGATGACCAAAATGGAAGCTCATATGGCATGACGTAATTCAACCAAGGTCTTCTCATTCCTTGTATCCATTTAAAACCGAAGATATTAAAATAGGCTCCTAAATAGGTGCATGGTATTTATTTGGAGGCGCAAACGAGTTCTTCCTACTTCAGGCGAAAGGTCGGGAGAAAGAGGTGACGCCACCATGATGTCTGTTCTCCAGCACTGCTCAAAGTGATAATCGGTGAACGTCGGAATCCATTGACAGGCCCTAGCACTCATCTAAATCGATACAGCGAATTATATGTAACTGAAACCTGCAAGTTACAGAGACTTTTCGTGACGCATTCGCTGTATGGCGAAACTGGCTTTGAAATATAAGGGCGCAAGATTTATTTCTATACCGTATCAGTATGACAAATACCTTGATTGAGCATTAATTTTTATAAGAGGGTGGGCGATTGCAGACTCGAGAAAGAAGCCAAGACTCAACAGACGCGGACTAACAGTTGTAAAGGCGCACTTGCCAACTGAATAATGCTTACCAGGTTCAGTTCTTTGTTATTCTACGCTTATTTGAGTATCCTATCAGGTAATGTTACGTTCATTAAATTTACGTTTGAGTGCCTTTTGAGCAAAGAAAAAATTGGCAGATCCACGTAACTTGAGAATCGATGTTATGCGACGCATGAACATGTCAAGCTGACTGTTTTGCAATATTTTTTTTGAGCTAGACGTTATGAAGTACGCGAAAAATATGTACAAATGCACGCCCAAATTAAACATCCACATTTGTTTTATAGCGCCAGTTGTTTATAGCTGCGTAACGATGTTAAGAGCGGCATGAATATTAGAAACACCCGAAGCGCTAAGCTGATCAAAAGGGCTTCTGCTCGCGATTATCTTTGCTCTGGAGACTGCCGCATAAATAAACAAAAGCAGATGACACCTGTCTGCAATTGATGTTAACCCTGCGTGACGGCTGTATCGTAGGAGTACATATGTAATCTTTATGTAATTGGAATGGCAGCACTGCAACTCCAATTGGCATTTCGCGAACATTAGAGTCTCTTTGAAAAGTAGTTCAGAGACCCGGCATGGCTCTGCCGTAGATACTTGATGGACACGCAGATTGGTTGGGCTTGATTTTTGCTGGGACCCTGACATTTATTATTTCCATTCGTCTGGTCCACGCTGTTCATGTCAGGTTTTTCTCAACGCTTACACGTTAGAATTTCCCATGTGTGTTCTCGCCGTTCCTGGGTAGATATAAACTGCCAAACATCTGTGGCACATACCCGCATACCAGTGGCACATGCCCACCCTCGGGTATGTGCCACTGGTAGATAGATAGATAGATAGATACATACGCATATAGACGCTCAAAGTGCCTTCGGTACTCAAAGAAATGCTTTGCTTATAAAAAAAATTTGGAAGATCCCCTGTACCTGGTAATTGACGTTATGCGAAGCATACGGAGGGAAGGTGACCGTGTTGCAATTTTTCTATTGAGCGACACGTCATGAAATGACGCTAAATATATGTACAAATATATGTTCAATTTAAGACTTACAGATGTTAATATAACCAGTTGTTCGCACTAGCGCAACGATGCCAACAGGAACATGCATATTCAGAAGCTTATATGAAGCGCTGATGCTCGCGAGGATGCTGGCCCTGGACACTGATACATAAATCATTTCAGCGCATGACAACTTACCACAAGTCACGTAAACCTGACGTGACGGTTTTATCAAAGGAGTACATGTGTAATGTTTATACAGTTGGATAGGCAAAATTGCAACGACTATTGGCGTTACGCGAAGATTAGCTCCTATTCGAAAATTAGTTCTGAGACCTGGTGTAGCTCTGTGGTAGAATGATTCATTGCCACGCGGAATGCTTGGGTTTGATTCCAGCGGAAACTGACATTTATTCTTTGCATTTGTCGGGTCGACGCTACCAATGTCAGGTATTTCATAACACTCGCGGTAAAACTGCCCATGTGTGCTCTTGTCGTTGCACGGTATATACTAAACGTCAATAACCTGTGGTTGCCCCGCCGTGGTGGTCTAGTGGCTAAAGTACTCGGCTGCTGACCCGCAGGTCGCGGGTTCAAATCCCGGCTGCGGCGGCTGCGTTTCCGATGGAGGCGGAAATGTTGTAGGCCCGTGTGCTCAGATTTGGGTACACGTTAAAGAACCCCACGTAGTCAAAATTTCCGGAGCCCTCCACTACGGCGTCTCTCATAATCATATAGTGGTTTTGGGACGTCAAACCCCACATATCAATCAATAAACTGTGGTCCATACACGCATATCAGTGGCACATAATCGCCCGTGGCGATGAACCACAGTCTGGCGGAAAGTGTTCGACAACGTAAGCGACAGGAGCGTGATATTATTCATGTTTTGACCAGCGCGTCATATTCGTCAAACCATCTTACACTTCCATGCTAATTTTGGTTCACGCCAAGATAAGGTGGTGATCACGAGAGCAGCCAAACTTAAGCGGCTAGATAAAAAGAGAGATAGATAGATGAAAAGACATATAGATAGAGAGATAGGTAGATAGATAAATAGACATATAGCTAGACAGACAGACAGACAGACAGATAGATAGATAAATAGATAGATAGATAGATAGATAGATAGATAGATAGATAGATAGATAGACACGCTCAAAGTCACCGAAGTTAGCTAAGAAATGCTTCGCATTTAGAACATTAGGCCGGTGTGGTACTTTTGCAAAACGAAAGACGAAGAACTGACGGCACTCATCTGCTACCAATGCGAACACACTGTAACGAAGGCGCTGGTGTTCTAGACAGAGCCTTGTGACGACAAAAACCGAGTCCTCCTGATTCACCAGAGTGCCATTCAGCAATCGGTGGCGCACAAGAAGAATAGCTGCTAAACTACGTTAGACAATGTGCAAGCTTTCCTGCACTAGTGTTCAATAAACAATTATATTTATTTCCGTAAAGACATGGTTAACATTCGTGTTATAGCGATTCGTGTCCCGGATCGATCAATAACCTTAGCGTCCTCACAATGGTCTGAACGGAATTGGCATCCATCTTCACGGGTGCTATTGGCATGAATATATTTGAATAACTTTTTATACAGACCTGGGGGTTGTTATTATGTGACTGCCATTGCTGCCAGAAATATGATTCGTTTACACTGCTAGAGAAAATGTTTCATTATCATTCGCGAGGTTATTTTGAAAGTGTGGCACGGAAACAAGTATGTGCGAAATAGGCAAATGCAGGAAGGAGCCGAACACTTTTTCGAAAAAGCCTTGCGCTCTCTTGTTCTTGTTGTTGTTCGGCAAGCCCGATCTGATAGTGTCAGTGAGGTGGGCACAAAACTTTGGCGAAAATCTGTAGCTTGCGGCTCCGGACTATAAGAGGGGCTCTGTTGAGAACTTGGCAGCTTTCCTGGCGAAAAATCCGCATGAAGCTCTTTCTATCATCTTTGTAGAAATTACTTCGGACTTAACGCAGAAATTTTCATCTGTCGTTCTGTCTGGCACACAATTCTGCTACTCGGTCATTATTTAGGTAATTATTCAATGCCCAGCCACCTTTAAATGGTGAATGCGTTCGTACTTATGAACAACGTCAATCAAAAAGCGAATATTACGCATATCTGAGGCGTAACGTCCACACCTAAGTGTCAAAAGATGTGTTCCTTTACATAAGTACATAGATACGTAATTCAATAGACCGTAGTGCTTCTTAGGCGTCGCTGTAAATGCGACGCTATGCCCGGAGGAACTGTTGTTTCTCACGCTGCGCGAAAAATGCGACGCTATGCACGAAAAAGTTGAGTGCCGATGATATGGTTCTGCCACCTGGCAGTGGCCCTGGGTTCTGCACAAGCTCGTGTTTTCAGACGGCACTGCCAGATGGCGTCCATATCTCACGTAGTGCCTCCTCTATTTTATCATTGCCTGCCAGATGCGGTGGATTCGACATAAAGAAGGCACTGCCTGAAGCAAGGCAAAATATAAATGGCCGCTTGTCGGCCATCGCTTGGATGACATTTGCAGCCAAGCATGCAGATTCGCGGTGATTTGTTGTTTCTGTGTGGACTGCAAGTTTTTATTTACTCTCAGTACAGCTATTTGACGTGTGGATCACTTATTGACACAATGTTTCACATTCCATTTAGTGGCTAGCTTCCATGCTGCGTCCGAGGAAGACCACCCTCAAAACCCTTGCAGCGAATTCTTCATTGGCGTAAGTAAGTTTCGGCCTTCTGTGGCCAGTAGTCACAAAGTGCTGCTCTTTATAGAGTTTTTCAAACACCTAGGTAAGGCAAAAGTAGTATAGAACTGTATAGATATACTGTTCTTATTACGTTCTTTTCTTCTAGATCAAGGGTATCAACATGCGGCCCGCTGGCAGCAAGCGGCCCACGGCCCTCAATTGTCCACCACCCCCATGAAAAAGTATTAATAGTCTTGCGCTTCCAGGCACAAAAGGCCATGATTTTCGTGAGGCACCCCTTGAGTTCACCATGCCGTGATACATGACCGTAAAACAAATACTATATGTATTTCTGAATCGGCGGACACATTTCAGCCATTTGGGATATCGGTATCGACATGTTAAAATCCTGGTACCACATCACTTTCAAAAAGGACCCCTATGAGCGATATTCAAAAGGTGGTTCTTTGAAATAGCAGCGTTCTCTTACAGTTAGTGCAAACTCCTTCCCCCTGCCCCCTTTGTTGGACTAAATTGTGTGATGTCGGCCTTCCGATATAGTTGAGTTAGAGACCCTTGTTCTAGAAAGTCACCTGTCGACGTTGGTAAAAGAAAGATGAAATAATTTCATCGCATGTGTTTTCTCTTATTAGCCCCTGCGAATAAAGTATGGTAACTATATTTTATTATCACTTTGCTAATACGTTAGAGAAATATTTACAAAATGTTTATTAAAAGGCTAACACGAAAGATAAAGAGAGAGAGCATATATCGATCAAGAAAAACAATTGCGCAGCTTGTTCTTCTGGCACCATCCTGAAACCATAAGTGCAAGTAGGGTTCGACCTAGCTAAGTCTATCTAAGTGCTGCTAAGTTAACGAAGTATGGCCAGACTTGGCTAGACATGTCACGGGGTGACCTGTTACGTGATGTTGAGATTTTAGTCGCCAATTTGTTGCGTGGTTTTTAGACAAAAACACGTCACGTCACTTGTTACGTTTCTTTGACGTAACACACTGCGTGACCAGTCATTACGCGATCTTGCGAGATTTCAGCCACGCTACTAAACGTCACGTGATTTCTAGTCACTTGTCTAGACGATCGGTGTTATTACTTAAATAATAGTGACGCGAGTAGTTACACGATGACACGTAATTCCAGCTACGTGACTAGATGTTACGTTATGCTACGTGACTATAGTTGTTACGCGATGTTACGTGATTCGTGGTCACGTAACATACTCGCCAGTGAGAGCTTTTTTTACACCACGCCGAAAAAATCGGCGCACGTGTTGTGGAAACGAGGGATCAATCGAGTGTGTACTGGTTGATGATGGTGATAAATACTGTTAGCACTACTCCGCGCAACCAATGCTTGAAGAGCTACACTCTTGAAAAAACCAATAAAATATTACAATAACAAAACAAAACTTGTAACCTGCTAGTAATACCATTATAAGAAAAACTTCAGAACAAAACGAGGCTGAGTCAGCGGCATGTGCGCAAGGCGGGTTCATGCCAATATTAACAGATATTTGAGACAAATAAGGAACGATGAAAAGTCGAGCCATCTGCACTTCGTGTAAAAGACGCTGAAAAAGCTCTATTAAGAAATCAGTCAATCAAGTCAGGCATTGTACGGGTTGCCGCCACTTCGTGAATGCCTTAGAAGCAGAAAATCTGATGCCCACTTGGGCAATGCTATTAGATTTCTTTGTTGAGCAAACTCCAAATATTTCTGTGGTGAATCGCTGTTCTTTCTTTGTTGTTCTATGTTAAGATGTATACGTGTAGCTGAGAAAGAGAAAGAGAGAAATGTGGTGTGAAGTGGTAGGGATGTTTACCGGATAATTGATATCGCTTTGCTACCATGTACTGGGGAAGCGGCGCCAGTAGGTATAGAAGGGTAAGGAATATAGGAATGAGAGAAGGTAAGAGGTAAGAAGAAACACACACATGCAAGACTGTCTTAATTGTTCATCGAAGTGGTTCACTCATAGAGACTTGTGTAGCGCATTCTTCGCTCATTGACCTGTAGCTCTGTTTTTCTGATATAGAAAAAAATGATTGTTCAGAGGGCAGATGGTCATCGAGGTGTGCAAACATTGCTGAGAAAGGCTCTCTCTTGAGAGCAGTACTGAGGCCAATGACATAGAGTGCGTTTAATTTCTTTGTCACTGACGTAAAGATCATATGCGGGACAGTCATTATGACGCAGCAAACTAAGAAGCTTGTATAGGACATTCCCAGCCACATGCGACAAAAAACACTCGTCGGGGCTCGGGGTGGAACCGATGGCAGTTTGATTCGTGGGTACGGAGCCAGGAGGTGAAGACGGGTGTAGAGTAAGCCGGGCGTGTTCCGCATAATTGTTGTGTCATGAATGGCGAACGGAACAAGCTTTGCTGCTGCGGGAGAGAGGTGGCGGCGGATGTCGCATGGCCGTCCTTATCACCACTTCGCTTTCACGGAGAGACGACACCAGGTTCCACCAAGGATCTGTGCTATGAACACATACGTGTTATCGCTGTTTTTAAGTCATTCATAAGCACAATGGACACACTTCAGCTGAAAGCGTACCGCTAGATCCAGATACCTTCCAATGAATCCTTTCAAGCCTTCTTTAACATAATGGATGGCAATATACTTCATCTAAGACAGTTGAAGTAGACCGATTGTAGGTGAGAGTTCATAGTTTTATGACCTTCTGGGTATTTGCGGTACCCACTGCTATGCATGCTAGCGTATCACTTTATCTCTAGATTTTTGTTCCCAACTCTATTCTTTTCCTTTGCTCCCTTTGTAGAATAGCAAATCCGGTGCAACCAGGTTAAACTCCCAGCCTTTTCTTTAGTTTTTCTCTCTCCTTATTCTGAGCTGAAAACATGTGCCAGTTTCCTTGGATACCATTCGGTACAATCAAATCAAAGAGAGTGGGACTGTTTCGTTTACTTTCCAGCCGACACCAGATGACCCGTGCGTCTTCACCTGCCTCTCGAGTGTTGGTGTCCTCAAAGGATTAGTGCCTAATGGGGTGCGCTGCCGGGTAAGTTTAGAGCAAATAACGTAACCTCTTTGGGATCTTCCTGCTTCAGGGAAGTCTTACTGTATAGTACTCGTTAGAAAGGGTGCTCGATAATAGTAGAGTTGCGACTCACGTTGCGAATTGGGCACGGTTTGCCAGCACCCAAGTAATCTAACAGTAGGTGGTAAGCAAGATTCAACTACGAAGAAAGTGCTCTTTAGGAAACTATATTTATGAATAAAATTTACAAGTGAAATGTGTACAGTACCAAAGTGTATTAACAGTGCTCGGCTGCTGACCCAAAGGTCGCCAGTTCAATACAGGGTGCGGTGATCGTGTTTCGATGACGGTACAGTGGTAGAGCCCTGTATATTGTGCGCTGTTTACTTTCGACCATTCATAGCACACCAGGCCAAAAGCGTGTTCTACTAATTCAAAACCGCTCCATATAGATTACCTGAGTATTCTTCGTTTGTCTGCAAACTTCTCTCTCTGTGTGCAAACGACTTGTCATTTGCCGGAAGTGTGAACGGGATGGATAGCTTGATTGGCATATGAGGAAGTATCCTTTTGGTAGAGCGGGGGCTCACGCGACCTAGCAGTAACTCGAAATAAAGTAGAAACTCAATATTGTGCAGGACTAAGTTTTATTTTTGTGTTCTTTTTATGCTGGCATGTAGTCAAATCACTTTTGCTATCTATTTTGCCTTGGCTCTTCCTAAAACCTAATGCGTCCTAAAATTTATCCCAATTGTCTTGAGCTGTAGGAACACATCTCATTATTGGTGGCTCCCTGGGGCGCACAGCTCAAACAAAACAAATAGCAGATCTTGCACCAACGCTATGTTTTTCTTTGTTACTGGCATATTTTTCGAGAGTGCTGCGTGCTCCTAGACATTTTCTATTGTTGAACGATCCTTGTTTTGGAAACAACACTTTCCAAGTTAACAAATTTCTCTAAAATGCCATGAAGGGTATTTGAAGTGTCAGAAGATATCACTATTAGGAATGGGGAAGCTAAAGCGCCATGTTTGTTAAGCTGGAGGTGTTCATACTCGAAAATACTTTTATTGAGCTAAAGGAACGGACGACAGAAGACAAAACACACTGTGCATGCCATCTGCCATTCGTGTTCAGTTGCACATGTTTTTGCACACTAAAGAAATAACTCAAGTGACATGTTTGTACGAAAACGTCGTTCAGTATAGCGCGATAAAGGAAGGTACCACTATAATTTATGAGGTTTGGCACATTTGTTTCTTGCGTACTTACATGCCCTATATTTGAAAACATGTAGGCGGATTTGTTTCTTCTTCTGTTTGTACTTCTAGCCTTCATCGCAATTCAACCATACCGGTCTCTGCTTGGAAGGAAGGTGCATTCGTGTTCACAGTAAGCATGAACACGTCTCTGACACATTAAACTTACCTTTGTTTCGCACCTATGTCAAACTTTTGAGGCCAACTTCACCAACTTTTATTGCTTTTGCAAGTGATTTTTTTTCTGGTGCACCGCCTTCGGAGATGATGTGGCCTACAGCTGTCTGTTCTAATCTTTTGTGACAACTGTCTCACATTCTTTCTACGCCTTACATCTGTCGGGTCAATTCTTGTCGTATGTAAATTACTGTTACCATGTCTCGGAAGTAATAGCAAAAAACAACATGCGAAAAACAGCCAAACCTGATAAGAAAAACTTTCGTCGTATTCAAGGCGTTGACCGACCTTCAGTAACAAATAGAATATTTCTCCAACACAGATTACAATGCGTCAATATATTATATGAATACAGGTCATAACATACATTTCTTTGTTATCCGGAAACATTCAACATTACCTTACGTCAATCGCTAAGCTGAAGCCCCAGAACAAGACGAAGCACATGGGAAACACTAAATTAGAGGAGGTACCCGGGTAGCGAAATGATTCGGCACTTCTTAACATACAATATTTCGAAAGTTCTCAAGTCGTGTAAACACACAACCACGTTAAATAATGAACGAGTGCGTGACTATTTTTATGCTACTAACTGATAAATAACACATGAGAAAATTTTAACGTGACAATATGTGTATACGTGTATGATGTAAGTATTATGTATAAATCCATTCCGTGTGAATGCTATATAAAAATAACATTGTCATCAAGCTTTTCATGTGAAATACACGGGACCTTAGGCATTTATGAAGTTTCTGTGACAGTTTTTTTTGTCCAGGCGTCTCTCAAGACTGATTTTTTTGGTAAATAAAATTTAATTGAGTTGAGTCAACATGGGGTTTGTCTAAAAATTCAAGTTACTAAATATTTAGCGTAACAGGCTATTGTTGTGAATACGGGTCGTCATCTGTAGAAGCCAGGACACTGGACATATTTTGTCTAAACTGCGCAACGATGTCATTCCGACATTTTGGCTTCAAGCGCCGAATTTCTCGAACCAACTGTTATTGAAGGTCACCTTGACCACTGTTACTTTTAATGCAACAGACACGCTTTGCAGTTATTATGGAATCCACTAACTTGGCAATAACTCAACTGCAGCCGAATTCTGTAGATTAGGAGAGATGTTGGACGTTGCACAGTTTCTTTATTTGGAAAGCATGATCCAACATACTACTTTACCAGAACTAGACATTCTGCCATTTTTTTTGTAAGCAATTGCTGACATCGGTTGAATCAACAATGACCACACATTAGGTCATCAGAATAATTTTGTTGGCTCAAAGCACCCCCTCGAGAATAAAATATCTTTTTAACATCTCTCTAACTCGTGCTACACTCAAGGTTCACCCTAATAAGCGAAAAGTTCCGCAATTTTTCAATAACTTTGCAGGTGGTGCACTGTGTATTATTTTTGCCTTGATATTTCTTCTGAAGTAAGACTTTTTTCTTTGTTTGTTTCTTCTGGGGTTGTGCCATGGCAATGGGACGTTATGAAAAAGATTCTGTGGAATTAAGACTGCCATACTTATTTAAATACGTTTTACGAATTCATCGCTACTTTTCAGGTTATTAGAAAAGACCAAATTTAGTATACGCGAAAGTGCATTTGCCCAGGTCTACACAGCGTGCGGATAAATTGCTGAACAGATT
Organism: Rhipicephalus microplus; assembly: GCF_043290135.1. Classification (NCBI taxonomy): domain Eukaryota; kingdom Metazoa; phylum Arthropoda; class Arachnida; order Ixodida; family Ixodidae; genus Rhipicephalus; species Rhipicephalus microplus. The sequence goes on from NC_134707.1 coordinate 46,330,073, forward strand.
CGACTTATAGCACCGTACGAAAGTTATGCCACGCAGCTTGCACGCTTTGGAAGGGATCTGCTCTAGTCTGCCCTAAGCCACTGTCTGTTATCACAGTAACAGAGGGACAACTATAATAAGTGAACCATAATCCGAATGTACGTGGTAACATTTGTAAGCTCCTGCGGGAACTCGACAAGGTAAACCGCCTCAAATGTATAGGAATTTTCTGAAAGATCCCTAAGCTACTTTGAGTTCTTCAATTACAAAAGAGTGGGTTATTTCTGGTCTTCACTAGTGATTCTACCAGCGATAGTAAATATTCGTCACACGTTTCTTCATAAAGTAAACGTAAAACGCCACCACCAAGCGTTAAGCGATTGATAGGCTCAAGTGCCAAGTGGAATGCTGCGCGGAACACAAGGAAAGTTTTCTCTTAAAGGCTGCTGGTCCAGTGGCCCAGCAAATCGCGTAATGTGGTCTAGAATACTTCATAGCGTGAGAGGCTCGTTTTCTTTGTTATGGGACCAGGCGTTGCTGGTACCTATCAGGTAAGATATGACGTTTGCCAGCACGAAGGTTTACATTGCTTGTTGCTAATGAATGCTTGGATGTCCTCATCATCAGTACCCTCAAGGACGTCAAAAGGAAGGGGTGGAGCAAAAACAAAGACTACTGGTGAAATGGGGGCCATCGGTCCCACGGGTGCACATGCTGGCACACCATCAGCGCAGGTGGGCAAGTCTGGCATGGTGACTCCACCGCCACCACAAAGGACCTCCGTTCGTATGTACAATGTAACTTCTATCAAATGCTTCTTGAAAGCAATATTGACTAGCATGTTTACAATGTATTTATACTATGTACAAGCATAGACTACGTTCTTGCGGTCACTCGGCATATATTTTGTATTTTTTCTGATGGAGGCGGAATCGTAGGGCCGTGTGCTCAGATTTGGGTGCACGTTAAAGAACCCCAGCTGGTCGAAATTTCCGGAGCCCTCTACTACGGCGTCTCTCATAATCATATGGTGGTTTTGGGACGTTAAAGCCCACATACCAACCAACCCAATTTGTATTTTGGAGATGGGTTGACCACACCATCGGGTATAACTAAAATGCGTGATCATATAAATGAGTCACACAGTATTAGACGCTAACAACATCAGAACAGAACGATGAAGCCTGGTCAACACACACACACACACACACACACACACACACACACACACACACACACACACACACACACACACACACACACACACACACACACACACACACACACACACACACACACAGTTACGAGCATACAAAACATGGTTGAACCCCTCACCCCCCTCCCCCCCTTGAGCGAAATTATTGTGGCTGTCCATGGCACTGACCGTGTCAGGCCTCAAAACCTAGTAATTGCTCAACACGTGGGTGTCGTGCTGGCACACCCATTGCAAAGGTCTCAGACATATTAGGGGCGAAGCGCCTCTTAGTCTAACCTTCTAACTGGTCACGCGTAACCGAGCAAAAAGACGATAAATAAAAGAAGGCAAAACTATTGGATCACTAATTCTCATGTCATTTTCTAGATGGCGCCACTCTGCTGCTACTCTCCGAAGTGCCGCTTCTTTCTGATTTGCTGCTGCACGCACTTTGCTTGAGTGCGCGAAGAACGACTGCCTCTCGCAGTCCCCTGGGTAGTCGCCGCACGTGGTAGATCGTTGGCGGGGCGTGAACGAAGCAGAGTGGCGGGCGCGTTGAAGACGCTTGCGTTCTGCTTCCTTGGCTCGCGTCTCGTCGGTGGTACACGCGCGCCGTCTGCATTCTCGCTCGCGATCGGACGCATGAACGCATGCACGTACGGATGGACACAGACGCTTCGACCCACCCATTATAATTCACTCCGAGGATATACTGTGATTCTTTATAATAATCCGCAGTAAAAGCATCAAAGAACTGAGCAGGACAGTGGGTTCTCGTGTTGCCTTAGTAGGGCGTTTCCTGATCTACACAAGGATGAATTGTGGCGTGGTGCACAGATGGTCGTTTTTGTACGGCACAGTTAATGCATTTACGGGGAACCGATGCAAGGCTAGCAATTGAGAAGGCGTTACGGAAAGGGCCAATTTACGCTATGACGTTCTACTATTCAAGACGAAGCACAAGTGTCATCCAATGTTTTGTTAAGTTTTAACTTTCTTTTCAGAGCACAAAGTACCACTATGCCGACGTTTTTTTCAAGTGGTAAGTATTTCACTAATCCAGTTGACAGTATGAGAAAAAATTGATGTCTGTCTCATACGATAATATGGGCACGTTCAATGTCCGCCAAGAACAATAGCTTAACATGGATTTTGTCTACATTAGTTGACGAAAGTAAGCATGGTTAACTAAAAGAGGACAGAGCGCTAACTTACGTCAAGTCGTTGGCTGGGATGATTTCTTTTCACTGTATTAAATAGGCGCATATAATTTTATTGATGTTTTAAACTGACGCATTCGAGCTCACCAGACACTCTGAAGATGCAAGAAAACGTTTATTTATTTATTTATTTATTTATTTATTTATTTATTTATTTATGAATACTGCAATCCTCAGTGACCGAATATAGCTGGGTCAGAAATACAATCATCAGTATACCAAGGCAAACATGAATGCAAAGATGAACATATATACGGAAGTAAGGTACAGTTCTCAGAATTCCCTTTCCCATTTCTTTATTTTATTCATCGCGTGGCGAATAATATGCCTGTAATATGGCAGCTGGTTGACATGCGTATAAAAAAAAGACGGGGTGGTTCAATTTAAGCGTCTCATCAACTTTGCTTAAGTTCGAAGCGTGCAAAGATTTCGCGGACGTAACATTAAAAATTGTATTGTGTTTGCGAATGTTCCAAATATTTGATCCATAGTAACCGTAAAATCATTATCATCATCCACAGAAATAATCATATTATTATCATAATAACTGCAATTAGAGTGTTGTTAAAAAATTTTGGGAAGTTTTGGCGAAAAATCTACGAAATGACGTTGAGAAATGACGTAGTATGGAGCTCCGGAACATTAGTCGTTTTTTAGCGTGCACTGAGATTGCGCAGGGTATGGGTAATTTTCATGCATGCACTTCTAACTTAGACTCTTCGCAGAGTATGGTTATGGGAGCCTACTTCAAATGCGTGTTAAATAGCACTGTAGAGACTATCTCTATGTCTCTTGTACTTCATAATTAGAATATATACGTTTAATTACGAATCGCTATTGTCATAGAGCCTCCTAAAATAATGTACATGAAACTATGGCGCTGCAATAGTTCAGTCACTATGAGAATGGTAGGTAGTACCTGGACATACCTAATCTTTCTACTTGCGGTTTCAATCGCACTGTCGGTTTTGTTTATGGCTGTTTTTTAGGGGCGAAGCTCTTTATAGCGGCACCCGTTTGTCCTTCGATGTCGTAGTGTTGTAGCGTGTAACCATGTTGTAGTGTGTAACCGATGTTGTAGTGTGTAACCAGTCTTACATATTGACCTCCAAGGTGGTGCCGGTGAGAGAATTTTACTGTGCGTCGTTGAACAATATAAGATAGTGCTTAATGTACATGCCAATGGCTGCTAAGGGGGAATGAGAGATAGGAGCATTCAGCTTTTAGTTAACGTACACGCTGGGAATTTTTCATTGTTCAACAACGCACAGAAGAGAAGAAAGGGTCGCTACGTTATACTCGCTGGGCGTAACCTCCTTGTTTTTAGGATGGTTTAGCAAGTGTTGGGCCACCGTTCCTGTCATAAATACAGTGAACTAGTATATACCATGAACTCGAGGTGGTTAAAGGTGGGAAGTAGACAGGAAGCGCAAGCCGTAAGACAGTGTGCGTGTGCCTCCTCTCGTTCAGTCCTTGGAATGTCCCCTGGATGGCGGTGCTTCTATATGCGGAATATATGATGAAAAGATGCGAGATGGTGGTACTTGGAGTGTTGACTAGAAGTATGAACGGGCACACAGACAGATGCATGGACGGACGCATGGATGGCTGCACGGACGGATGGACGCAAGGACGGACGCAGGAGTAGATTCATGGACGAAAGCAGGGACGGACGCACAGATGAACGTGTGGACGCACGAACATACTCACGCACGGACGGGCGGACGGACGCACGGGTGGCCACACAGACGCACGCATGGATAGACGGAAGCAAGAACGAATGGGCGGACGGATGCTTCGCCCCACTATCCATCATTCACTTCGTGAATACGCTGCCATTTTTTTCGTTTCCTCTTCTCCGTTCTCTTCTTTCTTACTTCTTTTGTCATCTTTCTTTTTGTTTTGTTTTGAACAAAAGAACGGATCCTTGTGAACTTCATGAGCCGATTCGAACTGATGTGCCTCCAATGTTGAGGTGGCGAAGATTATGCTAGACATTAGCTCATTGCCGTCTCACGACAAAGCGGCTCCAAGCCACACGAAGCCAAACAGACCCAAAAGAACGAAGATTAGACAAATTTGTGTACTATCCATCATTCCTATATGCTGACTGAGGCGCCATGCATTGCAGCTCCCATAGACATTAGCACCAGAGTTCTCTCAGGTGTACTTATAGTCAAATCTATGAATATGATGGCGCTGAAGTGGCTTTTGAGCATAAATGTTATAAAAAATCAGTGTTTTTTTCATTGCTATCGGGGTAATTAGGTTACAGGTTTTATAAACAACGCATGGATGTACGACCAACGACGAATTTTATATTGCTCATTTGTCTGCCCCTATTATCGCCTAAACTTGTCTGACCACCTCGTAAGGACAGAAATAGTGCTTACCAATGCGTTTTAGTGCTAATTCACTTGCAAACTTTATGCGCGAACTGCTGCAGGGACAAGAAATGGATGGAACTACTCTTGTACCTGTTTGCGCAGTTCGTGCTTTAAGTTCCTAACATATATATCTACCAATAAGATCGTCTGTCAGTCTTACTGTGTACTAATAATTAGATCGTAAACTGTTGTTTAAGCATCTGACACATCTTGATTTTACTGTTTTAGATTGGGTACGTGCCATCGTGCCATTACTGGTGTGTTCACAAGCGAGGGCGACTCGTACTAATGGCGTTACGTGCCGGAACAGCCTGCGTCGTGAGTCAATTTTTTAAGTTAACATAAAGTGATATACACCTGTAAAAATGTAGTACAACTAAAGAAAACGCTGTTAGTGCTTGGCTGAATAGTGACGTATATGACCGTCTAAAATACGGAAACGTTATAAATAGAATAAGAGCTAACCAGTGCCGTATGCTTGTTTCAACGTCAAGTCCGAGGCTAGTGTCCGCTTACAAAAAAAAAATAAATAAGGTTACTGAAAAAGCGTATAAACCGTTGGCTCTGAAGCAATAGTGTCTGGGTAGCGGGATCTACAAGTGACTTGCGAACTTAAACTCTTGCGTTCTTTTGCACTCTCCTGGTGTGTGCTTGCGCTATAGAACAGAACAAAGGTGGGAGAGCACCAGAGTACGGGAGGTTATGGGATTGCAGTGCTAAAACATTGTTACGTTTATTCTAAACTACAAGTGCTGTTTCAGCAATACAGATGAACAAAACAAGCTGCACTACCATACTATAGGGCTCACCTATATATCGCCTGCTTTGTTTACACCAGAAGCTCAAAAAATAAATAAAAAGTGTTTTGGATCGTAGCTGGTGTATGTAAGTTCGTACGGTTGTTCTTGTACGAAGGGCGCACTTGAAATAAAAATTGGCTCATTGACCTAACGGCACGTACGTTGTCCGAATGATATCTTCTAAACGTGTCCATGTTTCGCTCGAGCACACAAGATGCCTCGTTTTAGGTGTCCGGATAACACTATACTTAAGGCCACCACGGGATCCATAAGCAGTTCATGCGTAAATATACAGGCACAGACGTGAAAGAAACTCTCCCTAATTGATGTAGTTTAATACCCGTGAGTGACCTGCACTCCAGCGCGTTTCGACTGCTTTTAGAGTAAATTTTTTTATAAAGTTCTCAGGGGCGGGTTCCATTCGATGCCAAAAATTTCGGATTAGACAAGTGACTAAAGAGTTTTAAATGTGCCTATGTATAATGAATTATTTATAAGTCAAGGCCTCATGGGCAACTACAGGGCATTTTTCTCCGTAATGGCTCACCTGAGGAACACGTTCAGATTATGTACCTTGCATGAATACGTCCGTACCTAGGTGTTGCGTCTCGTAACGCTGGTAAGATCTGTCTGGACACCACAGAGTTTCATGTGAAAGCCATGAACGACTGGATCCCATACGCACTAATGTTGGTAGATCATGATGCGAGCATATCACTGAAGAAGGCTTATTTTATACTTATGTGATAATGAGATAAAAATGTAGACAACACTCGTCGGGTGTTCCCAAGTGACGTCTTATTCACGCCATCGCTTGAGTACTTACTAATCACTGCTAAATTAGTGCTTGTGAAAGTTTTTGCCTGCATTTTCCAAGTTTTAAAAATGACTATGACCATTTCTGATGACCCATTTCTATTTCTTCAGTGAGATCAGTAGAATTTTCATGTTAATAGTTGCATAAATAGTATAATGTGTATACTTTTCACATAACTCTCTTGACTTACTTGCTAATGCCGTTGTTTCTGTGGTAAGATCGACCGAAAAAAATGATTTTGTTTTCTCCTTTCCCTCTATTAAATAATCTGACAACGGTGTTTTTCAAATGTTCACGAAAATGAATTTACGATCCCTATGTGACATTTGAATGTTATTTCTCGATTGTTCACAGAATTTGAATCGGAAGGGCTTTCCCATTGGCTTTTTGGGTGCCTGCTATGCTGGGCGATGCATCGATTATAATCACTTTCGTGAGTAGTCATGTAACTTTTAAATCGTTTTTTAATACAGTTGTCCGCTGTGAGACACTTCACCCCATCCTCTCGGCGTAACTTAGCAGCGCTGAAGAGAGGTAGCTTCACTATAACGCTTGAATGAAGTTTGCGCGAATTTATGTTGCGTGGCTATGCACTGTGTAGTGACGTTCATTTTTGCGTAACTTACTGCGCAGGGGTCACAAGCCGTTGGGAGGCGGAAACATTTTTAAAAGAAAAATTTAACCAATGTCTTTTTAGAAAACACTTCATCACAAGATAAATGATTTGTCCTTGAGGAATGTTTCGTAATCCCATCGTGTTGTGAGTTGTTAAAATTTGCTTAAGAAGAACTGAAAGTTTTTCAACACGTGAAGGCAGTTGCACTGGAATTTAATGTATGAATGAAATAATGAAAATCAATAAAAATATAAATATACAAAATACTTTTCGAAGTATGCAACATGCTGACAGCACAGTAACAGAACAAGTCAGTAGGTAGTATCACAAGTGAAAAAAAAAAGAAACAATTTACGAAGAGAGTTCACTGGGCTAAGGGATAAATAGAATCTAGAAAACTTATGACGAATATTCAAGGAAACACATGATTGGTACCTTCTTCATAGAAATCGGTATGGTATGAAAGTTAAACGTGCTTCAAAGAAGCGTTTATCGTCTATAGTGATATATGATAGATTGTACGATGACGCTTGGTATTTGGCAGTTAAAACAATATCTTTATAGTCGTGCAGGCAAGCCAGCCATTCGAAAGGGCCCAGTAGGGCTTGCACGGGCTTCCTCTACGACGTTGGGGCTGGATAATGGCGTGGTATTCTTTATTCTGACAGAGGCAGGCCATCTAACTTGTTCAGTTTATTAGGAGGAGGTTGCCTTTCTATGCTATATTACGGGCAGAAGACAGCGAAACATTATTCCTTGCTGCTTGAACCTTTACGGATAAAGATTCCTTAGTAGTTCTTAGCAGTATTTTTTTTGCAGTGTTTTTCTCATTATACACAGTTCTTTTGGCGGTTAATCCGTTTTGATGTCTGTTTTTTTGTTTTACGTTACAACATTGTGCCCAATAATATTTTTGATACCGACATGTTTCATACTGTCACTGCTGTTGTACGGAGGACGAGAGCCTAGTGAAGCTGCACATGTGCAGCTTTTTCTCTGATCTTCTATTTTCACATGAGCATCGCACTGTATTGGGCTTTGGGCAATGCGAAAATATAATTTGGATTCGAATTGGATTTGGGTAATATATGGAGTAGTGCTTAAGACACTCGTTCGTTCTGATGAAGCGTTAAAGCTTAGATACGTCTGTTTCTTTACAGAACAATAAGGCAGAATTAAGGCTTGTGCAAAAAATGTCTTTGCTGCAGTGCGGTAAGATGAAGTCATGCGATCAGTATATCACAGTGTTCGTAATGAAACGTGACACATTCTCAACAGTGCACTGTGACCACGACATTGGATTCTTACTAAAGAATGAATTGTATGACTCCCTAATTATGCGGTCGGTTTAGGACGTTAGACCCCATCAGGCATTATTATTGTCATGACTGCATGACTTCTATTCTATAACACCTTCAAAAATTTTATAAACCAGAGATGTATAGCTGTGAATCATTACCAAGTGCACAAATATGCTGCCGCTCTATCTGCTTTTACATCTACGTGATATCGTCACATGCTACCAGGTATTTATTCAGGTACAACAAGATTGTATTATATGAGCCACTGATGTTTCTTTACCATTGATAGTGTTGTGTACACAATGACAAACGTGCAGTGCCGAAAAAAAATAAAACAAAGTATGTGTTTTGGATGCAACAATTGTTATTTTTTACTTGGAAGAAAACTTTTGTTACTGCGCGTTTGACGAAATGGAAGCGCAAATATAAACATCACAATCTTGTCACTGACAGTAAAATACTGTTTTTTTTCTTAGTTAACACCAAGAAAGTTTCGATTAAAAATGTTTTTGAGAGATAACTTAATAGCATAACCTTTGACTGCTAATTATGTAGCTGAAAAAAATAATCCAGACTTCAAGCTAAGCCTGCGGGCCCAAAGTTGCGCTAACAAGGTGCGTAATGACAGATATCCGAACGAAATAAGGCCTCTAAGCTAATTCTATATATTGTTCACACTTGAATTGTGAGTTACTGAACTGGACACGCAAAGCAGAAGAATAGATCTGAAAATTAATATGCACAAAACTAATGTGCAACAGTGTCGGTAGAAAAAAAAACACTTTGAAATATGTGGAGAGACGTTGGAAGTTGCAAAAAATGTGTCTACGTAGGACAGGTAGTAACCGCAGAACCGAACCATGAGAGTGATATAACTAGTAGAATAAGGATGGGTTGTATAACGTTCGGCAAGCATTCTCCAATCATGAATCTGCCACCAGCCCTCAAGAGGAAAGTATATAACAGCTGCATCTTGCCAGTGCTTTTCTACAGAGCAGAAATCTGGAGGCTTACAAAGAGGGTTCAGCTTGAATTGAGGACGACGCAGTGAGCGATGGAAAAGGAAATGATAGGTGTAATATTAAGAGACAAGAAGAGAGCCGAGTAGGTCAGGGAACAAACTGTGCTTGAAGGATACCGTTGTCGAAATTAAGAAGAAATAGACATGGGCCAAGCACGTAGCACGTAGGCAGGATAACTGCTGGCCATTGAGGGTAACCGACTTGACTTCCATAGAACGCAAACGCACGAAGAGGACATAGAAAGTCAGGTGGGCCGCTGAGATTAAAAAGCTCGCGGGTATCACGTGACAGCAGAAAGCCCAAGTACGGGTCGATGAGTGGATCATGGGAGAAGCGTCAGGCTGGTAATGATGTACTTCTCACAAAATCCTGTATTGATGTGTATCTCTCGTTTGAACTGCAGAGAAGATCTCTGTTCGATTGCCACCAGTACGGCTGGAAAAACATGACCCAGTACTCCGGCAACTACCTAAACGCCAGCAGGTGCTTGGTAAGTCAGTGAACTGCTCTGAGTAATGACTTTTGTAAAACTCTGCAACGGGCTGGACGGTTAACAAAATATTACGAACAATTGACTCGAAGCACGAACGCCAGAAATCAGATTAAACATAGTGGTTTTTATATTAAGCTCACTGTCACATGACCTAATTGATTTGGCGCTTGGTTTATATATTTGGCACTTTTAATAAATATTTGGCACATGGAATAAATAGCTTGACGCTGAAATGATTTCAATGGCGCGTGGATTATTTAGGCTGACACTTGGATTAAAGTGAGCGAGAAAACCTGTAGTTGCTCAACGTTGGAGTAGTAGATTGTTTTCAACCTATTACAAAGGGCTCAGCCATAATCATTCACCATCATCAGCCACCGCATCAGCAAAGTGCACAGAATGCCTTGCAAATTGCCAGCGCGGGTACCCTGCGTTTTCACAGAATAATGAATAATAGGGTAGTGCCTGCTTCGCAACTTCACGAAATATATGATTTAAGGAGTAATGGGTACCTTGCAAGTTTACTTGTTTTAGTAAGCCCAAGAGAGCTTAGAACGGGTTCTAAAAATGGCACTCTACCAGCTTTTGCGGTAACTGCGCTGCAGTTTCTTTCTGCGCCATGCCAGGCGTTTTTTTTTCCCATCCAGTTTAGTTCATTTGAATATAAGTGAGAATCGTTACAACACAGTTTAGAAAAAATGAAACAAATATTGTTCCCTTTGCTCTTGTCGGCCTGATGACCTATCAGTTTCCTTGCATTACGATACTGTTCCAGCAATGTGACTTGTATATTTTCTTCTTCAATCTTGCCACGCAGCTAGAAAATTCACGAAAGCATTAAATATGCACAAAACCTGTACTGCTGGTATTTCACGCAGATTTATTACGGTGATGTTGCTCGCAAGTTCGATGTTGATGTTAATAAACCTATCAATGGAACGTACACGTTGACTTTACTTTTTTGTTATTTATTGAACTTTAGAGCCTGGTGACGTGGATGGAACTGCCATGGAGAATGACTTTCCGCGCCCTGCCGACAATACAAATAAAGAAGCGTTTATGTAGACGGTTGTCATTTATTTCGTTTTCCTCTTCGCAAATGCAGGTTGCTACGTAATTCTGGATTATAATAGTGAAACCGGAGAAGACTTGGCGGGTGTACAGGAAGACCATCATATTGCAAAAAAGGGCCATTATAAACCACTGGAGGAATCTCGTGTGCTTCTCTCCATGTTTGCCCACCATCTATAGCGCGCATCAGGACGTCACCTGTCTTATTAGTGGTGTCGCAAGCCATAGACGCTGCCATGGTCTGACAAGTCTGCCGTCTACTAGTCGTGCCACTAGGCCGAGATGATCAAGGTCCTCTTGGTCTAGTGGCACGACTAGTAGACGGCAGACTACAAGGCATAGCGTAGTTATTTATGGCGTTAAGCCCGCACGGTAACTTGGAGCACAGCCACTTATTGCATGGCTGTGTGTAGCGAAAGAGCGGGAAAGGTAAGTGAGGGAGAGGAGGGCGGCAAGAAGGAAGAAAGAGGCTAAAAATTGAAGAACGGTTATTTGGGCTAGTTGGTTAAACTCCATTGCAATAAGGGTTGGCGCGCAATCACGAAAGTGCAAGAAGAAAAAATGAACAGAAGGCAGAGAACGAAAGACACAGATGACCACACGAGCACTGATCACAGTGCTTGTATTGTCACCTGTGCTTTCCGTTCCTCGCCTTCTGTTCACTTTTTTCTAGCACTTTCGTGCTTGCGCTGCAACCCTTTTACAAGGCTAAAACAGCGTAGCCGTGTATGGTGTAACAAAAGCAGAACCATGCATATCCCATGTACGCATAGCGTCACGCAGGCAAAACTTGCATAGCATATCCTTGTATTGTATGCATAGTAAGTGTGCCGTGAAGAGAATGGAGAGTGAGGAGAGAAGTTGGGGAATAACATAGCCTTGTACCATGTAGTATAGCGCCACGGGGTCATGACGTGGACGAAAGAAGCAGGCTGCAGGACGAATAACCAACTGTTTATTTGGACCGAACGTGTGGCTCCGTAAAAGCAATGTCAGATTACAGCAAGACAATGTGACTGATAACGACGAGCAGAACGTCGGCCGTTGATCAACTGGCAAGCGGCGAAGCGTGTCGGCATATATACACTTGCCATCGAACATTTTAGCGTTATCGCTAGTGGCGACGTTGGTTCCAGAGTAATCTGACAGGTTCCCGAAGTGGACGTAATCCTAACAAAACAATCTACCACAGCCTCGAAGCACCTCTAACACCGTAGGGCGCAGTTTGCGCGGAACATCGTGTGAAGATTGCGAAAACAAAACTTGCAGAAAGGATTGATAAGTAGTGTTCATCGTCCGAAAACCGCCATATGATTATGACAGACGCCGTACTGCAGGGCTCCTGAAATTTCGACTACCTGGGGTTCTTTAACGTGCACCCGAATCTGAGCTCACGGGCCTTCAACATTCTGCTGACTAGCAGGTCGCGCAATTTATTCCCGCTGCCGGGATTAGATCCCGTGACCTGCGAATCAGCAGCTGAGTACGTTACCCCCGTATTCACAAACGCTCCTCGACTCGACCTTCCCCCTTCACTTGACAGAGTTAAGCACTGCGCCACCGCTCGGATGAAAGTGACGCTGCGCTAATGAAGAATCACAGCAGATTATCGCTATTATGCAGTGACTTGCCGTGCCTACAGACGGCACTCCCATCAGCTTTCTCAAGTGAAGGTGAAGCGTTGAGTGAAGGGACGTTTTAGAATACGGGGGTTAGCCCCTAGACCATTACGGCGGGACAACTTGAGGGAAAAAACGTGGCAATAGAAACAAGGTGGCAAAAAAGAAAGGAGGGTAAACCGGAGTGACATGAAAGAGAGTAGAAGGGAAAAGAGCAGAGAAGAGGACATCATTCATCCAAATGACCATTCAGTCAAGCTGGTAGAGTACAGCACTTTCGCTTAGAGACAGCTGTACGTTATGGCTTATGAGTGCAAGTGGGCTCGGCTGAGAATGCAGTATGTGGCCACAGCCCAGCCAAAGATATTGCGCACGACCGAAAGAAACGCTTACCGCAAGTCGAGATCGGATCCCGCCTCGTTGCCCATGAAAACCACGAGGTGGCGATAGGGGGCGGACCGGGACTACACGCGACGCCAATGCGAGGCAAATGCGATCGGAAAACAGACTATGCGAATTTGCCCAGCCCCTAATATAGACCAGCTTTGCTGTTTGTTGTGCTTCGAATGGCTCGCCTAAACTTATTTCTTATTTCTAAACTTATCTCTTCATGGTAGAGGCTTGCCGTTGGCGCTGGCATTGTGCGCCACAGCCGCCTCACACCGTGATGCTGATGACGCATGAAAAACAAGCGCGTTCCGGACCACACATTCTCTTTCTGCCGTCTTGGCACAGAACATGCAAGGTACCCACGACATGCGATGACAATGGTGACCATGAAGGTCATGACGATGATGATCACGGACGACTGGTTTGTGGAGTAGATGACGTCTTGACATGCTCTATGGTGCATCTCATGTGTCTGAGAAAAACCTACAACCACTAGAGGAACAAGCACAGATTTCATCTTTGCCAACTTCAGGCTAGATCTAATGGGTAAAAATGAAGGCAAAATGAAATTCACAACTCAACACAACATACAGTTGTTATGACCATAAAACATTCGATATAACTGTAATCCATTTGGCACTTATTTAGATGGGTGAGTGGTCAGTGTCATGGGTGATTTACGGTAACACTGAACGATCCCATTGCTTTTCCCACTCACCGCCATTGACATTGTGGATATGCCATGATTTTTTTTTGCTTTGCCTCCTAAGACAAGTGTGTGCCTGTGTTCTCTTTGCAACGTACTTTTCCGACAATATTTCGATAAATGTCTCCACTTGAAAGCGCTGTTTTCTACACTTCGCACTGGCAGCAATGTTCCTTAATGCAAGGAGTTATTGAGCACTTTCTAGAGCATACGCTGGGACTGTCCTTCGTATTCCTATCAAGCCTTTACTCCTTTTTTCATCTTGCCAAGCCAGATATGTGATAATAGGCGCATGATGGTCCAAAGTAATGAAAAGAAAAAGAAAAAAAATCTCGCAGGGAGAAATATCAAAGCAGCAGCTTTGTCAAGTGACCCTGGCCTGCCGTCTCAACGACATTCCGCAATTGACGAAATGTCTCGTCTTACGTTTCCATTGCACTGGGTGATTACTGATTACACTATTTCATTGCGTTATAACGGGCGTTATATGAATACTGGTGCAGCGGGCGTGTCCCAAGCTGAATGATGACGGTGATAATTCGGTGAAAAGTGATATGACCTTATCGCGCGCGTGCGGAGTGGTGACTCACTTTTTGAGAACGCTGCTGAGCCGCGAGGCTCGCACGATGTCGGTGGCGTCATGGTGAACTGCGCTGCCGTCTGCCGCGTTGACTGATCTGGCGTCGCGCTGTCTTGGCCTCGCTTTCCCGCCACGTGCCCTTGCGTGTCGGCCTTCTAGGTTCAGTGTCAACCATTCCAGTGTGTGGATCAGTGATAGGTAATATTTTTAGGGGTTTTACGTGCCAGAAACACGATACGATAATGAAACGATGTAGTCGAGGGCTCTGGAAGTTTCTACCACCTGAGATTCTTCAACGTGCTCGGAAATCCATCAACACGGGCCTCAAGACGTTTCCGCCTCCATCGAAAATGCGGCTGCCGCACTGATTTCACCCGCCACGGTGGTCCACTGGTTGTGATACTCGACTGCTGACCCACAGGTCAAGGAATCGAATCCCCGCAGCGGCGGTCTTGAATTCATCACGTGACCTGCGGGTTAGCAGTAGAGTACCATAACCAGTGGATCATTGTGGCGGGTAAAATTGATTGATATGTGTGCTTTGACGTCTCAAAACCACCATATAATTATCAGAGACGCTGTAGTGGAGAGCTCCGGAAATTTCGACCGCCTGGGGTACTTTAAAGGTGGCGGGTAAAATTATAGATAAAGATGCCATGCACAGAGCTCTGCTATTAAGCTGCCCGTTATGAGCAGCAATGCTTGATATGATGATAAGCTGAAGGTTACATCTAGTTGAAACAGACGCACGCATGGACGGGCGGATGGACGCATGGACGCTCACACAGACGGACGCATGGACGGATGGAAGCAAGAACGAATGGACGGACGAATGGTTCGCCCCACTCTCCATCATTCACTCCGTGGGTATGCTGCCATTTTTTTATATTTATTAATATTATTATTAACCCCTTACTCTAATAATCAAGACATTTTTATTGTTTCATAGATGTGTCCGAAAGTTTCTATACGACGGCCCTTGTGGCGTGAATATCTTACCAAACACTTTTGTTTGTTTGCTGATGCGGTTTAACCTTAGAAAGTGGTTTGATTGATATATGGGTTTAACGTCCCATAGCCACCATATTGTCGCGAAGGCGATGTCTCGCGGAAAGCTTTTTTTTCTTTCGCAGCTACAGCTGGAGTTCATTTTTTGCCAGATGCTATTGTTAGAGGCGTTATTTATGACTTTTCTCCAGGAGGGAACCTCGAGAAAGAATGAGAGTCTGAGGAAAAAAAGCTGCATCTAGTCGGTCACTGTGCGCCCCGCGCCCCAAACTAGGTACTGCGCCGTGCTCCCGACCAGGCTGAAGAAGTTAGGTGCCTTTCTCCTCTTCTAACCACTACCACCACCACCCCAAATGAGCCAACCGCCACTTGGGTCCTCCGGGGCAATTGGGGACCGAAATCGGAGCATTTGTTTGCGTGTCAAGGCTGTTTTAAGGAATGTCCCCGTTTCAAGAAGCTGCTACAGTTTTGTTGCGAGGCAGGATCAACGTGACAATGAAAACTCATGTTGGGATTGGTTATCCTCTGCTTCCCTGATTGGTCCGTATAAGCTATTTCCCAATTGCTACAAAACAGTGGTCTCTCGCGCGGTCCGCGCATCCGTGGATGCTGGAAAACCCTATTTAAGCAGCGACTGAGGCACTTTTTGGGGAGAGCGGACTCGGGGTCAACAGCGCATCTCACCACCGGATACCAGCCATGCAAGCAGAGGGGTACGGCATCATTTTCCATGTTTTGTCTTTGCGACTTAGTGCACTGTGTAAATTTAGGTTGTATCAGATAAATAAACCACCAACGAGCGCTCCCCGAAATCATCGTGTCGACTTGTCATCGCTCGCCTGTGCGGAATTGCTTCCACACTTCTTCGTTTCGATGGTCTTCAGAAGTGTCTAGCTTAAACAACCCCTAAGCTTCGCTACAACATGATTATGAGAGACGCCGTACACCGGGAATTCCAACCTCCTGGGGTTTGATTGATTGATTTGTGGTGTTTAACGTCCCAAAACCACCATATGATTATGAGAGACGCCGTAGTGGAGGGCTCCGGAAATTTTGATCACCTGGGGTTCTTTAACGTGCGCCCAAATCTGAGCACACGGGCCTACAACATTTCCGCCTCCATCGGAAATGCAGCCGCCGCAGCCGGGAATCGAACCCGTGACCTGCGGGTCAGCAGCCGAGTACCTAAGCCACTAGACCACCGCGGCGGGGCGACCTCCTGGGGTTTCTTAACGTGCATTCAAATCTGAGCCCACGGGCATGCAGCATTTTAACCTCCACCGAAACTGCAGCCACCACAGCCGGGATTCGAATCCGCCACCTGCGGTTCAGCAGCTAAGTACCTTAACTTCTATACCACCACGGCGGGGCTAATGTTCGAAGGTGACTCTGGATTTAAAGACGCCACATAGTGAAGGGGTCCGGATAACTCGCAAAAGCTTTTTTAAAGACGATAGTCTCGGAGGTAATAAGGTATAGAATGCAAAGCGACGGGCAGGTGCCACCACCGTGTCGTCTAAGCGAAGCGTTGGAAACACGTACCTTTTCGAGCATCGCGTTACACTGTCAGCATAGCGCGACAAATGCTACAGCCCTTAGAGTTACTTGAGCCTCTTCTAGTATAAAGGCACACATACAAAACATCGACTTGTTGTTGTGGAGCCTCAGATATGTGCAATAATTGCTTTTAATTGACATTCGCACGACCATGAACGCTGAATCTTAAGCAATATTAGTAGGCGTTGCAGATGGGGTCAGCCGTTTGGTGCCGTTTGAGGTATCGTTAAGGACGGACAAACAGATAATTGTACAGACAGACAGACAGACAGACCAAAATTTTTCTGTCGAAGGTCCCCAAGAAAGACTTTCGTCTTTAAAAGCAATCAGTGCGCATATCTGAGACATCGTTACAACGCGTCAATATTTTCTGTGTGTGGCTTTAAATTCTGTGTGTTGATTTATATTATAGAAGGTATACCTAGGTAATTCAAAGGAGCGTAGCGTCTATCACGCTGCACTGATAATGCAATGCGATGCTCAAAAAGGCAACACTTTCCAACGCTTTGCTAAAACCACACGGTGGCGGCACCTACCCATCGCTTTGCGTTCTTCACCTTATCACCTCCAAGACAGGCAACCGCATGCCTTCTTTTGTTTCCGGAGATAAGTGCCAGATAGCGCTCGTGTGTAACGCGCCTCGCACCTTCGCTGCACGTATCGTTACTCTCTAATAGAGTGCCTACAGAATACAATTCATCGCTTTTCTCGCGCAGAACATCAAATAAACTTTTTGTTCATTCACTACAAATGCAAGTTTATTGTCTTCCGACGTTATTTGCAGTGAAACACGCAAACACGGGGCCAATTTTGTTTATTCTGTTTGTTTCGCTATACACCCCAGAGGTCACGTTCAGCGTTACAATATGCCTCTTTTGATAAACAAGAGAACTTGGGAGGAAGCCCTGTGAAGCGGTGATCTCCGTGAACAACTGACGGCTGCCAAAGGGCCCGGGAACGGGCGGAGGACCATTGTCTTGCGACCCCAACGTGGGCTGACCCGCAACTACGACTCTGTAGTTTCTTAGGACCAAAATGAAATTTGTTGTTTGACTGACTGTCTTTCACACAAAACGTAGATAGCGAAGCGCGGCAGAACCACGGCATACACTTGTGAAGGATTTCATGAATGCCTCTGTCAATATATTTTTATAGACCTTTGTGTACATTCATAAATTTAAAATATCGGTAGATACCACCTACAGTGGGGATTCATGATATGCGAAGTGCGAATGAGGAAGGTTGAATTGTCACATCAAAATCAGCACAACGTTACGAAGCAGAGGTTAATTATGCCGTACATCACTTCCATTTGGTTATTATCATGTTTGCGCTTGGAATTTGTGCTCGTCGTCCACCCACGTCACGTAACGCTACATTTGGTATAAATGAAGCTAGCGAAACGGCCATGAGCACGCTATGAGCGTAGCATGCAGTGACGCTCTTACATGTCACGCATGTCATGGTTATTATGTTTGCACCAGTTATATACCTTCGTCATCCATTCACGCCACGTAATACCTAATTTTGTATAGGGGTGATTATCGAATTGGCCGCGAGCGCAATATGAGCGTGGCATGTGGTCAGGTTTTTACATGACACGCATGTCGTGATTATCATGTTTGCACCAGTCATATACTTTCGTCATCTACTCACGTCATGTAATACCGAATTTGGTATATGTGAAGTTAGCGAAACGACCACGAGTGCACCATGAGCGTGGCGTGTAGTCAAGACTTTTTATAACAAGCATGTCATGATTTCCAAGTGTGGGCTTGTCACTTATGTTCGCCATGCAGTCATGTCATACCATACCAGTTTTGCGATATGGGAAGTGAACGAAACCACCACAGGAGCAGCAAAATCATGACATGTAAATCATGAAATTCATGTCATACATGCCGTGATTTTCATGTTCTGACAAGTCACTCATGCTCGTCATACAGTCGTGTTATGCCACATGAATTTTGGTATAGATCACATTATCTAAAAGGGCAGGAGAGCCAAAAGCCATAGGCGGCTAGATAGATAGATAGATAGATAGATAGATAGATAGATAGATAGATAGATAGATAGATAGATAGATAGATACTGTCAAACTCGTCGAAGTTCGCTAAGAAATGCTTCGCATTTCAAATATAAACGATCTCTACCGTGTTAGTACGTTTCTGTCATTTATACTTAGACATGTGAGGGGGGTGGGGTGTGCTCAGCCTGTTAGCAAGTGTCTGTCTTTTTAATTTTTTGCAATTTTTTCCACAAATCTCTTCACCTTATATTCGGCACTTGCAAATCGCAGAAAATGTGCATCACTTATGCCAGTCTTCCTTAATACGATTGTCAAAGCTTCGTTGCTCTATTAGAAATATGTATAAATAAAAAAAACCCAGAACGATGCGCTGACAACGTTAGAACAAAAATAGACGCTAAATGAGATAAGCCACGTTTCACACCAAGCTAATCACGTGGTCAACCTGCTCCTGCGGGCTGCCTGTATATGCTATGCGGAACTAAGACATGTTCGCCCTATGCGTTTGATATGTGCGGTTTAACGTTCCAAACCCACTATATGGTTATAAGAGACGCCGTAGTGAAGGGCTCCGAAAATTTTGGCCACCTGGGGTTCTTTAACATGCACCCAAATCTGAGCACACGGGCCTAAGACATTTTCGCCTCAATAGAAAATGCAGCCACCGCAGCCGAGATTCGATCTCGGTCAGCAGTCGAGTACCTTAGCAACTAGACCACCATGGCGGGGTTGTTTGTCGCATGTATTGACAAATTTTGTGTGTTCATGATCCGGGCTAGGTCACTAGGCTTCTCACCCGTAGGTCGTGGGTTCTGTCCTGGCCACGGCGGCCAGGTTCATGGTGGGTGCAGGGTAAAAAAACACCAGATAGTCAAATTTTTCGGAGTCCTCCACTACGGCGTCTATCATCATATTGATATCTTCGTTTTGGGACCTAACACCACACATAGTATTATATTACGAAGTTATAGTGAGCATGTGCCACAGAAATTGGGAAAACCACCACCACCACTGCCACCACCACCACCGCCACCGCCGCCACCACCGCCACCATCAACAAAAGGAAATGAACGTGGGCCGGGCATGTAGCGCATAGACAGGATAACCACTGGTCATTAAGAGTAACGAACTGAATTCCCAGAGAAGGCAAGAGGGCTAGGGGGAGACAGAAAGTTAGGTGGGCAGATGAGGTTAAGAAGTTTGCGGGTATACATTAGCAGCAGCAAGCACAGAATCGAGTTGACTGGCGGAACATAGGAGAGGCCCTTGTCCGGCAGTGGACGTAGTCCGGCTGATGATGATGATGATGATGATGATGATGATGATGATGATGTCCGTCCATTTGTCCATGCGTCCATCCTTGAGTCCGTCCCTCCCTCTTTTCGTCATTCGTGCATCCATCCGTCTGCACGTCCGCGCTTCTGTCCATCCGTCCGTCCGTCTGCTGATCTGTCTGTGCGTCCAGGCGTACGTCCATCTTGTGAACATTCCAAGTACCGCCATCTCCCATCTCGCGACCACTGTGGGACATATCCGCTGTAGAGCGGTTATGTGCTCCTGGTGGCTTCGCACATACATACATAGTTAATACGAATGAGCGACGGAAGCATGCCATAAAGAGCTTCGCCCCTGAAAATCAGAAAAGTTGTGACGTACCACCCACATAAACACATTAATACACGCCAGAGCAGCACGTTTCAGCTCTTGCTGGTCAATCGCCTGCATGAATTATTTGGGTGGAGATTGTTTCCCTAATAAATTTGCAAATTACATATTTGTGCGCGTAACGGTAAACAGCGAATGATTCACTCGTTTAATTGCGCAGAAAACTGCACTACATTTATGCCTTCCGTTTGCTTGGGGCCTTTTTTAAATACCGAGGCAGAACACGAAAATTCTTGCCAGGGTGGCACGCATTTAACTCTGAGGAATCTGCTGGCTCACCTGTTGACTACCACCTGGAGGCGCCACTTGACATTCCCAGAAGTCTTCTCGATGACTCCGAGGGTCAGTGAAGCGTCACAGACAAAAGACCGCACTAGAAGAAAGGAAACGGCAAGACTAGCTCAACAAAACCCTGAGGATATGCAAGAAAATACCAAAACGTGATTTAACGACAAGTGAAAAATACGAGTGCAAAGACACGTCTCATGATTGAAGCATGGCTAATCATAATAGTGCTACCAACCACGAGATTAACTTGCATCAAGATTAAATGCTTGACCAGCTATCTTTCACGTAGATTACAACGCTTGCCAGATTTAACTAGCCACAAATTCTAATGATCCAAATACTTTGTAACCACTTTTGTATTAGGTCGATTGAATAAAAGCTGATTGATTGATTGATTGATAGGTTCTTTGGCATTTTGCTTGGGCATGCGCAGATAAGTTGTCGTGTCTTTCTTTTCCACCGTTGTGCACATCTACAGTAGTCAGAAGGCGTTTATAAGTTCCTGGCTTCTTGCTGCCGTGTGCAGACGCCTTGTCTTTTAGAACAAAAAAAAATGTGCCTTATGACGACGTCATTCAACCAACAAAAATCAATCCGCAATCGCAAGTGAAGGTGCTTCAAATGGAACGCGCTAGAAGCACGGTGAACTTGACTAGTTGGTACTGGTTGCTTCGCTTATGTTTCTTAGGGATATCTGTCGTTCTTATCCCGCTGTAACATAGAGAAAGACTATAGTCTACGCTTCTGTGTCGGTTGCTACAAACTGGTGAAAAAATAAGGGCGTGTACCAATTCTCTTGTGAACTGTAGCACGATCTCGGAGCACATGTTGTGTGGTGGCTTCTCTATATTCGCACAATGTACATCTGGCATCGGATTCAATTGTCCATGCTTCGTTAAGTTTCCGTTTGGAGGCCCCTCGAGACAACCACTTCTGGAGTTTCTTTGTGAATCAGTGGGACCAGTGGGACAGTGGGTACAGGAAGACCAGTGAATATTTCGCGGGAGCAGGATGACATTTTGTTTTCAGAAACACTTCCCGAATGCCTAAAAGGGCTGCTATCAGTATTTCAAGCAACGAAGTTCACCGACGCTTACTGAAGCATCAGAGAAATTGGTAAATCCCAGGTACAGTGGTATCACGAAAAGAGGGGATAGTTAGTTCTGCTGCATAATGAAACTTTAGCGCAAACGCAAGAAGGCACAGAAGAAGAGGACACGGGGACCTGTGCTGGTCACTGTGTCCCCTTCATCTGTATCCTCGTGTGTTTGCGCTAAAGCTTCAGTGTACAGTGGTAATCGATGGTATGCGAAGCACGAATTCGGGAGGTTAAATTGTCACAGTAAAGTCAGTACAACGTTACGAGGCGGACGTAAAATGTGCCGTACATGACTTCGGTGTCATGATTATCATCTTTGCGCCTGTCATTTGTGCTCTTCGTCTATTCGCGTCCCGTGATACCAAATTCGGTATATGAGAAGCTAGCGAAACGGCAGCGAGTGCGCTATGAGCGTAGCGTGTAGTCATGTTCTACGTGACACGCATGTCATGATGTTTGGACGTGTCCTTTATCTTCGTCGTCTATTCACATCACGTGATAGCAACTTTCGTATATGTGAAGCTAGCGAAACGGCCGTCAGCTTATCATAATCGTGGTATGTAGTCATGCTCTTGCATGACACGCATGTCGTATTATCATGTTTGCAAAAGTCATACACCTTCGTCATGCTATTCCAGTCACGTAACACCAAATTTGGTATAGTTGAAGCTAGCGAAGTGGCCGCAAGTGCACTATGAGTCTAGCATGTAGTCATGGTTTACTTAAAACGTATATAATGATTATAAAGTTTGCAGTAGTCATATACCTTCGTCGTCCAGTGATGTCACGTAATACGAAATTTCGTAGATATGAAGATAGCAAAATGACCACGAGGGCATGATGAACGTGGCGTGTAGTGATGTTCTTATATGACACGCATGTCATGACGTCTAAGTGAGGGCGCGAGGCAGTCATGTGATACCATATGCATGCCTTGATTTTCATGTTCAGTTTGATGTAATATATATATATATATATATATATATATATATATATACATATATATATTGCCCTTACCATGGTGTCTTGCAACTCACTCGCCGAGTCGAGTGCTCTTTTCACGCCATCTACCCTTTTCGTTCGGCGCAAGTGTTCACCGCTACCTTATGCCGTTCTAGAACTTCATGACGGCGTCAGAAGACTGCTCATCTCGAACCTCTTGTCATGTCCTGTAACACTACTTCGGGATAAAGTGCGTCGGGTGGGTCTACAGTCGCGACCCTTCGGCGATTGTCGACATGCCGACTGGCCCTTCCGCCAAACACGAAGTTGCCGGAGTGACTTGTGCCTCTTCGCCACAGACTACTAGGCCTTGCGTACTGAGCAGCTTCATCGCCGACACGTTAACCATTTCGCAACGTGCTCAGTTTCTACGACTGCTGGAGAAGTTCCGTTCTTCCTTTGACTGCCAACATACTTCCCTCGGCCGCACGTCTGCTGTGTGTCACCGCATCAATACGGGTACCAATGCGCCATTGCGTCAAAGACCCTATCGCGTTTCCGCAGCCGAGCGCTAGATTATTGATGACCAAGTAGCTGACATGCTCAAGCATGGCGTCATCCAGCCTTCGAATAGCCCCTTGGCATCTCCAGTCATTCTTGTTAAGAAGAAAGACGTGTCAATTCGCTTCTGTGTTGACTGACAGTGTCTTAACAAAATAACTCAAAATGACGTTTACCCCTTACCGAGAATCGACGATGCCCTCGACTGCCTCCAAGGTGCGGAGTACTTCTCTTCTATTGACCAACGGAGTGGCCACTGGCAAGTCTCTCTGGCACCTGAAGATCAGCCTAAGACGGCCTTTGTCACATCTGATGGCCTTTACGAATTCTGTGTCATGCCTTTTGGTCTTTGCAACACGCCCGCAACATTCGAGTGGATGATGGACAATCTGTTGCGTGGCCTGAAGTGGAAAACATGCCTGTGCTATATGGATGACGTAGTTATACTTTCACCAGATTTTCCAACGCATCTCCGCAGGCTGGATGAAGTACTGCAGTGCCTAACTGACGCTGGCCTTCAGCTCAACCTGAACAAATGCCGCTTCGGCGCAAATCAGCTCACCGTTTTCGGTCATGTTGTCTCTAAAGACGGTATTCTTCCTGACACCGCCAAGCTTCGGGCAGTTGCAGAGTTCCCTAAATCTGCGCCTCTGAAGGATCTGCGCAGCTTTCTTAGCCTCTTCTCCTATTTCCGCCGCTTTATTCGGAATTTCGCGATGATCACCGTCCCTTTGACTGAACTTCTGTGCAGTGACTCGGAAAGTTACGCTTGGTCACCCGCCTGTGAAGATGCTTTCGAAAAGTTGCGCCGCCTGTTAACCTCGCCGCCAATCTTGCGTCACTTTGACCCGACGTCTCCGACCGATGCCAGCGGTGTTGGACTCGGTGCCATGCTCGCGCACCGCAAATCGGGATTCGAGGAGTACGTAGTCGTTACGCAAGCCGTACGCTCACTAAAGCGGAGAAGAACTATTCTGTGACAGAGAAGGAGTGTCTGACAATTATATGGGCTCTAGGTAAATTTATACCGTAGCTATATGGTCACGCCTTCGACGTAGTCACTGATCACCATGCGCTTTGCTGGTTATCCACATTGAAAGACCCCTCAGGCCGTTTAGCTCGCTGGGCTATGCAGTTGCAAGAGTTCATGTGCGTTGTCTACAGGTCTGGCCGTCGTCACACTGATTCCGACGCCCTATCACGTTCACCTGTGTCCTCCGAAAGCTCTGCATGTTTATCTGCCGTGGACGAAATGGTTGCGTTCCCAGAAAACTGCGACATGGCGTCTGATCAACGTAGGGATGACTGCATCAGCAGTCTTCTGCGATTCCTTTCAGACCCGTCGACTTCTCCACCTTCTCGAACGTTGCGCCGTCAAGCGGCTCACTTTGAGGTCCGCGATGGCCTCCTTTATTCCAGGAATTACAAGTCTGACGGCCGAAAGTGGTTACTCGTCATACCTCACCATCTTCGTGCTGCAATATGTTCAGCTTTCCACACTGACCCTCAGTGCGCACATGCGGGCGTCCTCAAAACATACGCTTGGCTTTCCTCCCGGTTTCATTGGCGAGGCATGTACACCTTTTTGTGCAAATACATTCAGTCATGCCCTTAGTGCCAATGACGCAAAGCTCTCCCTCACCACGCCTCTGGTTCGATCCAGCCAATCCCTTACCCAGCCAGGCCTTTCGACCGCGTTGGAATCGATTTGTATAGGCCTCCACTATTCACAGCTTCCGGAAACCGTTGGATCGTTGTCGCTGTCGACTACTTCACGCAATACGTGGAAACAGCCGCTTTGCCTGCTGCCACAGCACGCGACGTATCATCTTTTTTCCTGCGGAATTTCATTCTCCGTCACGGCGCACCACATGGACTTCTCAGCGACAGAGGACGTGTATTCCTCTCTGAAGTCGTCAACGCACTCCTTGCCGAATGCTGTATCATTCACCGGACTTCCACCGCCGACCATCCGCCGACGAATGATTGACGGAAAGAATGAAACGTACCCTAGGGGAGATGCTATCTAAGTATGTTGCCTCAGACCACTTCAATTGGACAACATTCTGCCTTTTGTGACGTACGCATATAACACTGCTCCACAGGCGACTACGGGCTTTTCGCCATTTTTCCTGTTATATGGCCGAGACTCTTCCACCACACTAGATACCATTCTATCCTACTACCCCGATACCTCCGAGTCTACGCCTATCTGTGAAGCTGCCCGCCGCGCCGAGGAATGCCGTAAGCTCGCCCAGTCGTTTACAACCATCGACCAATGGAGACAAAAATCTCGACGTGGCGATAACCAGACGTACCCTAACTTTGTTCCGGACACTTTTGTGCGGTTTTGGGTTCCCACTATCCCTGCAGGCCTTTCTAGAAGCTTGTTTCAAAATACCAAGGACCCTACCGCATTGTTTTGCAGACTTCACCTGTTAACGATATCGTCGAACCCGTTACGCCATCCACAGACCTGCGCTTTCGGGATCGCGAAACCGTTCACGTACAGCGGTTGAAACCTTATTACGATCCGCTCGTACTCTGTTCTCCGTCAGTCGCCAGGATGGCTCCTTTTGTGACGGGGGACGAAATGTTGTGAGGAGGAACGCCCACAACTACAGCGACATTGACAATTTGGCGCGAGGCGCGAGCTAAGGCTGCCTGGTTGCTGCTGCGACGCTGCCCGCATAGTCGGCCTGCTGCTCTTGCTGCTTCTGTACCGACGCTGCTACCGCTCTTGACTTTGCATATACATTATAGTGTATATATATATATATATAAATTGTTACATCTACGAGGGGTTTATTCGAAGCAGACGTAACGGTCGACTCGACGGTATACCGCAATGAACGCGAAGCAGCGAGCTCTTGCCACCAACCGAACGTCCTCCTCTTCTGCTACCACCATGTTCCCCGCGACACAGGTGCACATACCTAAATTACACATGTGGTAACATTTCCCTCCGCGCAGATGAAGCCCACTGGGCGAGTCAAACAGTCTCTCGAGGAATAAAGCGCTTCAAACGTGCAACATGGACAAGTTCAGTTTTGCAGACCGTCGGCCGTTTGAATGAAGACGCGCTATGCGGTAAACTAAATCACTGATACGGTCTAGAACAAGATAAGGTCCCGCATAGTGTGCAAGCAGTTTCTCGCTCAAACCGCGTTTTCTAGTTAGTGTCCACAGCAACACTAGGTCGCTGCGATTGTACGTCACGTGTCGGCGTCGGCGGTCAAAATGTGCCTTCGAGCGCTCTTGCGAAGCAAGGGTGCGCAAATAAGCAAGGCGTCTAGCTTCTTCTGCCCGACAGATGATCTCGGATATGCAGGGATCATGGAGGTCCAAACACGGGAAGATGGTATTCAGGGTATGACGAGGTGGTCGAGCATATAGAAGAAAGAAAGAACCGTAGCCGGTAGTTTCATGCTGAGCGGTGTTGAATGCATATGTGATAAAGGGTAGAATACTGTCCCAGTCCTTGTGATCGGATGCAACATACATAGACATCATGTTCGAGAGAGCTCTGTTCGTTTGTTCAGTTAGACCGTTCGTTTGGGGATGGTATGGCGTAGAGTGACGAAACCTTGAAGCACAGACAGGAAGCATCTCTTCCATCCCGTCTGCTGTGAATTGTTGGCCACGGTCGCTGATTACGGTTTTGGGAGGTCCATGTCGAAGAATTACAAAACGTAGCATGAAGGAAGACACATCGGCTGCAGTTGCCGATGGTATGGCAGCTGTCTCGCAGTACCATGTTAAATGGTCGGTGCAAATGACTATCCAGCGATTTCCATCAGAAGACCGGGGAAAGGGTCCAAGGAGGTCAATCCCGATTTGCTCGAATGGAGTTCTAGGGGGCGGCACCGGATGTAATCTCCCTAAAGGAGCACTTGTTGGGCGCTTATGACATTGACACTCGTTACAGCTAGACACGTATTGTTCCGTCGTCTGGCGCATTTTGGGCGAGTAGAATCTTTCTTGAAGACGGCAAAGAGTTTTTGCTGTGCCTAGATGACCGGATGTTGGGTCATCATGCATAGCCTGCAAGACATAAACGCGGAGACTCTTCAGAACCACCAGAAGATATCGATAGCCGGTGTTGGTGTAGCTCTTTTTGTAAACTAGCCCGTCTCGGATGCAGAAGCGCGTCGGCGATGATTTTGGTTTGATAGCAAGAAGCTGTTGTATGGTGCTGTTCCTTTGTTGCTCGTCCTTAAAGGTCTTGTTATCGGGAAATGGTTGGTCGAGTGATGCAATGTAGGTATCGAAGGTGTCCGCGTCACATTCCATCGTTGGAAGCGGTAGTTGCGAAAGACAATCTGCGTCAGCGTGACGTCGGCCGCTTTTATAGGAAACCGTGAAGTCATATTTTTGTAGGCGAAGTGCCCAGTGCGCCAGCCGACCAGATGGGTCACGCAGATTGACCAACCAGCAGAGTGAATGATGGTCTGTCACGACGGTAAAGGGGCGTCCGTACAAGTAGGACCGGAAGCGCTGCAGTGCGAAGACTACTGCAAGGCATTCTTGCTCTGTGACAGTGTAGTTACGCTCGGACTTGCTGAGCGAGCGACTTGCATACGCTATGGTGTGTTCTGGATTATCCAAGCGTTGAACCAGGACAGCACCTACACCAATACCGCTGGCGTCTGTTTGAATCTCAGTGGGAGCGAGAGGATTGAAGTGCCGAAGAATCGGATGGGACGTCAAAAGAAACTTCAACTCCGAAAAAGCAGACTCGCATTCCGGGGTCCAGTCAAACTGCGCACCTTTCTGAAGCCGACACGTGAGCGGGTATGCGATATTGGCAAAGCCAGGAATGAATCGGCGAAAGTATGAACAAAGCCCTAAAAAGCTGCGCAGTTCTTTCACCGAGTTTAGCTGCTTAAATGCCTCCACTGCGGCCGTCTTGGCGGGATCTGGTTGTATGCCTTCTTTGTTTACTGAGTGTCCAAGGACGAGTGTTTGGGGCTCTCCAAAACGACATTTCTTTGAGTTGAGCACCAAGCGTGCTTTGCTTAGGCAGTCCTGTACGAGGCCAAGGCGTGTGTTGTGCTCACAAAAGGTGCGGCCAAAAATTACAACGTCGTCCAAGTAACACATACACACTTCGCACTTCAATCCACGCAGAATGTTGTTCATAAATTGCTCAAAGGTTGCGGGCGCGTTGCAGAGTTCTAACGGCATCACGTTGAATTCAAATAGTCCATCTGTTGTAACAAATGCCGTTTTCTTCTTGTCTTCCTCGTGCATTGGAATCTGCCAGTAGCCTGACCTCAGATCCACAGACGAAAAGTAAGAGGCCGATGATAGACAGTCGATAGCATCATCAATCCGCGGGAGTGGGTATACGTCTTTTTTAGTGATGGCGTTGAGACGGCTGTAGTCAACACAAAATCGCCATGTCCCATCCTTCTTCTTCACTAGAATTACTGGAGCGGCCCACGGACTACATGATTCTTGAATTACATTTTGCTTGAGCATCTCGCAAACCTGTTCATTGATCACTGCACGTTCCGAAGGCGATACACGATATGGTTTCTGTCGGAGAGGTCTGTGAGATGTCGTGTCAATTCGGTGCTTTATACGAGAAGCAGGAAATGACGGTGAATTATGCTGAGCAAAATCAAAAATACCGGCATGTTTGCGCAGAATACTCGCCAGTTCATTACGTTCCTTCGTGCTGAGTGGCTTATCAATCATAGCCATAATGGTGGTGTTCCTGGCGTGCAGATTATCGCAACGGGTCTTATCCAGGGAATCATTGCTTCCTGCGAGAGTGGCAAGCGAAAATACTTGGTGTTCACGAATCTCTGTAAGTTTCAGACCCTTCGGCAGCACTGTAGGTTCATTAGAGCAGTTAACCACCCATAAACTAGTACGCCCTTGCGCAATCGATAGTGTACAGTAGGGTATTAAAACTGTCTTCTTTAGGCAACTGAGATGCACGGGCTCCACAGTTGCGTCAAATGTTTTCTCGCTTGCAGGTGAACAGACAACAGGGATACAATTTGCAGACAACGGCGGCACAGTTGTGTCCACAGACACGCAAAGAACACTTTCTTGAGAGGGCGAGTTTTCCATAAACGAAACTGGGATATCAGAATCTACTGTAATTTGTCCTGTGCAGCAATCGACAGTAGCACCACATAGCTTCAAGAAATCGAGTCCCAGAATGACGTCATGCGTAGTATGAGGGAGAACAGCAAACTCTGCGACAAAGTTCTGGCACGCCAAACTAACAGTCACATTGCAGACACCAACAGGTTGTAACACCTCTCCGCTCACTCCACGAAACGTATCAGGACGGTCCCAACGAAACATAACCTTTCGTCCAAGAAGGCGGGTGAAAACTAAACTCATCACTGACACGGTTGCACCTGTGTCCACCAACGCCATCGTTGGTACACCATCGATAAGCACTCGAACCTTATTTCTAAGCATGGAAGCTAACGGAGGTATATCTGTTGAAATTGAAGACTGTCCGGCGACCTCACCTCCAACGGCTGCACCGGCTAGTTTTCCGTAGGAGGCGAGGAGTGGCGGCGCCGAGGAGACGGTGATCGGTTGGCGCGAGGGGCAGGTGGTGGTGTCACACTGCGGTCAGAGGCCGGAAATTGGTTTCGCAGCGCTTCCCGGGAATGTCGGTGCTCGGGTAACGCCAGAACGGTTAAATCTCGGTGATCGGTCGTATCTTGACGGCTGCTGGTAGTTGCAATACCTGGCAATGTGTCCTTCGAAGCCACAGTTGTAGCAGACTGGTAGAGGACGCTCGCCGAACAAATGCTGAGACCACTTAGCTGTGAAGAGTCGGTGACGAGCTTGCTGAGTGGTGGCTGCCCACCTCTGTGTGGCGGGGCCGTGACGAAAGCATTGGCCATATCGCTGGTCGGTCACGAATGAGTCACGACGTGGCCGCGGATTTCCAGTTTCGCTGATGTCTGCCACACATACCGATGGTGGCAAAGGAGCTAATATCGCCGCCGTGTAGTAAGGTGGATTGGTAGGTGGATGCGGAATGGTTTCGTCAACCCTACTACCTTGTCGCTGCAGCTCTTCACTCACAATTGCCCGAATAGTAGCGGCAAGGTCGGTGGGTGGGCTCACGTCGACGCTGGCAACCGTTGTCACATTTGCCAGCCTACCAAATTTCGGGGTGATGCGACGAGTCTTCAATTTTTCAAGCGTGCGGCAGTGATGTTGGACGTCGGAGGCAGAGGTGAGGTCATCCCTGCCTATCAGAAAGTTGTAAACGTCTTCCGCTATGCCTTTCAATAGGTGTCCGACCCTGTCTTCTTCAGACATCTGCGGGTTTATAATCTTGCAAAGCTTAAGAACGTCCTCTATATAAGCAGTGCAGGTTTCTCCAGGAGTCTGGGCTCTTCCAGCAAGAGTCCGCTCCGCGCTTTTATTTTTTGAGTCGGAGTCACCAGAACAATTCTTGAGTTCTTGAGCAAAAAGAGCCCATGTTGTCAAGGACTTTTCGTGGTTTTCATACCACATCAGGGCAGTGTCCGTGAGAAACAGCGCGACGTTTTCCAGCTGATCGATAGAGTTCCAGTGGTTGTACCGGCTCACCCTTTTGTAGTGCGTTAGCCACACGTCCACATCTTCTCCTGCCATTCCCGCGAACGGTCGGGGTTCCATGTAGTGATGCCTAGGTGTAGCCAGTGTAGATTGGCGCGAAGTGAAGGCGGTTGATTTCTGACTTTCGCTCTGGGCCATGACGGCTGTTGTCGGCGGCAGACCGGCAAGACGACGGCTCCGGCGAACTCCGAACAACTGTGGCTCCGTGGTACGTCGACGTGTCGTACCCAGCACCTCCACCACTCTGTTACGTCTACGAGGGGTTTATTCGAAGCAGACGTAACGGTCGACTCGACGGTATACCGCAGTGAACGCGCAGCAGCGAGCTCTTGCCACCAACCGAACGTCCTCCTCTTCTGCTACCACCATGTTCTCCGCTACACAGGTGCACATACCTAAATTACGCATGTGGTAACATTATATATATATATATATATATATATATATATATATATATATATATATATATATATATATATATATATATATATATATATATATATATATATTATGCCACCATTGATGAACGAGCCACTGTGGCTCATACCTGTTTTGGGCTACGAAGAAGAAGAGAACATTTTCGTTGCTCGGGTGCAGGTGAATTCCTGGCTGCAGGTCTTGTTTTTGCTCGCGACATTACTGGTGGAGACGCTGGGTACGTGTACTTCGGCTCTGTCGGTCATCTTGGAGACAGCTACATCTCCCAGAGCAAGAAGCAGCCACCGCCTGCGTGGGTCACCCCCTAAATTTGGTCCCTTGGCATCTACACCCAGAAAGATGGCAACTCCGATGACAAGCTAGGCGGTCCAAACCAGTGATTCCCATGGTTCTCTTGTCGCGCATGTTTTTCATGTGCCACAGACACCAAAGCCGTTTCATGGAGACATATTGGAGGATGTTGATGACTGGCTCGACCACTTTGATCAGGTTGCCAGTATTAACGAAAGGGGCGATGTTCGCAAGCTGCACCGAGTTTACTTCTACTTGGAGAATTCTGCGTAGACACGGTACGAGAACCACGAAGGCTCCTTTGCAACCTGGCAAGAGTTTAGCCGACAGATCCGTGACGCCTATCGCAACACCGAGAGAAGGAGAGGGCTGAACAAGGCGTATCCTGCAGAAACCAGTGGCCGAACGAACGAGTATCCATGTTTGTCGAGGACATGCTTCGGCTCTTCAAGCGTGCGGACCCTGCAATGCCGGAAGAAAAGAAGGTTTGGCATTTGAACCGCGGAGTAAAAGAACAGCTTTTCGCTGGGCTCGTGCGCAATCCACTGACGACAGTCACCCAGTTAATCAGTCAGGAAACCACGATGGAACGTACTCTGCAGCAGCGGTCGTCACAATACGAACGCCAGATTCCGGCCACCACGAGCTCTATCGGCTCTGACAACGAGAGACAGGCCTTCACAGACTTGATTCGAAGTATCGTTCGGGACAAATTGTGACAGCTTCAGGCAGTGGCATCCCATCCACCTGTGTCAGCCCTGGCGGATGTAATCAGACACGAAGTCCGGCAGGCCGCCACACCCCTGGCCGCAATCGCACTACCGATCCCCGTGGCTCCATTCCTGATATACGCAGCGGCATTGCGATCCCCAGTGCCACCGGCTACAGATCCTGCTATGCGGCCAAGGTACCAGGCTATGCAGTTATTCCACGACACTGCTTCGAGCCCGGCTCGCGGCTCAAGGTTTTCGAGCACACCCACCTATCTGCCGTCTGCCTCAAGACAAAGTGGTAGCAAGGCAAGCACGTGGCGCACCTCGGATAACCGTCCGCTCTGCTATCACTGCGGCGAAGCGGGTCACGTATACCGGAACTGTCAACACCGGCAACTAGGTCTCAGCGGCTTCCACCCTGATGCTCGATGCCCGCGTTACCCCGCGAAATCGAAGCCTATCTCTCGGGCCAGCGAACCCCTCTGACTATTCAGTACCACCAGTCGAGATCGCCATCGCCTCGCCGGTCTACGTCACCCACTGTACCCTCATCGTCTTCCGCTCCTTTCAGGAGCCGGTCACCAAGTCCCCGCAGGAGAAACTAGGAACGGCGACTTCTGAGGGTGAAGTCACGGCCCGACGAACTGTAAAAGACCCTCCTTCGACGCAACAACCAGACGAGGACCATTCCGGTTTTGCAGTGTTCTCCGACAGCAGAAAGATCGTTTCTGCCGAAATCGCCGTCTTCATCGACAATCATGCTGTAACGCCCTCATCTACACCAGTGCCGACTATTCCGTAATGAGCGCCACAGTGGCATCAGAACTGAGGAAGGTTACCACACCGTGGCAAGGACCCCAGTTGCGCACGGCAGGTGACCATCTGGTGATGCCCACTGGTATGTGCACGGCACGCAATCGAATACGTACGTCGACATTTGCGGGCTCTTTCCTAGTATTGCGCGTGTGCTGTCGGCCAGTCATTCTAGGAATGAACTTCCTTCGTGAATATGGTGCCGTCATCGACCTCCGTGAATTACTTGTGTCGTTCGAGGATTTTTTTTGCGCTGTAACTGACAATACACAATTCCGGAAAAGAGCGCTCCGTGTTACCGACGATTCTCTGACTCTCCCACGTCGAAGCAGCCTCTTTGTCAAAGTAGAATTCTGTCAGGACGTGTCTGACGCGGTAATTGCAGGGGCCAATTTGTCTCTCCTTATTTCACGACAAATCTGTGTTGCCCGAGGAATCATTCAGCCTAACAACCGGCATGTTCTCCTACTGGTTACGAACTTCAGCGACGAATATCGCCATCTAACGAGATACACTGCCATTGCATATTGTGAAGAACTTGCTGATGCCGGTGGTTCATCCAGGTTAGCTTCATTTTCATCAAATGGTCACCCTGACGAGGCCTTCGCGAGCACTCTTGACGTAAACGAGAGTGTACCTTCAGCTCAACGAGAAAGTCTTTTGCGTATACTCAACACATTTCAAGACTGCTTTGCCACTACGTCAAAGATTAAACAGACAACACTTCTTCAGCATCGTATCATCACGGAACCCACTGAGAAACCCATCCGACAGTATGCCTATAGTGTATCGCAAAAAAAGCAAGACGTTATACGTGACTAAGTCCAGCAGATGCTTCAAGACGACGTCGTCCCGCCATCGACCAGTCCCTGGGCTTCGCCAGTTGTGCTAGTAAAGAAGAACGACGGTACGTTGCCTTTTTGCGTTGATTACCGTAAACCGAACAAGGTCACCAAAAAGGACGTTTATCCTCTATCCCAGATAGATGACTCGTTGGCCCGTATACGCAACGCTAAATATTTTTCCTCCATGGGTTTGCGTAGCAGCTACTGGCAAATTGCAGTGGATGAGCGCGGCTGCGAAAAGACGGCGTTTATCACTCCCGGTAGCCTGTACGAGTTTAGAGTGTTGCCTTTCGGTCTATGCTCAGCGCCAGCTACTTTCCAAAGAATGGTGGGTACGGTTCTCACGGGACTCAAATGGCAATCATGTCTTGTTTACCTTGATGACGTCGTTCTGTGCAGACATGTTTGAACAACACGTTTAATGCCTTCAGGCAGTTGTTCAGGCAATCAGAACAGCGGGGCTTTCTCTCAAATCCGAGAAATGTCATTTTGAATATGAAGAACTGAAGTTCCTTGGCCACGTTGTGAGCCATGCCAGCATCCGCCCAGATCCGGAGAAAACCCGCGCCATAGCCGCCTTTCCCGTGCCCACAATTAAGCGCGACCCACGCTGATTTTTGGGGCTCTATGCGTAATATAGGTGCTTTGTCAAAAACTTTTCGAAGATTGCTGAACCCCTCAAGAAGCTTACAAAAGACGGTGTCTCCTTTGTTTGTGATCCTGATCAGCGCCATGCGTTCGACACTCTCCGAAACCTCCTCCAGGCTTCGCCTGTACTGGGTCGTTTTGACGAACGCGCCGACACAGAATTGCACACTGACGCCAGCAACTTTGGACTAGGAGCGGTATTAGTTAGAACGCGTGATCGATTATGCGAGCCGAACGTTATCCCCAGCGAAGAAAAACTATTTTGCAACCAAAAAGGAATGCCTCGCTGTTGTCTGGGCCATAACAAAGTTCCGCCCATACTTGTATGGCCGCCCATTCAGGGTAGTTAGTGACCACCATTCCCTTTGTTGGCTCGCAAATCTCAAAGATCCCTCAGGTCGTCTAGCATGATGGAGCTTTCGGCTACAAGATTTTGATGCCACCATCATCCACAAATCTGGGTGGAAACACACCTACGCCGACTGTCTCTCACATGCACCGGTCGAAAATGCCAACACTGACCTTGAAGACAACGACACTTTCACTTTTGCCGTATAAGCAACACGCTTGGCTGAGCAACAGCGTGATGACTCGGAGCTCATCCCGCTCATTGACTACCTGGAAGGACGCAATGCCCACCCTCCTCGAAGTGTTGCACGATCGCTATCCTCCTTTTGTTTCCGCGATGGAGTGTTTTATAAAAAGAACTTTCATCCTACACAAGCTATGTATCTGCTTATTGCACCAACTACGCTTCGTGGTGACATTTTACGAGCGTGTCACGATGAGCCATCATCCGGACACCTCGGCACGCTGCAACGGATTCAACGCTCCTACTACTGCCCATGTCTCGCAAAGACTGTGAAGCACTACGTTCGCACATGTTGCGACTGTCAGCGACGTAAGATTCCACCTTTACGACCAGCGCGACTACTGCAACCAATAGGGCAACCAAAGGCGCCCTTTCATCAGAATGGCATGGACTTGCTGGGGTAATTCCCCACGTCTTCGTCTGGAAACCGGTAGATTGTGGTGGCTACCGACTACTTAACACGCTACTGTGAAACAAAGGCACTTCCAAAAGCCACCGCAGCAGACGTCGCCCAATTTTTCGTTAACAGCATGGTCTTACGTTACGGTGTGCCAGCTGTCGTCATAAATGATCGTGGGACAGATTTCACCGCAGAGATGCTGCAGGAAGTCATGCAATTAAGTGACACGGAACATCGTAAAACAACGGGTTACAACAAGCAAGCAAACGGGCTGACTGAACGACTCAATAAGACAATTGCAGACATGTTGTCAATGTATGTGGACATCGATCACAAGAACTGGGACGCCATACTTCCTTGCATAACTTTTGCGTACAACACTGCTGTTCAAGAAAGTCCACGGAGGCGAGGTCACGACGATGCTCAACGCCATGCTCCTGCCCGAACACTTAAGAATATACCACACGGACGCCGCCAAATTTGCGCAGTGCGCAGAAGAGGCCCGTCAACTTGCTCGTCACCGTATTCAACATCACCAAACCACAGACGCACGCCGCTACAATCTTCGTCACCGTAAAGTTATTTTTAAGCCTGATGATGAAGTCTAGGTGTGGACCCCTATCAGACAGCGTGGCCGTTCAGAAAACGCCACTACTTCTGCCCTTACAAGGTCGTACGACGTCTCAGTGACGTCACTTACGACGTTCTCCCAGGGGCACTTCGAGACGTTCCCCTTTCACCCCGCAAGCTGAAGTCATTCACGTTTCGCGGTTCAAACCATACTTTTCGCGCTGTGGATTACCAGTGAGTGACTGACTTTATTGGTAACTTCGCATCTTTCTTTTTGTTTCGTCTTTCCTGTACATTATTTCCTATTTTTCCTATTTCTCATTTGACTCTTCACTCCACAACCAACTACGTTATTACGGCTTACGCTATTCATTTTGCTTGCATGGTAATTTTCGTCTCATTCTCTTTTTTTCCCTTCATGTACAGCATCGAGACGATGCTTCTTGGGAGAGGGAGTAAGGCCACCATTGATGAACGAGCCGCTGTGGCTCATACTCGTTTTGGGCTGCGAAGAAGAAGAGAACATTTTCGTTTCTCTGGTTCAGGGGAACTCCTGGCTGTAGGTCTTGTTTTGCTCGTGACAATATATATATATATATATATATATATTTGTGCGATCACATGCAATAAAGACTGAATCGTTAGTTCAGCTCTGTGCCCCGTCATGATTTGTTCTCATCCGTGTCAGTCTATGCGCTGCCACTAGAAAGTGTTTTCTCTGTATGGTGTGAGAGAAAAGCAGCAGTTCACGACCAATTATTGACCGCTACTGTGCATGTAAACTTTAACGAGGGTGCTACTGCGATGACTCCCATGAAATAATGCCAGCACTGTGAGTCTAGGTGCTGTGGTATACGAGCAGTAAGGCATCCGAGCAAGTGAGTTCACACTATAGTAGAAATCTCTCGCGTGCCGAGACGACATTGTCTACCCGTCGTTTGGGGAGTTGTGAAAATACAGTCATATCTTTAATGTGGTACATTTCACACGTCCCGCGGCCATCACTCCCTCTAATGGCTGACCAACTTGAAGAACCTATGGGGTCGGCTAGCACAGCGAATTTTATGCCTTCAAGAATTTGGTGTAACGGCCACGTATTACCCCACGAGATTCAATGTCCACATAAGCAGACGTCACCTGTTTTGCCAAAGAAAGGGCAATATATGTTGCGCATACGTTGAATGAACATTCTGCATTTTCCGTGTGTCCAAAGTTAACCTCACTGTGCTGAATGTGACTGTAGCCGATCAGTTTGGTGAAGCTACTACAATCTTTATGGAGTTGTTCGATGTGCCATGTTCAAGAACCAACATCCAAATCTTAGTTTCCTTCAAAGTGATGGCAACTAGAGACAAATTGCGCTTGCATTTTTAGCCGGAAGTTCAATTTTTTTATGTAACTGACTTTGAAATTGCGTTGAACTGACCGAGTGTAGAATAATTTCATAATAGTGTACAATTTATTTTCACAAATTTCAAAATATCTACTGCAAGAAAAACCTATTGTTCTCTCTTCATGCTTGGAACACGATATTCAATACCTTGGAATGTCTTTGACGGGTTTGCTACTGACAATCATAATTCATGCCTCAAGGGGATAAACTCGGATGACAGCTTTTTGACGTAGATTTTTTCTCAAGATCAAAGACAAAGAAACACCATGTCCGAGAATATGAACAGATGGCTATTGAAAACGTAGCCACCCAGTTCAAAAGGAAAATGCGTTACAGTTACGTACAAAGGCGCAATAAGCCAGACAGATTTCGCAGGAAAATAGCGTGAAAATGAACTAGGTGAAACCACACAAGAAAGTATTATCCGCGGAGAATCACCCTGCGCTGATAAGCATCGTTCCAGGTGTAAGAAAACATACTTTTCTCATATTACGCACTTGTGGATGGGCGTCGAGGTTCGTACGGTGCCTCTATCAGGTTGTTTTTCGCCGCGTCTCTCTGGTCACGTGATGAGCGCGTTTAAACTGCGCGTTAAGCGATCTTGGAGAGCAACACGTGATATTTTTAGCACGTTTGAGAACCCCGGGATGCCTGATCTGCGAGCTTTGAAAGCACCCCTTTTTGGCGCCGTTGAAATGCCAGAATAGGATCATAATCTATTGGGGTGCGTGAAAAGGGGGAATGATTTATGTGTCTTCGGACCTTAGGAGGGGTCTAGCTTCGTATGGAATGTTCCGTGGCTAGCCCCACAACAAAATCCGCTGGCCGCTGTGTGTTTGTGGGTCTCCGCTCAATTAAAATTAAGTGTTCCGTCGTTCCGTGTCTACGTAATTGCCAGGCATGAAACTAACAAGCAAAAGAAAACAAATACAATGAATGCGCCATAACGAGGAGTGTTGCTGGGATGATCTGGTGAAAGCACCGGGAAGTTGGCAACCGTCGCTGTTTTCGGTGCGGACGAATGGTCGACAGTCAGTGAGTTTTGTTTGCAT
This sequence comes from Rhipicephalus microplus, assembly GCF_043290135.1. Taxonomy (NCBI): domain Eukaryota; kingdom Metazoa; phylum Arthropoda; class Arachnida; order Ixodida; family Ixodidae; genus Rhipicephalus; species Rhipicephalus microplus. Next base: position 46,368,760 of record NC_134707.1, read on the forward strand.
CGTGGATGTTCATAGCTTGGATATTGTGGCTCGCCATGAAGCAGCTGAATGATGCGCATATCCCGCAAGCACAAAATAAAATTTTCTTATATACAATCTCACACTTCCGCTGCTCGAGGAATTGAGAAAAGTAAGGTTGGGCGGAGTTACGTTCTGAGTAACCTGCTGCATGAGCAGTAACGAACACCGCCCCACCGCAGTGGTGAAGTGGCTAAAGTACTCGGCTTCTGACCCGCAGGTCGCGGGATCGAATCCCGGCTGCGGCGGCCGCTTTTCCGATGAAGGCTGAAATGTTGTGGGCCCGTGTGCTCAGATTTGGGTGCACGTTAAAGAACCCCAGGTGGTCGAAATTTCCGGAGCCCTCCACTACGGCGTCTCTCATAATCGTATGGTGGTTTTGGGACGTAAACACCACAAATAAATCAGCAGTACCAACACCATCTTGCCCAATAAGTGCTGAAGAAACAACGTGGCTAGTTTTTTTTTCATTTTCCTGACTTTAAAGGTGCGGAAATACCAGCGATTTCATGAAGTGTTCTAATGCCAAAGTCCCCGTTTCGCGCTTGTTATTGATATCTGAATATGGTTCCGTTCATATAGCAGGTTCGATTCAATGGGTGCTAGAGAGATATATAAAAAATATTGCATAAAGGGTTGTGGGTGAAGGTGGGAGTGTCCCTGTTTCCTAGAACCCTCTGACCTGAACCACCTGTCGGGCTCGATTGACGAGATAAGATTTTGTTACATTACTGTTGAGATTTGTTGCTCTCACTAGACCGGTGCTGGAAAATACATTCAGTTCTGCTATGCTTGAGCACACGGGTTCGGTTCCTATGCTTAGAAAGCAGCAATATGAGAGTGACGTAAGGCAAATGACCTTTTTTAAAAATTTAGGCGCATCTAAAGGAACCCCAGCGGGCAAAAAAAAAAAAACTGACCTAGAGCACTCTAACAGAGAGCGCCTCGAAATCATCTAGTGGTTCTGACAAGGAAGGAGCACAAAAGGTGTATTAGACCCCGTTCCTGGTGCTCTTCATTATTTGAACAAACCGGACATCAGAGTATGATGTAACGAGAAGCTAGCAGCTCGTACGAATGCATGTATTGTATTAATTAACAAAAGTCTGCTTTTTACGCTGATGGGTTGATCTTTTATGAAAAGAAATAATGAATGCACCTACACAGTAGCCGGAATTCTGTACACGAAGGTGAAGTTTGGTGGAGGAGTATGTGCCACTTCAGAGGCAAGACTAGGCAAAAGTGGCGCTTGTTTTTTTCCACTAATTAACGAATTCCTTCTCAGGATAATCCTCGCGAAAACGAAGCCACGTTGACGAGTGAGGAAGTTAGAAAAAGGGAAGATATATTTTGTAGGTTATAAGACAGAGAATGCGGCGTAAAGCACCATTGAAAGTTGAAGAACCCGTTCACAGTCTTTTAAAAGTATCATGCATAGGAAATCCCTACGTTGAACACTACTCGTGTTAACGCCGCTATAATGTGTGAAGCTGTTAGTTGGCCTAGGAACAGGGCATGCACGTGTACAGAAGAAATGGGAAATCCACATGAAATAACAAAACCTATATATGTACACGGGCAAAATGCCACTTCTGGATAGAACAAAACAAAAAAAGCAAACTGGGAAATTTTCATCACATTGCTGCTCTGAAACGCTCTAGGCACATTTAGTTGCACTATGAAAAAGTTAAATATGCATGCTGGCAAATTTGACTTCTGGTTAGCAAGAAAGCTCATCGAGAAAGCTGGCCAAGCCTTCCAGTGCACTGCCGAGTTTGCCAACATTACGACCAACATTTCATTGGGAGTTTGCGTCAAGGAATAGAACATAACAGTTTGCTCTTGTATAGTGCCCTAAATAGGGTTCGGCAAAGTGGTTACGCCTGTCTCAACAGTGACGTAGGAATTTTCATTCACGTAAACTTAGACCTGTACACAATAAATAATTGATCCGTACTTGACGCCGTCTACGCGGCCTTCTCAAGCAGCACTCAAAAAAAAGAAACAGAGGAACACATGAAAAACAGCTCTCAATCTAAAATTACGGATTCTGGCATGCTGCCAGAGAGTTTTATTCCTGTACGCGCTATCATGCGTATACATCACCTTCAATTCTTATGAAATTTTTTTATGCATTTTCGTTTTCTTAAACAGAGTTCTCTTTTACGTTGTGATTTCTTATATATAAGTTGTTATTGTGCTTCTATACTATCTCCCGTTAGACACCCTACTTGCCTATGACTACAGGTCTAATCAGTGTTGTGAATTTACGTGAACTTCATCAAAAACGACCTCAATACAGTCTTCATGTCTTGAAATTTTACGTTAAGCCAGCCCCCTTAGCGATGGCTACAGGACACAAAGAAAGAGTGATTGCCGCAAAAACATGGTTCCACCCGAGTTTTCACCAATAATGAGCAGACCAAGTGATTGTACCGTAGGAAACAACCTGCACTAATGAAACGCCAAGCGCTGTGCGACTTGGAGACGTGCTGCTTTCGAAACAACGTTGTGTTCACAGTTAATGGAAGCCCCGCCGCAGCAGTGGTCTAGTGGCTAAGGTACTCGGCTGCTGACCCGCAGGTTGCGGGATCGAATCCCGGCTGCGGCAGCTGCTTTTCCAATGAAGGCGGAAATGTTGTAGGCCCATGTGCTCAGATTTGGGTGCACGTTAAAGAACCCCAGGATGTCGAAATTTCCAGAGCCCTAAACTATACGGCGTCTTTCCTGATTCTATCGGGAGTTTGGGACGTTAAACCCCACAAATCAATCAATCAGCAGTTAATGAAAGAGATCTCTGGGCAGATCTTGAAGTTTTCGTTGCTTGCAAACCATCTACACCTCGGAGCAGTTGCACTGCGCTTAAACACCCAAAAGAAGCTGGGCCCCTCCGGGAGCTCTGGAAATTTCAGGAGCAATACTTTGAAGACATCCTTGCATTTCTGCAACGTAACACAGAAATAGCGTCGAATGGGCAGAGGCTGTATGCCTGTTCACGGCCACTAAATAAAAAAAGAGGTTGTCGCCTGGTGCTCTTGACAATATCCTCTGGTCTCTAAGTTGAGAGGACAATTTGCTTTGTTGCTCTTGAATTAAGGTCCAGGAACAAATAAGGTGTCCTCTCCAGTCCTTCTACTGCAATATTCGAAGGTCACATATTTCTAGTGGTTCCACTACGCAGTGCACAACGTTTAAACCAATTCGAGAAAGAAAAACTGTAAGAGGGGGCTAGTGAAAAACGGTCCCTAGCTCAGCATAGCTACATGAACCCAAAGCTCTTAATTTCAGGAATTAATTACATTATACACGTCGGCTTGGAGACCGAAGTGCTGTTCAACTGCATATATGCTGCACCTTGGCCCTTTATTATTATTAGCGCGCTTAGTATTCGTACAATGTATTTATACGATAGACTTGCCCAAGTGCCCGCAAATAGTGTGGTTTTCTTCTAGCATATAGAATGGCTAAAAATAAAAACCCCCGGTGAACCACCGCAACAAACAAATGAGCACATTATTCATAAACGAAGGACCATACGCCAAAATCTCTTTGTCTCGACGCCAGGGAATGTTCTTCATAAATGGCGCCATCTTGAACTTGTACATTAGCCAGGCAAGTGTTCGAGAAGCAGCCACACTGAGTGATGCCCAGTGTGCACCAGGACGCTTGAGTTACATTCCGCGATGCTAGCGTCGCAAGCTTTGTAGACAAGGCCTGATCTGACAAACAGGAGCATGGCTGTTGTCCTCATCCTGATGCTTTTTGAGTATAACTTCACCACCAACTTGTATCTTGAGAAAATATTCTGTTACAGTGACCATATATTCTTCAGCGATCAAAGAGAATTACATATCAGAGAGGCTGCGAGTGACCCAGCGATGCCCCAGAGTGCGGCGGGCTCGCTATCGGCCAGACAGTCGGCGTAGTGCAGTTCTATTTTTGTGCTAAGGTAGAGATCGCGACCCTGATTGGCCAAAGACGGCGAGGTCGCGCCCATGGGGCGAACCATTCTCGAACAGTCCGGGTGACAACAAGGAACTCACAAGAAATCCTTGCATACAACCTCGCAAGAAGTCGAGACGCCTTGAAGAAGTTGAGGTGCGGTTTCATGACGCGGCTACATCTTGAAGGGCGGGGCTTCTGGCACTAATGCTCGGAGAGATTGATGCTCGTTTCTGTTGCGTATGGGATTACGTCATCGGTTGGCCCCACCTTTTTTACCTTCAACACGACGACGTCACAGACACCGCGTGCACGCGCATCGTGCGTGCCTGTCACGAATGAGACACGTGGACCGCTGCTCGGGGCGAAAATGACAAAAATTGAAACGCAGATAAAAAAGCGCCATGGGCCCGGCACTCGAAGCGATGCGACAGTTCGGCCTGGCAGTGACACCGCGCGAGCGCCAAGACGAAGACAAATTAGGGCTCCGGAGACGAGCGAGCCTCCTCTTATCGTCTCGGCGTCGTGAGTGTGGCCGGCAGCAGCGACCGTCGTCATGCATTCTCTGGCAACGCGCGCGTGCCTTACGGCTCTCTTCACGACTGCATACGGTGAGCATTCACAAAAGGAGATTCAGTACTTTTTTGGTCCCGTAGCAACAGTGTCAGTTTAACAAAACGATAGCCTCAAGGATTGGGTTTTGCGGAGCTTGCTTTCGAAAGAGAGCACGTGGGATGCGTGCGATGAGTTGCAGGCTAGGGGTTATCAGATTCATTTCTCTCAGTCTCAACACCTTTAGTACATGATGTAAGTCAAGGCGGTGAATGGTTTCTGACGCTTTTTAGAACCCACTTGACTCGCATAGTTCACATGTGTTTACTCTGAACGTAACGTGTCCCCTTTGACATTGCAATGCCCTATTCGGTTGGTTCGGTGTGATGCAGATGCGGTCGGTGAGGTCAAAACTGCGTGTCATAAAGGAAAAACAGTAATAGCCGTTGAAAATAGCCTCAACGCGGTGATCTAGTGGCTAAGATACTTGGCTGCCGACCCGAAGGTCACAGGATTTATCCCCGCTGCGGTGGCTGTATTTCCGATAGAGGCGGAAATGCTGTAGCCCGTGTGCAACAATTTGGGTGCATATTAAACAACCACACTAAGTAGAAATTTCCGAAGCCCGCCACCACGGCGTCTCTCATAATTATGTGGTGGTTTTGGGATGTTAAACTCCACATGTCTACCTGTCACTTTTAAACGCAGTGCGAAAGGAATTCAGTCCTGACCTTAAACTTAATAAAAAGCTTAGGCAGGACACTAAAAGGTTTAGGCACGATTCCTTTGTCCTAGTTGCATATAATATCATATTCCTTTTCAAAGAGCCTAATTTATTTCGCCTAATAAATTTTATATAAATATAGCCTCATCCTAAATATAGCCTCAAGGCTAAAGTACTCGGTTGCTGACCCGCAGGTCGCAGGATGGAATCCCGGCTGCGGCGGCTGCATTTTCGATGGAGGCGAAATTGCTGTAGGCCCGTTTGCTTATACCTGGGCGCTAGTTAAAGAACCCCTGGTTGTCAAAAATTACAGAACCTTCCACTACGGCGTCTCTCATAATATTATGGTAATTTTGGAACAAACCACACATACAAAGATTTATATTAATATAGCCATTCGCACCGACCAATACAATTGGTGACAGTTAGTTTTCTTGACGCAAGATGCGCTATCAACCTCTCTTTAGTGTAATGAGGAGATAGCATGTATTTATCAGACATTTCTCCTTAGAATGTGCTTGGAAGTTTCAGTGTTGTAATGAACCTAAAATATGGCCCATCTCAACGCGAGCGGTAGAGCAGTGCATAAAAAAAAGAACGAGAACAAAAATAGTTGACAGCTGTCCCGCGTTAAACAGTTCATTGCCTTTGGCACCAAGCTAGTGCGACAAGCTGTGCCCTTGGCCCGAGGAAGTGCGACACTGCCGGCGTGAAGTCACATTCCTGTCTAGCACCGGATAATGGGGACCGGCTTGTTCGAAAGGTATTTTGTTTCTGAAAAAATTTGTTCATTCAAGCGTAGTCCTCGCGGTTAGTTCGCAAAGTTGAAGTTCGTATATCCTGGTTCGCTTAGTCCTTCCCATTGTTTGTTGCAAAGGTAAAGTGTTCCCCGATTCAGTAATTTCGTAGAATTGAGATCGTTATTCTCCTGTACTTTCCGAAATTGAACCAGTGCTCAATAAGATGTAGCATTGGGGTGACCTGGACACCACATTTTCTTTTCAAGTATAAAATGCTTGAAGTATTACTTCAGAGAAAATAACATATGTGGGGTGCTTTCCTTGAAACTTTGTATACTTGTCAAAGCGTTTTCCTGTGAGAGAGTTTGTCGCCTCGTCTAGCTATCTCTTCAACGCCCCTTACGGGGCATATCGATACAGCGGCTGGCCTGTCTTCAATACGGGCCACCGCTTGATAGTGGGCGCTACACCCGTTCTGCAGGAAACAGGCTGCTTCGTGTGTGCTCTACACTTCACTTGTTAATCAGCTCTTTCCTTCTTTCGTCCTTGAGCGGAGACGAGCGCGCGCTCACGCACTCGTAGACACGCAAACGCGTTAACGCACACGTGTGACCTCGCACGTGCCTGCACGTGGGGCGAATAGGCTGGGGCATTCCTCCTGCACAAACCGTACTCAAATGGGTCCATGGATAAACGCTACGGCTGTTTTTTGAACTTTACAGGAACAGCATAACACCGACTTTCGTTGACTATCTGACACACACGCACACAGCAGGCATGCATACTGACAGAGGAAAACGAGGAGGGAAAAAAGTTATTTAAACTGACAGTGCTAGATAGCCCTTATCCTCATAGGGCTGGTCAACATCCCCAGTCTGGGACGTCACTAGCAAAAGCCGTATACCGAGCCCACTGGACCAGAATTCGCTGCTACATTAGTGTGGTGCTATTCAGCAGGGTTGTCTCCTCGTCTCCTTAGTCCTGTATGGTGGGGTTGCGGATTGGGGTAATTCTGGGTTCATTTGGCAGGCCCTCATCATATGGTAAGTGTTCGCCACTCCAGCACAGTGCCCGCACTGCCCTGTTATTTTCAATCGTAATGTTTGAGTATTGCCCGACAGAGCGGCACGTTTGCCTGTAGGCACCGCAGCACACGCACTCCTCTGTTTTTGAAAGTGAAAAGTCGTTCATTTTTTGAGATCTGGTGCAACTAAAAGAGCAACTGTAAAACTAGACCACATGCTAGAGTATCTAATAATTAGGGCGGTTGTTAGATAATGCGAAAGTGGTGGGCCAGATACGGCCCTTTTCACTGTCACGCTGCCTCTAAAGTCTGCAAATGGCACTAAGCTTTCAACGACAATCGTCTTAAGCTGGTGACGGCAGATACCAAAGAATGTCCCGCCAAGTGTTATATACCAACCAAACTTGCAGCGCACGAAAGCTCTCACTAGCGCTCATTCAGGCATCTTCCCAATTGGCCCACATATGGCCCTGCCACAGCTCAAAGGGACCTCATAGACATCCTCCGTTTTGCACCCCGCAAACTTTAGTTAGTGGTTCGGGCCACAGCTGCTATTATTTCTGACCCTTGTAAGGAGACACGCAAGACAACTTGCATGGCGCTGAACAAAAAAACATTGACGGAAAATTTCTTCGCCACTTTCATATCACCATGCGAACAGTTTTCACGTAGTGTAAAACGACAAATCCTTGCATTTTTCAAAACCTGCTGCACAGTGAGCAGCCCTACGTCTACAAATTGCCTTCCATAGTTACTCGGCTGTAGTCTTCAGTAGAGCCTCTGGAAAGCTTGCTTCTGAAAGTCTAGCCATATGGGAAGTGAAACTGCCTTGGGCTGTGTGGTGGCAGGAATTAACTAAGGATTCCTTTAGTCAATCTCAACTGCGAGATTAGGCCCGTGCTAGCTTTAAGCTACTTCTACTTGTGTTCTGTGACCCGCGCAGTTTTGCTTCACTTCCAACACTAAAAATTTCCTCCACGCCCCGCCGCGGTGGTCTAGTGGCTAAGGTACTCGGCTGCTGACCCGCAGGTCGCGGGTTCAAATCTCGGCTGAGGCGGCTGCATTTCCGATGGAGGCGGAAATGTTGTAGGCCCGTGTGCTCAGATTTGGGTGCACGTTAAAGAACCCCAGGTAGTCAAAATTTCCGGAGCCCTCTACTACGGCGTCTCTCATAATCATATGGTGGTTTTTGGGACGTTAAACCCCACATATGAATCAATCAAAAGCTTCCTCCACAATAATAAGCTATCGCGCCTTGATAATCACTTACGTTCTGGTGATTCTTGAATCGGCGAAGCATAGTAAGCAAGACAATAACGCTATATTGAAATGAAAAAATTCACTTGTTCCTTGATTAGTCTGGGACATGTACAACAACAAGGGAGCAATATCGAAAAGCAGCTGAAGAGGGTATTTATCCCCTGTTACTGTCCGTACGTTTTTATGACAACTTTATAGTGTACTGACATTGTTATATTACATACTTGGAGTCTAAAATAACACATTGGCTGTGTTACAATTCTTAGACAGCACGTAGACAGCCTATGAAGACTGCTATAAGACAGCATCGAGCCCATGCTGTCCGAGAAATGACACACATTTAGACGGCTTTTACGCGACGATGCACCACCTCGTGTCAAAAAGAAAAAGCTAAAATAAACAAACTTAACAGTTGTATTGTCTGCCCTATGCCGTGTTGAAAACAAAAAAAATTAAATAAACGTTACTCACATTGAGCGTCTGGCGAAGCGTCTGCTTATGTGCAGACAACCATTCCGGCGAGATCCGATCTATCTGAGTGATTCACTGAGCCGCCACCTTGTTTAGACAGCAAAGTAGCCTGCATCGTATCGTATTTGCCGGCGACGCGGTCTTCTCGGAGCTGTCTATTTTGCCGGCTACGTGAGAATTGGAATGGGACTTAAGATGGCCACCGTCCACTTAGCTGTCTATTTAGCCGTCTACGGTGAGTATTGGAACACACCCAATGACGTAAAAACGTACGGACAAAAAACTAAATGAAAAAAAAAAGCATGCAGGATAAATGCAGGACTGGGAGTTACCGTTTTAAGTTACGCCATCACTTATCCGAGAGCGTGTGCTGCTACTGCAGGCGGGTCGAGACTTTCACTAACAACTATTCTTCGTGCAGTTTTATTCCAGCGCGCCAAATAGAAATATTGCCCCTTCTCAAAACAGCATGCTAGCACATGTGAACTATCTGCACTAAAAATGGTTATGGTGCACAAGATGAAGGGTCAATTTCTTTGTAACAGTTGCGAAAAGTACTACGCGGCTCAAGCCCGAAACCAATAAGACTGATTCTTGCTGCTCCAATAATTTGCGCTAAAATGGTAGGGCTAGTAAACTTTAATAAGCACTTGGAAGCTCGCTGGAACCATAGAGGATACAATTTTGAAAAACTTTTGTATTCACCATCCTAATTTAATAGTCAAGCATGGATCTTGTAGTGCAAAAGCACTGGATTCACCTTATATCTTACTACAAAGCATAGCCGAAGTGCTACTGTGATTCAGGAAGAAGTTGTCAGGATGGTACTACATGGTCGAATGTAATGATGCAGAGCGTAATTTGAGCGCTTAGCGATTAAAAGTGGTTGACTGGGCTAGATTATAACAGGGAAACTCAATAAAACAGGCTAAGGGGCACACAGGCTACCGGTAAATTATTTAACGATTAATGATAAGCACAACGTTAAGATGACGGAAGGCCGTCGAATAGACCAGGAGTAAACAGTGGTAGGCGATATTCTGTTTGACATCAAGCCAATGAAACAGACTGGGGCTGGCTCCACAATAAAAAGAACAGACAACGACTGCTTAAGCAGTGGAGGCTCTAGCGTCCCTATAGGGATAACCACAGACATCCCCAAAACCAGCTCAAACAGCCTTCGTTCTGGTCCCCTCTTTTTGTTTGCATGAAAGAAACCATCACCACCAATGTTTGATCAGAGCAACGGAAGAGGTGCCATGCGATTGGGAAAGCAGACGTCAATGGCTGCAAGTGAGATACAGTAAGAAAATGATGATGTCAATAAACTGCAGTCAGGTGGAAGAAGTAGAGCGAATTGGGTGTAACTAGAATAGGCACTTATACAGCGATGAATATATAATATCCCGTTAATAACAATGACTGTAATTGCACTACATGGAAGTTTTGTGGATTCCGGCGTTTGTTACTACACAATCACACGTACTAGTGATTTCATTGGGCACTGTAAACACTAACTTGCCGAAAACTTAAGCTTACATTAATACGAAGTTGCAATTTTCAACTTAAGAAAGCTCAGAAGGGAACTATGAGAATGAGGAAGGGGTGTACGCTGCTGTAACTTGGAGTTCAGGGGAGTCTTTAAAAGTTAACCCTACTGTAAGGCGTGCACACATTCTTGCGTTACATCTCCAACAAAATGTGACCCTCACATGCGAGATCAAACGCGTGACTAACATGCTTAGAGCAGCACTGCACCGCATCCTCTAGATCGCAGACGTCGACCACGATTCACTTTACTATTCGTTAGTTTCACGTAAATGGCTGGCTTTCTCTGGAGATCTGTAATCTGTGAACCACTAGAGAAGCTCATCATGAAGTGGAACCAAAATAGCTGAAAAGAAAGAAGCCTAGCAAAAGCCAAGGAGGCTAGCTCTAGCAATAGGACTGGGGCAGTACAATGTCACCTTGAGAACAAGCGTGCTACTGCTGTTGCCTAGGGCCCAGGGACCCGGGCAGAAGTCACAGCAGATTACAGGCAATTTGAGAAGAGCATAGTGGTGGGAAGGCAATCACACGCAATCGCTACCGACGCCATGTGAATTTGAAGGCGTTAGAGAGAGAGAGAGAGAGAGAGAGAGAGAGAGAGAGAGAGAGAGAAAGAGAGAGAGAGATGAGAGGGATTAGAATGATTGATGGCCTCCAGATGAAAGCAGCTGATGGACTCCGTCACCGTATATTACGAAAATGTTTGCCGACCCTGGGACCGCCATGGCGTCTACCGAGGTACTCCCCACTGCGCAAGCAGCGTGGCTACTACGGGAAAAAGCGCTTACGAGACAGCCGCCGTAGCGGCCGCTATCGTCAACGCAGGAAGGAGGGGACGAGACGATTTGTGGGAATGCCGACGCCTTCAGAGCCATTAACACCGCGGCGGCCAGACGGTCCGGGCGGAGAGAAGACGTGCGACGTGACAATCAAAAGATGGATCTGCGGCACACCATCCATGAAGAGCAGACGAGGTCGCACGTACCCGATGGCGGCGCGCTTCTAATGTCTCCCGGATCATCGGAAGCAAGATGATACAACCAGCCGCGAGAAAAACAAATAAACAAATAAACAAACAAAAACATGGGCCGCGTGGGGCATGGGCCCTTGAAAGCTTCCATCAGACGACCAGGGGCTTACGATTCTGCCAGTGTTCGTCTCTCCGGAAATAAATTAAGTACAGAGAAACAAGTTTCCCCCTTTTTTTTTGACAGCTGATACGGCACCCAATGTTGCAAAGTGCGTACCTTTTTCTATATATCTCTCGCCCCATCTGAAGGAATTCGTTGATGAGAACAAGGCTAATCGACAAAACCTTCTCTACAGGCGTTGGGGTTTCAACCCCTTGCCAGCCATTGGTTATTCAGCTATCTGTAACGCATGGATAACCAGGGTGCCTAAAATCTTTAGGTAGGGTCGTTCACGGGCTGTTGGAAGTATGCCTTACTGTGGACGCTATCTCAAATATATTTTAACATGTAAAAGCCGAATAGGACCGAGTATGTGTTGGTCATAATCTTGTGCAATTATGAAAGTGAATTGCTTTACCGAATAAATCTTTCCAACAAAAAAAAAACCTCTACATTGCATGCAAAAAAAGGAGCTTGACAAAATTCTGCCTGAACGCTTGTTGTGCGCAAACGAAAAGCCATAATGACAGTGACGAAACGGCTTGTCATCGCTAAGAATGAGAAGTGACACGTCGTGTATCGGCTAAACTGTGATTGATGAGAGAGAAAGAACCATTCCAAATGCAAGATCTGTTTTTTTTTTGCATTCCACAGAGAGCGATATTTTTGTTTCCATTTGTGAGCTTTAATAGTTCACATTTCATATTTAGTTTTCTTTAAAGAGCTGTGCATCACGTTTCAAAAGTAATTCTCATTGTGAAACTTAATTTCTACAGCCACCACTGCCCCATTCAGGAGCCGTTCATTTCTGCCGTTCCTCAACGACTTCAACCAATGCGACGCCTTTGGCCAGGAATTGTTCTCACTAAGCCACAGTCTCCATTAGTCATCACAAAACTATCACGATGTTAGGAAGACAAAAATACAGTGTGCCGAAGTCTGCCATTGCTCAAGCAGTTTTCTCCCGTGAAGTAGTTGTTCTGTCGCCCCAATAATTACTGAAAACACACCCTCTTTCATGCAGCATTACCCGTCAACGAGAAGGCGTTACCATCGACACCATGGCCTGATGCATGCCCCGAGCCATACGTGCGAGAATCGGAGGCCTTCCTGCGCGAGATCGTGTCAAGATTGGAGTCCATCTTGCCGGACAGCATACCCGTGCCCGATGTGTCCTGTCAGGAGTACACTCTCTTCAATGGCACACTGTCCCCTCTGCACTTGACTGCCGTCAACGTGATCGAAGAGGAGGCCATGTGCCAGAAGAGTGAACGCCATTTTCCGTTCACAATTTCAGTGAGCAAGGTAAGTTAAGAGATGTTGCGAGTGCCATTGATATGTTTTTTTACTGCACAACAGCAGTTGATGTTCGTGGCGTGCTCTTGGCCACCACCCCACGGAGGTTCGCACTCACTGTCACTCGAAATTAATCAAAGAAATGTTCACAATCAAGTCCGAATTTAATCCAGGCTTTGTGCTTGGCAGTCGACTATTTCACTATACAGACACGTCAGTGCTTGAAACCACTTCGGAAAAATACCCTGTACATACATTATCCCCCAACATACATCACGTTCATTGATGTAGTATATCGCGGCAGAAAGTTGAATTAACACCAGTTGTCACACTATACGAACTCTACAAAGAGTGGATGGTTCGTGGCTTTCCTCCAATTATAAATGGCTCTGCCATGTTTCTTGATAATAATCAGCACAGCACCCACAATGTATAACTAATGCGTTAAAGACGTGTAGCGCGTACTACAGTTCCACGTTTTACGATAAATAATTTCACAATGCACATTTCTCTAGTTTCCAAAATTACAACCATTTACGGCACAATGGGTAAATCGCACCAGCACTTGTAGTAGTCGTGTCGAGAGAGTTTAAAACAGCCTCTACAAAAGCTCCTCGTCGAAGTTGCGCCGTGACATTGCTTCTTGTTCCGTGCAGGCCTGGCGTTTGTTTACTCGAAAATATCAGCACATGATTTCCTAAATGGTCGATTCATCGGCTAGCCAGCACAGCAAATTGTCCCAAAAACCGAGAGTGTGTGAAAATGTACAATGGTGACGGACAAGGTGTGTTGTGTGTTTCTATTTCGTTGGTCGTGCTTGCTTCCACACTCTTACTTGTGTAATATGAATTCCAGTAAGCTTACATAAAGCAAGCTTGAGCAGGAAAAGGATATTTGAATATTGATTGAGTTAGGACCGTGTTCTGTCGTAATATTAGTCACTTACACAAGCGCAAAACGTTTTACCATACAATGAGGCTTAAGGCAATTTTCGAATAAGAATACGAGCTATATTTTTAAAATCTCAATACATAAGCACACACTAATATTTTATGTTGACACTTGTGCATGTCACAGCAATGAATCGTTTCGGGCGACTTTCCTGGCATGCTATATACCCATGAACACAATAAAACTGCAGCTTGTATATAGGTGAAATCGCCTGTTTTTAAAAATAAGGACCCTCATATCAGAAACATTGCGCACCATTTATGTGGTATAGTCATTCATGGACTGCTAGTGGGATAAGCAGAATCAACAAAAAAGAGAGGCTGCAGCCGATGTTTCGATATAATCTTTGCCAAGGGCTTGCTATAAAAAAATCGGCCAGAATGTCTGAGGCACTTTCTCTGTTCATTCTGCTTATCCCACGACGTGTTTCCATTTGAGGACTTCCATCTTCATTTCGGTCTTCGAGAGCGAGAATTCACAACTAACATGTATTGTTTGTTATTCCTTTCTCCCTACCACACTCCCAGATGGACGGCACGTACGAGTACATCCACAGAGGGTCCAACGACACAGAACCAGAAGACCGCGGTCACGTTGGAGTCACCTTCTCCGGTGCTTACATGCGGGGCACTCTGAGCCAGAAGATGCAGGCAGCCAGCGGAGACGGAAACGGCGTGACGTTGACGCGACCCGAATTCTGGCCCATGAGGATTACGCTGGGAAACTTCATGTCCTACCCGAACATCCGCAGCTACCCGATGAAGCGCCAGAGTAGCGGAGCATCGTACGGCCAGATGAAGTGGGCTGCAAAAAGAACTTTCTATCCACTGTTCATATGGCTTCCGGAAACGCATGTGTTGCCCGCTCTACGTCAAGCGTACGGGGGAAGGCTGATTGCTCACGTTGGGAAAAAAATAGCTGATGTAACGGCACCGCAGTGACAAAGCATGCTTTCATCATCGCACACATGAATTCTGAATCTAAAAAAAAGTGGTCGAAGTTTGGAAGTTTTTTTCTATCTGGGAAATCGAATAGGCCTTGATTTTTTCCCCGTTTTGACTAGCGCCAAGTGCCGTAGCGTCTCTCTCTTCGAGGCGCTTATTAAACGAGTGAAAACAACGTGATTAGGGCTTGCTAAATTATTCTTTCGCGCAAATTTTTATAATGATGCCGATTTCCATATGCGCCCTAGTGTTACTTTTAACGGAAAGTAACAGCCATAACGGTTGTGATATTTAGAAAAAAAATTCTTCAAACATCAGGGTTATGTCAGAAAGGCAAAAGAAAGAATTGATTGATTGATTTGTGGGGTTTAACGTCCCAAAACCACTATATGATTAAAAGAAAGAATTGAGTGAAGTTAATGTAGACACAAGACATATAGGCAGTTCTAGCAGTTCACAATGCGAAGTGGGCTATCACGAGGCAGCTAACGTGAAATACACAGTGACCATGCGCGTCTTACATGATGGCTACCTTAGCAGCTGCGAAAGACACTCAGGAGTGTTTTGATTGCGTGTCAGCATGGCAGCGGCTGAACTGCCGACTATTAAACAGTGTGCGCTCGCTACTTGAGGCTACTTTTTGAGAGCTACAAAAAAAAAACGAACAAAGTGACTCATTCCTCATTTTTTTATCCGCCATTTTTTTGGGAAGATACCGATGACTGCGATAGGCAGTTCATTAGGGCGTTAGCTCTGTGAAGAAGCCGCAGCAAGTTGCGAGAATTTTTAGGTTAATAGGAGCACAATCACATCACTTCATTGGCATTGGTCAGGTACTGACAATGTGAAATGATTTAATTAGATACGCATTACTCGCAACTTCATTAACCTGCTTTTATGCTCATGTATGGTTCACCAAGACACTTCGACCTCGGAACGTAGGTGCCACAATAGCCTGGCGGAAAGACGCATGTGTCATCTGCCGAATGTCAGATTTCGTGTTGACCATTCACGCATAATGAAAAGATAAGAAGCACTGATATTCCTTGACACGATTACCTCGCTCTGATCAATAGTACGAGTCGTGTAAGAAATTAAACTGAATCTCATTAGAAAGCATATTGCGTGCAATTGAAAGCGAGCAGATACATGACGCTCTTCGGATGTAGGTTTCTCAACAGCACACCACGTGTGTGCCACCGTCATGTGATACATGGGCACAGTACAAATGGAGAGGGTGCTTGTTATTCAACACAATGTTTTTATTTCTTTATTTACAGATACTGCGTTCTGTTCCAAAATCTTAGCTGGTCGAATGACACAAAAATGCAAACAATTTAACACATATATATTGCAGGCTTCATTCAAACAGTTGTAAGGATTCAAAAACAAAAAAAAAACACTTATAACAAACAGGTGAAATAGCACGAAGACATTCATACCATATTCAGGGGTTTTTATTACATGGCCAAAGACTTTTGAGAAACTACACTGGCATTAAGATTATTCCAGTCCGTTACAATCCGGAAAAAATATTTAGAACAGTTATTTCTCGCAGAAAAAGGGAACTATGGTTAAAGCAAGCCTTTGCCTTGTTTCATAACTTGTTGAGAAAGAAAAAAATAACTCGAAGTGTGGACTTTATAATGACCATTTACGAGCTGATGTATAAATTATAATCAGCAGACATGGTTGCGCTCCATCACCACTGCGTCGTCCATTGCATTTAATTAGGATCTTAGGTAGCAATACCCTCATGATGTACTTTTATGCGCTGGATTCACAGAGCGAGTGTGAAAGCAGTATCATATGCATTTTAGCTCATGGTGTCGCATAAAACACCCTCTGTATTGCATAAAGTTAGCTTGAAAAAATAGCGGTTCTTCTTACAAGTACAAACAATACTATGGGACATACTTCTATTATTGCCATCTTCATTTTCTTCGTATCATACAGGCTTTGAATAAGCAAATTCAGCTTTTTGAAGGCCATGTTGCAAGAAACGTGAGATCTATAACTTATTTGAGAATGTCTAACATTGATAGAATGTGTCTGTTGTTAGTAGATGTGTCGTAATAGGTAGCCTAGTATTTGCTTAACTTTGTTTTCATTCTTCAAGGCTTTGTTTCACTTAATAAAGATGTTAAAAGCATATAGCGTCTTCCAATTTTTGTTGTTTATTAAACACACATACAATCTGGCATCTACGAAGATATGCATTGCGGCAAACGTGCTACACTGAGTAAACTGCCACGGGTCGTTCAACTAGACGTGTGTAGTTTACTAAATAACATTGTTTAATTGTTGCTTATTGCAATGCACTTCTAATAAAAATACTGTGCTCTTCGACGCAGTGTCCACTAAACAAATGGCTGTATATTCTTCCACTTGAATAGGAGTAGGCTACTTCGGTGCGGTATAACTCCATTGTTGATTTTAAGAGCTTGTTTGGCAAACTTTTTGTACTTGCACCTTGTCCGGCAGCGGCGAGTAAATTCCTCCAGTGATTTCAGAATTCCTCATCAGATGGCGCACTACCACTTATTGCCTCGGTTTTTCGGTGATTCGAACAATGCTCACTAGATGGCGTGCCGCTACTCATGACGTCAGCTTTCCCGCGATTTCAAGAACGCTGACTAGATGGCGCGCACTACTCAAGGTGGCACACACCACTCGGCACGTGCGCTTCCTTTCTCTTCGCCGAGAGCACACGCGGTGAACACTCTTCGTAACCACTCGGCCTCACGAACACCTCAGAAGCGAAAGCAGCCGTGCGCCGGGTTCGCAATGCGACAGCAGCTCCGCCACGTTACCAATACTTTATTGTGCCCGGCAATCATGTAACATTTAGACTCCTCCGTCACTAGCAAATGCCAATGCGGTGAAAAGTGGCTGACACTTACCATGGCGTTTACACTTGAGTTGAGTGGACCTTGCCAGCTCAACTCAACTCTTCCCCCAACCAAACCCGAGAGGAGGGGAAGTGACCCTGCTGGGTTGCTAGGACATTTAGGCCCAAAGGGCACTGGAGCAGATGGCTATGATAGCGAATGTCACAAATGGGGTCTCGCAATTAGTACTCCACGCACTATGAAGCCTCTAAATGGGTGCACCTCTCTTTTGTTTTTTCAATATGTGTTTTCACTCAATCACTACCAAGACCCTGCAGTGACCGCCTGGGATATATAAGGACGTTGTCACGTGTATATATCATGGTAGGAGATGTGTGCGGATGATTCGTGGGTTACCCAATCATCTCAAACCCGGTTCCTCTTACATCATTCACTTTGAGTTTAAGGCGGCAATATTGTTTCCTTGCGAATATAACGTGATTTATTTATTTATTTATTAGCGCAGAATATAAGAAAAAGGCCATGTACAAGGGCCCCGTAGAACAACATTCATTATTCAACACTAAAAGGCTGAAACAGCAGTTTCTTTTGCATACTTGAAAGCCTGTCGAAAAAATGTAGTCTATAATTGGACAATCGATTGATTCGGAACTTTTATTGTGGATTGGCACACCACAAGCCAAGTGTAACTTCTATCAGTATCAGTGTATGGAACCACACATAATTACCGTAGAACCTCGCGAAAAACTGCCGATTCATTTTTTGAAATACACCCTTGTAATGCGTCTTTTTAGAAATCATTGAAAGCAACCATCACTAGAGGGTGACAGGGAAAGATCAGTACGAATCGGGTCACGTGTTTCATATTGGACCACAGAACGACGAAGCATTTTTTTGTACCTGTTTTTCCAACGTGCTTTCCTCAGAAGACCACAAATCAAAGTTGAGCCAACAGTGTAAGCATCTGTGGATTTACATGCATGGCGTCAAATTAGCTCTTCAAGGTCATTGGTCACGAAAGGAGAATCATGGCTTTGTTATTCCTGGTACTCACTCACTAGTGTACGCAAAGTTTGAACCATTTCCGTATTCGGCAGTGTGTAAGTCCTTGAAACAACTTCATGAGTTTGTCTCAAAAGCGACGTTTTTCCGTCTCACTTTTCCTGCCTCGGCATCACCCACGACTGATGATGATGACGTCAACAAATATGGCTCTTACCCACATTCATTTGAGGGCACCCACGACTTCGCGTCAAACTTCTTTCTTGTGGCTGCTAGCTCCACGAGAATTCCACAGTGACGGTGTTGATCACAGTGGGAGCAATCGGATACTGTACTGTCTTAAACAGGTACTGTCTTAAAAATTGGCTGTTAAGATTAAGTTTTTGATGTGCCAGGGAAAATATGTGCGGTCTCTTCAATTGACGACAGCTCGTTTTAGTTATTTATAGTAGCGCAATGCTAGCTGGTTGTAGCATTGAAAAGGAGGAACCGAATTCCAGTGGCTGGAAATCGGTAACGTAAGCTAAGCGCCTAAAATATTACCTAGCTGATACACACAAGCAACCCTGACACCGCAGCATCTCTTTGAGTAAGCATGGCGATATTGATTGATATGTGCGGTTTAACGTCCCAAAACTACCATATGGTTATGAGAGACGCCGTAGCTCCGGAAATTTCAACCACCTGAGGTTCTTTAACGTGCACCCAAATCTGAGCACACGGGGCTACAACATTTCCGCCTCTATCGGAAATGCAGCCGCCGCAGCCGGGATTCGATCCCGCGACCTGCGGATCAGCAGCCGAGTACCTTAGTCACTAGACCACCACGGCGGGGCAAGCATGGGAATAAAGTATCCATGGAATGAAAGAGTTAGTCAACGCATCTTGTGCCAAACAGTAATTAGCCCCAAAAGGACATACTCCATTTGGTAAATATGCTTACAGAATAACAGCAACTCAAGTTCTCGGCTTTATCAGGAGCCAGAAGCTGAATGGACAACATAATTTAGAGAGTGCATGAGTACATACAGATAACAGGTCCTGATGTAGGCAGGTTCATACAAAATATCATTCATATTATTATAAATAGTTGATTTAAATGACTATCTGTATTGCTTCCTTACATTGATACCCCTAAAGGTAACGTATGAAGCAAGATTCCCCAAAAAATCGCAAATGACACTGCTGATGATGTGTACAACTTTAGCAAAGAAAAAAATGATTGTGAAATGCGTGGAATAGGTAGAAAATCACTAAGACAAAATCAGGCTGTATGAACCGTATGAATCACAAGGACGCATAACCAAGGGGTGGAAACTTCCTATGTTCTTTTTAAGAGACGCGCTCTTGCACGGTTTTACGCTGCGACAATGCCGCTTCCACTACTGACGTCCCCCTGCCGGATATTCTGCTGAAAGTAATTCACAAGCAAAACATTTCTTTTATGACGTCACGGGTGAGGTTAACATATAGAGGGAAAGGATGCGAACCAAGGGCAGAAGACTTGCCCCGAATTCCGTGAATGCTCTGCTTTCCCACTTCGTATAGACCCGGATTTTGTTCGTGCTCCCTTGCAGGGCTTCTGGCCGCCCTGTCGACACGGCCATTTGTTTAGTATCGTTAACCAATTTCGAAATGTTGTTCGCGTGTTATTATGTGGACAAATGAAAGCCGACCCAATCCCCACTAATACAAAGCATGATAAACACATGCAAACTTTAAAAAAGATCACGCGTATTGTCACACGAGCAAAATTAAAGATTTCTTATATCGTTACTATTGTACTACAAACAGAGACATACGTGTAGTGTGAAGAGACAGCCTGCACAAGGCTTTCGCAGCTGAATTATGCACATAATGATGAATTATTGATCCAAGAATATCTGGACCCGTGCGAAAATTATCAACAGTCACAAGCCAGTAACGTAGTTGACTCAATTACGTCTATTTTGACAATGAACATGATATCTTTTATATATTGAATACCAAACAAGACAGTATATAAGGAAAAAGTAGTGGCACCAAGCGATAAGAAATCGTTGAACAGGAAGTGCTGGTGGAAGGATATTTCTGCTATAGCTGGCATGCTTTCATAACAGCCTTTCGAAATAAACGTCCCATTTCAAAAAACGGCGGCACCCGACATTCCTTGTTTAACAACTTCTCAAAACATCAGCGAGTCAATTACATGTATTTCATTGACAGTATTAGAAGGGAACACCCACAAAGTTGCGAACAAGACATGTGCATTATCATGAACAGGAAAGAACCTATAGTCGTTTAATATCATTTGAACTACATGCCAATGTAAAGGATGAACAAACTCTGTAGCCTAGTCAACACGCATTCGAACCTTTTATGGAACATATTTTCTCGGCAACAAATGACTGAGCTCTCGTAATGCCAACTTAGTCTAGCGACACTGTGATTGTGTTATTCCAGTCAGGCTGGCAGATAACTAGGTTTACTCTTGCACTCATCCAAACTTTATACTTGCTTTATTAATGTACCCAAACAAATGCGCTAACTTGTTGTCGTTAAGGGTCTTCGAAAACCTTCACGGAGCGAGAAACCCTGATGTTAACACACCACAGAGCTGCGAAAAAGATGGGATGCTGCGATTTTGCCATCTTCGTCTGATGCATAGTTGACCTGCTTGACGTGGCGGACTGCGGCGCCTGATTGCCGCCCGCCTCATCACATGCCTGGTCTTTCCCAGACCCGCTTACTGAACTGGGCAACCGAGCGCGATCGAACTTGTGATATCACTGAGCGAGTGGCCAGGGTGAGAGGAGGCAAGCGCTGAACACGTCTTGCCGCACTTCACCCGATTAGAAATTCGCAAAATAAGGAATAAAAAAAAACACAAATAAGCCTAAACTGAAGATGAGTTCTGTACCGTTCAATCATATTTCTTTATTTGTAAAAAACTAGGCGAAAGACAGTAAATGCAATGAACAGCGTACACTTAATTCGTTAAATCAGATCTTGGATTGTCCGGCAACTGTTAGGAGCACGGACGTTCCTTGAAACGAAAAGTACCCTTGAATTTCCGGGGCCTGCTTCAGAGACGCTTGCCTTCATGGGTAGCGTCTCCGCTAATGAACAGAAGGTGCATCTGGCCTACTGACTCACATTCTATATACGGATACGAATAGCAGATAGTATTTACAGCAGATGCGCCCGGTGTAGAGTGAACATAAGCCTGTTGGTGCTGACAATGTATAAAGTACTATAGCACATTAACAATAGGCAAACCTTATATATCACAGGCAGCATTTGAGTTGATGACGTAAGTATCCATGATTCTATACCATGTTCTTGCGTTGAGAGGGACGGAATAAAAAGGGAAGGCAGAGAGGCGAATAGACCAGTTTAAACCCTCATGGTTGCTTTGCCTGTCCATAACTATAAGCACCATACGATAAGGGTGCTTTGACAAACCAACACACCATGTCATGGGTGTTTAGCTGTTTCAAAACAACTAGGTCATGGGTGTTTTGGTTAGTCAAAACACCTTTATTGTAGAGTGTTAGTTATAGACTGGCCAAGCATCTTTTAGAGTGAAAACTAACTTACAGTGCACAATGCGCATCGGGTTTGATGCTGTATTCCACGAGAATGAATGATTAAAGGAGTAGAATAAAAGTTACAAAATGTTTGAAAGGTCTTGTTAGAGTGGGAAGGGCATTGAAAGTTTCAAAAAATAAGGCACGGTTGACGTTCATGGCACGTTAGCATGTTTAAAATTGTACCCTTGAAAAAAAATGAGCTGTTCACCCCGCAGAGATCATTGGGGTCTGGTACTGACAATGGTATGAAGACTCACCGGTCATTGATTGTGGCACATGAAATGATGAACTGCAGGTGACTGTCCCAAGTGTTGCGTTATTACTTCACCTCCGCTTAGTAAAACTGAGTTATTTTGTCAAGTTGTTGCCACTTGAAGACTTCGTCATGCAAGCCGCCCTGTGAAGACTGCTCTCTAAACTTCGCCAACTTGTGACTGCCAAAACAAGCAACACCCATCGCACGTTCGAAGTCGTGATCAGAGTCGTCAGTACTCGAAATATTGTCACGTGGTCGTGACGTTGACGCAGGTAACAGTCGACGCGTCGAAAAAGAATGTCTTTATTTGGCCTAACACTGGGCAGGAAAACTAATGGTCGTACTGCCGTAATACACACTGTCACTGATGGCGACGAACAGAGCGGTGGCCATGGACAATCTGATGAGCGTCAACTTGCGTCGGAGTTTATGCACGTGTCGTAAAACATTCGAACGTTATCGCTGGCGGCCGAGTTTCCAGAAGAAGTTCAGCTGCTTGCGTTATTACTTTCAAGCTATACAAGTGATCCCAAAATTATCTGAAAGGCCCTGAGGCTTTTTGGCACAGATTGAAAGATGCAGTAATGATTGCTATGTGGGGTTTAACATCCCTAAACCACCATAAGATGATGAGAGACGCCGTAGTGGAGGGCTCCGGAAATTTCGACCACCTGGGGTTCTTTAACGTGCGCCCAAATCTGAGCACACGAGCCTACAACATTTCCGCCTTCATCGGAAATGAAGCCGCCGCAGCCGGGATTTGATCCCGCGACCTGTGGGTCAGCAGCCGAGTACCTTGGCCACTAGACCATAGCAGCGGGGAATGAATGAATGAAACCATGTTTATTCCACTTTGTTCGCGCCGAAGGCGCTGCGGTGGACAGTCAGGGCACTATAGCAGGGGGGGGGGGGGTAGAGCTGCCTCCGTTTTATTACCGGACGTCATGGAGGCAGCTAAGTGGGGGCCGCTTGAATGGCTTGAATCTTGTGGCTGTCGCGGAGCCGGTCGCCAACCGGTGGCGCGGCCGGGTCCTGGAGGAACATGATGAGTGCTCGCCAGAACTCGATGGCGCGATCAGGGGGCGAAGGCTCCGGGCAGGCCCATGTCCGGAGAGAAGAAGGCCAGGGTCCCCGTTTTATGGTGGCCAGGGCACGGAGCCTAGGCGGGTTGTACACAGGGCACTCCCAGCACAAATGGTTGAGATCAGCCCGGCAGTTGCACGTGGAGCAGAGACCTGTCACGGGTGGTGGCGTGTCACCCCTGTGGAAACGGTTCAGCAAGAAAGGGGTAAGGAGTGTTCCTGCCTGAATTCTCCGAAGCAGGACAGACTCTCTCCGTGTGAATACCTTCGAAGGAAGCAATGGTATCGAGAGTGGATTACCCACTGCTGTGAGGTAGGCGGCGCGACGTTGTTTGGTAATGTGCTTATCTGCTATCGGATCTGCTAGCTCGGGTGGGGTAGCCAGAAAAGTGGAAGGAGTATCGGAAGCTCTGGCTAGCGCGGTGAGGAGATGAGCGCGCGCTAATCTGTGAGCCTTCTCGTTTCCGGGGATACCGCAATGCCCGGGGACCCAGTGGATGGTAACGTCATGACCACATTCGCGGAGCAGGCGCGTCTGGTGTCGGATCTTCTGGAGTACAGGATCTGTGTAAAGAACATTAGCGCATGCCCGATGGGCAGCCTGGGAATCAGTGTACACACGATGGTGAACAGGGTCAGTTTGAGGTGACATTTCGAGGGCCCACTCCAAATAATCTAAGATGCCCACTAGCTCTGCTCGAGTGCTATACATCGCATCTGCTGAAGCATGATAACGTCGGCTCTGCTTTCTGTTTGTCTGGTCGTACCACGCAGTGGCATAACAAGTGTTACTGGTACCGTCTGCAGGAAGTGCAGCGTCAGTGTATACGACGCGTTCAGTCATGGGGAGTGAACTCGTGGCCCTAGCATGTCTCTTGGCGTAGTTAAGGCGCCGTGCTCGCTGATTAGGGTCCATATTCAACGGAAGTGGCTTGCCGTCGGTGAGTACCGTGATTTCCCAAGGCGGCGTTTTGTTAGGCAGCATGGGCAGTGTGTTGATGTCATACCCGAGAAGCATAAGCGTGTATCGCCCGGCATTTGTTGCGCGAAGCCTCGTTTCCTGTGTGTGGATGTGCATGTCGATGAGCTCGGTCAGATTATTGAGCTTGCTGCAGCTCTTGAGCGCATCCAGGCGTGTGTACCTTGGTAGTCCGGTAACCATGCGTTTGGCCTCGTTAAGCAGCCGGTCGAGTTTGATTATCTGCGTACGGTTGACCGGATGATACGGCAGTCCATACATGATACGTGAGACGAGAAAAGCTTGAACAAACTGCCGCATTTCGCGTTCGTTTACTCCACGAGTGCGATTAGAGATTCTGCGTAAAGCATGAAGGATTTGTTTGCTAGTCTTCGTAACGCGTTGGAACCAAGTGCTCGCTGTGCAATTCTCGTCTAAGTGCATTCCTAATATTCGGATAGTGGATTTCCTCATTATAGGTTGATTGCCAATGTGAAGTTTAAAACACTTCTTTTCTTCCTGCTTGGCAAACGTGGTTCGGCCACCATGAATGACGACAAACTCTGTTTTGTCTGGAGCGGTGTGTAAACCTGCTTCCATTGCGTAGTCGTGAATAATGTTGAGGGCTCGTTGTAAGACATCCTCCTGCTCACCGACGGATCCTTGATGCGTCCACACGGTTACATCATCTGCATACACCGCGTGTTTCAGGCCCGGTACGTTCGCAAGGCGTCTTGGTAGCTGGTACATGGCTATGTTAAAGAGGGTGGGTGAAATCACCGAGCCCTGGGGAACACCTACGTGGTTGGTTCGTACGGTACTGGCGTCTTGGCCGATTTCGACTTGGTAGCTTCGCCCTTCGAGGAAGCCCGCTATGAAGTTATACATTTTCCCTTTAATCCCAAGGGCACGTGCTTTCGTCATGATGGTACTGTGTGGTACGCCATCGAATGCTTTGCGTATGTCCACTGCTACAACAGCCCGTGGGTGCACCGAGTTAGAGTCGAGGACGTCTTCTTTTAGGCGAAGGAGTACATCTTGAGTTGATAGGCCCGCGCGGAATCCGTACATTGTAGGGGCCAAAAGGTCGCGATCTTCAAGGTACCACATCAAGCGTGTGTTAACCATGCTCTCCATGACTTTGCAGACACACGAGGTTAAAGAGATCGGGCGGAGGTTGGATAAGGTATGGGGTGGTTTACCAGGCTTCGGTATGGGCTTGACTACCGAAAACTTCCATGTGGAGGGCAGTATTCCGGTATCCCAGACTGTATTAAACTCTTTGAGGAGAGCGTGTTTGTACTCAAGAGGCATATTGCGTAAATGAGCAACGCATACTCCTTCGGCTCCTGGAGCACTACGTGTGTTAGCATGTTGCAAGGCATACTCCAGCTCGAGCATGGTGAAAGGGCTATTAAATGGCTCAGTGTCTTCAGAGCTTGCATCCTTCCGGTACGTATTGGCTGTGGGGCGAGATGTCTGCGGGAAAAACACTTCAGCAGCTTGTTCGGCGAGCTCCTGTGTGCTGATGCCCTCCCGGAGGGCCACACGAGCCGCGCCATTGTAGGTCTTGCGTTGGCCGAGGAGAGAGCGCAGGATGGTCCAGACCTTTGACGTGTGGGTCTGCCCATTCATGGTTTCACAAATTGCCATCCAGCGGTCTGACGCTAACGTGGTCGTATATGTCTCAATAGAACGCTGTATTTTGCGCAACCGTGCTTTGTGATGCGCAGCGTGGCGAGACCGCCTGTACTGGGCCAGAATACGTAGCCTTCTATTCCACAGAGTGAGAAGATGCCTATCAGGTTCTGGGTGGTCAAAAGGAACCCGTAGGTTCTTGGTGGCTTGCCGTTTCGCTGCGCATAGCTGAGAAAGCAGATGGTCAATATTCTTGGCTGGAGGCTGTTGCTGTAGTAAATCGCGATATTTGTCCCAGTGTGTGATGTGGCTTAGCCGTGTGCTGGCGCGTGACTTCGTCTTCGTAATGGCGTCACCTGTGCGAAATCGTATAAGTATGGGGAAGTGGTCGCTTCCCATGCAATCATCCAGCACCTCCCACTGAAATAGCTGTGGGCGGGTGCTCCAGGTAAGGTCTGGGGATGTGTCTGCTTGGTGAACTGTCTGTCCCAGCCTCGTGTGTGTTTGGGGCGTATTGAGAAGCGTCAGCCCGTACGCCGAGGCATCCTGCATGATGCGCCTGCCACGCGGGCTGCATTTGTTGTATCCCCAGGCGACATGCTGAGAGTTGAAGTCTCCGCACAACAATATGACATCTTGTGGATAAATCTTCCTGAAGTGCGGTATGAAGCTGAGATCAACCGGCGCCTTATTGGCTTTGTTCCTGGTGCTTTCAGGAACCACGTAAACGCAGAAGACAAGAATTGTACGCTGAGGTGAGACTTCCAGCCGGCAACCGACAACACTAAGAGTAGTGCTGCACCACGGTTGCGTATCTAGCTGCACGTGCGTAGTTCCTCGTCGCACGTATAATGCTGTCTTCGTGGATGAATCTTGTTCTTCAGTCGGGGCGTAGCCGTCATAGCCCATTATTTTCAGCACAGGGCCGTTGACTTCTTGAAGGGCAATGACCAATGGACTGGTATCGTCTGTCTTGCTGGAGAGCCAAGTGGTCATTTCAGCCCTCTTGCGACGAAGCGAACGGCAATTCCACTGCAGGACAGTTGTCCATGGCGATGATTTTGATAAGCTAGCCATGGTAAGGCTTTGTTGCATGAGGAGCGATAGAGTTTGACGGTACCAGAGGTGTACGCATCACAAGTGCTCCTGCGGTTGTCGTCGAAGTTGTGCCAAGAGGGAGCATGCCGGAAAGCATGATGCGCTCCATGGTGGTCTGGACGCATTTTTCAATGGCCCGAGTGATAAGCTGTTCAACTCTTTCATGAATGGATTTCTCTATTTGAGCCATACGGTGTTCTAGTCGCCGCTCGAGTTCTTGGAAAGTCGTTGGGGCGGGAGGACGTGAATGGTCACTGGTAAGCGGAAGCCCCGTTGACTGAGCTACGCCCCTTCGAGGATGCTTCGTCCCTCCACCCGAGGCGGGCTGCGGCGCACAGGACCCCAGTGTTGAGTTTGATGGATGTGGTATACCATTACTAGAAGCAGTTAGCGGCACGTTCGCTGGTCGAACTACATCCGCGAAGGTGGTGCCCCCGGCGCCTTCTGACTGTGCAGCAGGTGGTGCTGGCGGCCCGGTGTAAAAACCCTGGCGTGTTGGTTTGAGCATGGGTCTTTGTAGGCCTTGTGTCGCGGAAGGGCGGCGCTGTTGCTCCTGCGTATTCACTTGCTTGCGTTGCCTTTTGGCAGCCGGCTTGCGTTTTTGTTCAATTTTCTTCTTTACTTCTCGTCTTTTTGGACAGTTCGTGGCTGTGGCCAGGTGAGACCCACCACAGCTGCGGCACTTTTGTTCTGTGTTCGGGCATTGCGTACCCTCTTCGTGTTGCCGCAGACCGCATGTCGAGCATCTAGCTGCCGAAATATTGGGGCATTGCTCCTTGCGATGCCCTATCTTGTGGCATATGTCACAAACGGTCACTCGTGCACGATACGGAAAAACACGGATCGTAAATGACCGCAGGCCAACCTTATAGGGTAAGCTGTTACCTTCAAATGTGACCATGGCAGTGCCTTTGTCACCAAGTGGGCGTGCCTGCAGGATTTTGCACTTGCGGCAATGTAATGAGTTCATTAGTTCCTCAGAGGTCATGTCTCCAGCATTGCGAATGATGCCTCTGATTTGATCGCGATTAACCGCTTCATATGCTTGAAAAGGTACTTCCTTTCCTCCGATTGGCAGAGACGCTATCGCGAGAAGGGCGTTGCACACCTCCGGTTCAGCCGCGTCGACTGCGAGCTGGTTGCTATAGCCTAAATAGCGAACCCGGAACTCTGGAAGTGGGTCTTCCTCAGGGATGTTGAGATGAGCCGAAATGCGGCGAGTTATTACTCTATCTAGTCGTATGAATTGCTCATCCATGATGCGGCATGGTTGCTTAGGCCGAAGAATGACGGTGTGCTGATAAGCGCGCGGGGCACCTGAGCTCGGCGTCACCGCGACCGCCGCATGGTTCTGCTGCTTTCGGCGATAGCTGACTGGTATCCAACCATCCTCTTCGTTTTGGTAACTAGCGGAAGCAAGGAGCGTGTGACGTGCACTTCTCATGTGGGAGTGATCCCTGGGTATGCTAGTGTGCTGTCGTTCGGGCGTCGGTATGAGCGAGCCTCGCGCACGTTTCTCTCCGTTCGGTGCGGTAGAAATTATGCGAGCTTGATGAAAAGTATTTTCAGACTTGCCTTCAATGCTATTCTGTTCCTCGAGCTCCCGGAGTGGGGCGAATGGGTTGGTGTCCGGCAGGAGCAGCACCCGTGAAGGCATGGTATCGGCAGCCGAATTGTTCGTTGAAGTCGGCGATGTCACCGAGGCAGTCAGGTCGTCTGAAGTCTGTAGGTCCATATCCTCAGGCAGCGGCACGTCGGCTGGGAGCACGCAGGACTCTGGAGAGGCCATGAAAGCTCGAAACCCGGCGGGTGATACTAGCGGCAATGGCCGCCGGCAGCTAGCCGGGCGGCGGTGCCGCCGACGAGCTCAGAAGGCAGCCTCCCAGTATCAGCTGCAGCCGGTAGATAACGAGCGAGCAAGCAGCTAGCGCAGCAACAGCTGCGGCGATGGCTTGACAGCGAAGCGCCGGCCAAGTGTCGATATCGTCGGAGCGCGCTCGAAACACGTCCGTTCACATCGGACGCTCCCGAAGCAATCCCCATAGCAGCGGGGCACCGCCAGGTGAATTTTTTGTTCTAAAAGTTGGGGCGTCCACACAGGGCTGCAAGAAGCCAGGACGGCATAAACGCCTACTGACAACTAAAAATGCACACAATGGCGGAAAAGAAAGGCACGGAAACTTATCTGCGCATGCCCGTGCAATATGCCGGATAACCTATTAATCTGGCACGCGCGGTGATATACGAGAAAGATAACTGCTCAAGCATTTTATCTTGCTTCAAGTTGATATCACGGTAGGCTCAGGCGTGCATTACCACTATTATCGATATTTCATGCATCAATCACCAAACGCTTGTCTTCATTCATATCTTGCACTTGTTGTTATATCTCTTTTTTATTTGTTGCCTTTGCTAGGGGTTTCGTTGAGCTGGCCTTGACGTCTGCTCCCTTGTAATGCGTTGTTTTGTCGTTGACGTTCGGCCGACCTTCGGGGTCAATGAAAAGCATTCTCAGAACTTCAAGGTGCCGAAGGTCTACATGACAGCGGCCATTGTGGTGGTGACAATTTCACGCTAACATCAAGTGGTGGTGGTCACCATATGAGCAAGCATGCTTGCTGACATGATGACCACTACTACTTGAACGAGGCAGTATATCCGCAGGAAAAAGATTGATTGATATGTGTGGTTTAACGTCTCAAAACCACCAAATGATAATGAAAGACACCGTAGTGGAGTGCTTAGGAAATTTCGACCACCCGGGGTTCTTCAACGTGCACCTAAATGTGAACACACCCACAGCCATTTCACCTTCATCAAAATGCAGCCAACGGGATTTGATCCCGCGTACTCGGGGAAGAGACCGGCATTGTACAGTCGACCACAAAAGTTTACGGACCACGCAAGCGCATGGCTGAAGGTTTGTTCGTGACACTTCCGCTACGTCAGCGGTGCTCGACATGACCGCGGCGCCCTGAAAGCATCCCTCCGCTAATCGATGGCCTGTCTCTTTTCTGACTGGGTACATGTAATTTTCACCTTTCACTTTTCAACGCGTCGCGCTTTTGGTATCTGCGTCTACGAGCTTCTGCCTGGACAGCAGTCTACCAGTATAACTATTATCAGTCGCATTTTTTTTCTCACAATGCGACACCTAGCCAACAGAACGCCGTTTGAGGAACGCCGTGATAGTTTTGATAGAACTAACAATGCGCTACGCGCCAGTGGAAAACTGAAAGGCCAGTGAATACGAAGAAGAACCGTTTTCGGCCCGGAACTGCGTTCGACGGTAGATTGCGCACCGCTATGTGGCTCGGACAGGCTTTTTAGCACGTGCTTTCGTGGTCCGCAAACTTTTGTGGCCGACAAGGAGCGCGTCTGCCAGTATTTCTGTCGATGGAAGGTGTATGCGGTATTCATACATGACTCCCAGGAATCGCGAGTGGCATTGTAGGCGCAAAGTAATAATTGTTGAGACTTTGCATCCCAAAACTATATTAGGAATATGAAGGACGCCGTACAAGAACACTCCATAAAACTTGGCCACGGGCCACTAGGCTTTCATGACAATACGGCCGCCACAGCCTAAAATGGAAGCCTTGACTGCCGGCTGAGCAGTCAAGCGTGATGACCACTGTACCACCACGGTGGGTGGAAGGGGAAAAGAAACAAGCGAAATCATCAATATACTATGTATTTAAAAACTTGTTTTAGGACAATAGTACTAATTTTTGTTAACGTGACACCTCGGGCAATAGAAGGTGCTTGCTGTCAACGCACTTCTTCGAGTTAGTTAAGTGGACACATGGGGCAATCTCATCTTGATTATGAGCACTCAGTTATTGTAAGTTGGTTTAGGAATAGGCGTGTTTCGCACTGTAGCATTTCAAGTCGCAGATTTACTATAGGTGAGAGACTATAGTCACGGTTTTCAGCGTGTTCTCGAGCGTTTATTATTCACTCGTGGCTTCACTGCGTGTATAATGTAATTGTCAGTCAGTGGTGAATTTTTTCTGCTCGCTTGCCACTTTTGTACTTCTTCTTCGATGTCCTTCTGCAGCGTCTGCCTTTCAGCATGAGTGAGAGTCTGAATTCCTGGCGTCACAGGAATCATCAAAGCTGCGTGTAAAACGAAAAGCAACTTAGAAAACAAACAAAAAACCACGTCAGAATATAAAACCACAACCTTCACGTGTAAATTCAGTCAGAATGGATTTCGGCTTCCGTTTTAGGTGGCCTTCGAGTGACCGTAGTCAAAAGCGAGTGCTTTTATTCGGGCATCAAAATGAAGTTTCTGGGTATTGTTGGAATAACTTGAGGGCAAGCATTACTGCAGACGTAAATTGTGCTCATACTGAGCGCAGAGACAAATCACAAAGAAAGACTACACAACGCAAACAAGAGAGCATGCTGAACAAATAAGTAACCTTGATGTTTCAATATGAACACAAGCCAACTAGCCCAACTCTCCCTTTTGCTGCCGTAAATTGTGCAGAAACCATCAAAGGAAAAAGAAAAACAAGTATAAACGACACATACGTGTTACACACAGACAGTCACTCATTTCTCACTGTTTCTGAAGGAATAATGTGGGAGGCAGGTGGCTTCGTCTTTGTTTAAGCCCAGTCACTTTGAGTATTCGCAAGTATTAGATCGCACATAAAACGCATGATTTCAGGGATAAACTTACCGATTTGGACTTCGTACAAAACACGACGGCGACAGTGAAAAATTGCATGGAGTATCCCTATAGTAGCTATTGCAAAAAATATGAACATGCACAAACCTTTTTCGGATCGCAGTAGTGATGGGTGTAAATAAATCACACAATTTACACGAAATTTTCATTTGATTCACAAGGTTAGCTTTCATCGGTAACGAGTAGTTCAGGCCCTTGCGCGTTATATTCAAGGTTTTGAACAATAAACTACGAATATGCTTAGTCTCACAAGAAAAAAACTTATGGATCCCTGACCTTCCTTTTCGACCCCGCTTAGCACAAGATACTCACCTGTGTAATCCGGTATGGGCAGATAGATGTGAGCGATTTCACCACTTCGTAGCTCTAATCCAGTTTCCTTCGCTAACGATCGCACGTAGTTGAGTCTTTCCTCCGTACCTTGCATATCCTGTGTAACGGGTATCAAGCTTTCCCAAAGCTGCAAAAATTATTAACAGTAATGACAGACATCAGTGGCATGCCTGTAAGGCAATTGCGGCGTACATATACAGAGAGGGAGGCTATTGTGTATAAATTCGCAGTAGACTTAGTAACATTCTGAAAATATCCTTACACTGATGATGAAACAAGACCACCTCCATAAATTGTTTGAACCTGACAGTTGGTATCTTTATAACACTAAGTTACGCTTGCGAAGGACATCGTAGCTGCGTTGATTCACTAAATGTACTACCTCGTCTTGTACTACCAGCTTTTGATAAGACAGAGCATCCTGCCATAGCAATGAATAAGACTCGAAATCGACTGTTTACACGTGTTATTTGAGGCGTAACGCTTCATGCTAAAACTAAAACAAACTTTTCGGTATGTTTTCAATTTCATCAACTGTGCTAGGACTATTTCCGAAAACATGCGATAAATAACGTACAATAAAATGCAACGCAGCATGAAAGCTACGTTGTCGCTGTGTGCTAACTGTGTGCTCACCGTAGAATACCAACCCACCGACGTACACGTGGTCTAGACCCCGATAAGCCGACGTGGACCCAGCAAAAACGCTTTTTGATGATACTACGGCCTGTAGAAGGCCATAGTATTATAGATCTCGGTGCTTCGGTGCTATAGATCTCGGTGCTTCGGACTGGAATGAGATTCCGTACGGCACTACCAACTTTCAGTGAAACTTTCCACGACATGAAGCTTTTCATGTCGTGTGCGTTAAGCCATCTAACATCCATCAATCTAACATTCACGCTTTGCCTATTATACTTTTGAATGCGAAGCATTTCTCAGCAAACTTCGGCGACTTTGAGCATATCTATCTATCTATCTATCTATCTATCTATCTATCTATCTATCTATCTATCTATCTATCTATCTATCTATCTATCTATCTATCTATCTATCTATCTATCTATCTATCTATCTATCTATCTATCTATCTATCTATCTATCTATCTATCTATCTATCTATCTATCTATCTATCTATCTATCTATCTATCTATCTATCTATCTATCTATCTATCTATCTATCTATCTATCTATCTATCTATCTATCTATCTATCTATCTATCTATCTATCTATCTATCTATCCATCTATCTATCCGTCCATCCGTCTATCCGTCCGTCCACCCACGTACAGTGATATCATTGATTATCACTGTACGTTGGATCTGCCAGATTTTTTTTCTTTGTGTATGCATTGCGTCTCCCTTCGGTGTTTTGTTTTGAACTTCGGCAGGATGCTTTACGCAGTGGGGTGATTAATGGCCTGTGTGCTCTTTCTCGTATTTCATGAATCCGGTTCGTTACACACGTAAGGACTGCCTTTTGCAAAGCGGGCCCTGTGCTCCGAAAACCTTCCAGATTATTTGAATAGTTGTCCGATAGCCTTGAATGCACAAACGCGAACAGTCGAGCTTGTTGAAGAACTAGCGCTACCACCAGTGATAACACTCTAAGGTTCCATGTCACGTGTGTATGTTTCACGGCGGTCATCGACGGACCAGATTATCGGCGGCTGCTGGTCCATTGGGTGCTGTCCCTGTACAGTTGTTACTGCTCTTTCCGGGCAGAAGTTCACCCAAATAGCGAGTTTTTTTTCCTGAATACCATGATCCCTGCCTGCGTTCAAATCACGACCATGTGACAACGTTCTTCCCAAGATTTACGTGTCTCGATGCCCTTATGCATTTGCCTTCAGCTACGAACTCGTGCTCCACAAATGCTTCGTTTCGAAAAACGCAGATAAATTATTCCTCCTAATTTTTTTTATCTTGCTGGATATGAATCTCGATACATCTTTTTTTCTCTTACTAGTCTGACCGTTCCTAATTATGTAATAGATAAATATAACAACAGTGCCACTGTTTTCAAGTACATGTCCCTTTCCCGAAAGGTTTTTCTCAAAATGTGACGACGCTTTCTCTTAGCCTTAACTTAGCCGCACTAGTAGAAAGGCCTGATAATTTCCTTTCATCCAAAACTACTTGCGGTTAACAATCTATACTAATATATGTGGTTAATGCCCCAACACAACGACATGAATACGACGGACGCCGTAGTAGACGGCTCCGGAAGTTTTAACCTTCTTGTGATTTTTAACGCGAACTAATATCGCAGAGTACAGGGGCTTGTACCATTTAGCCTCCATAGAAATGTGATCACCATGGCCGGGATCATAGAGTCTCCTAATATACACAAGAGGGAACTCTGGCGCTAGTGTCTATGGGAGCTGCTACGCACAGCACTTCAGCGAGCATAAGAATGATGGGTAGTACACACATTTGTCTAATTTTCGTACTTCTGGCCTACTTTTGGCTCCGTGTGGCTTGGAGCTGTTTTCTCACGAGACAAATATTAGCAAATGTTCAGCGGTTGCGTTTCACCATCTTATTCGTTTAGACTTACCTTTCCAAATCGGGTCACGAGGTTCAGAATGATTGAATCTTGCTTTCAAATCAAAACCAAAACACAGCAATAGACGAAGCCGCAAGTACGATTATCCGCCCGCAAGTACGAAGACTAGGCAAATGTGTGGTCTACCCATCATTCCCATGGTCGCTGAACGATCGCAGCGCCAGAGTCCCCTCTAGTTAATTTTAGGAAACTCTGTGGCCGGGATCGGACTGGTGACGACCGGGTCAGCAGCGCAGCACCGTAACCGTAATACCACCATGGCGAACCACTGTACAATTTTTGTTAAATTACTCTACCGAGAAATTTTCCCACAGACTCTGTCATGTTTTCTACGTCTTTTCCTATGTGAGCATCGCACGTGCACATGAGAGCTTCAAAAAATGGAGCTACTAAACGCTAGTTTCCAACAAATGACTTTGTGCTAGCCGGAGCTCGTAGACCAAAGCCACCACTGGTTGCCTTTACGCTGAGGGCCGCAGCGGTGGTGCACTTGTCACTGCTTGTTCCTGCTGTCTGCGGATAGCAACCTGCCTAGACCAAATGCGTAAACCAAAAATGGTGCCGGCAGTCGACATCGTTCGCTGCAGTGGTGTTGTGGTGATGGTTGCTGCCTGTTGTGTATGTGACCATTTGTGTTTTCCGGGAGGCAATTTGCGGCGTTTATCAGCGTGAGTTTGCTTTGCTAGCTTAAACACAATGTGGGTGCTTGTTCGACGTGTTACGCGTCGATATGCGCCGTCGAAAGGTGCAATGCCTCAGTTTGCTGAAGTAACTACCACTTTTTTCGATTGGTAATGCGGTGCTCCGCTGTGGCGGCCCCTTGATGTCCACTACTCGAAAAGCAGCTGGTGGTCAAAGTGTGCTGCGCCGCTACGAGCGACTGTCTCTGAGAGTTGCTACAAGCGCAAAATATTCAGTGCTGTTATGAATGCTGTGACAACCGGAAACATTTAAGAGACAGAACCTGTCTGCATCGTAGAATGTGTTTGTAGCACTTGATACAATTGGGCATGCAGGATCATTCTTGACGCGTCCTGCACGTGATGTTTCCGCTCATGGGGAAGTTTTGCAGCTGTTCGTTTTGGAGTACGCGAACTCGCAATCGGGACGGTTTCCAACTCATCTGAATGTAAATTATACAATGCTTCACTCACCTCTGCAAACCTACTCCAGCGGTCCTTCTTGGCGAGCGCACGCCAGATGTCGGGAGTCATGTACCAAGCGCAGTAAAAAAGCAGACACTCTCCACCAGGCTTCAGCAACTTTTGCATGTTCCTCCACGCCGCTGCCTGGTCCTTCACTCTGTTCAAGCTGTTGAAGACGTAGAGTCGGTCGAAAGGTCCGTATTTCTCGAGAACCTGGGACACGTCTCCAGTTATGTCCAACTGTTCGTAGGCCAGTTTCGGATGAGCGTTGTGCTCTCGAGCGAAAGAGACCATGTTGGAACATATGTCGACTCCAACGATCCGGTCCACGCTATCTGGGCTGTTGGGTAACAATATCTTCTTCGTGGCAGTTCCACAAGCGCAGCCGACATCCAGAAACTGGAATGGCTCGGGCGTTCGCTTTCCATCGACTCCAGAAGGTTGTTCCGGTGGCACTTCAAAGGTCATGTTATAAAGGTTAAGCACCCTTTTTAATAACGGGAAAGTGTGTTCTGCGACATCCGAGTATAACTTTGCATCGTAATCAGGCTGTTGCATTGTAATGTTGCTGTGTAGCGTTGCTAGATCTCCGGTACTTCTATGGTTGTCCAACCTTGAAATAATGAAGAAAAAAAAAAACAGACATACTACACGTTTACAAGTTTGCCTAAAGAGATACCATGAAAAAGCACAAATATGGCATTCGATGGATGTATCGACGAGCTATGTTAACACTACTGAATTTTGTATTGTCTTGAAAGGTTTATGTCATAAATTAGCTTAAACAACCATTGATTAAACCAAGGCACGATGCTTTGGCTGCCTATGTGTTGTTGCACTTTAAATTATTTCAGGGTGTCCAAGAATCTTTCTGGTGCACTCATATTTATGCACTGACAGAACTGTTTGCGTACGCTTATGACCGGGGGAAAATTTGCCCATAAAATTTTCCGGCATATAATACGCGAGAGTGTACAAGGCAGGTAGTGTATAGGGGTGCTTGGATAAAAGCTAAATAAAACTCGTGAGAAACGACCGCTGAATCAATATAAGGCCGTGAGCAGTATCTTTATTTTAAGGATATGTTTGCCTTATTAAGCCAGTTCTCCATAAGCGTCTTCACTGATAGCAGCCGAAATTGTCATCTGAATGTAAACACATAAAACGCAGTCAGTTCTTGTGGAGCCTTCAGGTAGATGCCCTAGTTCATATTGTGTTTGCCTTGATCCTTATATCAGAAACGCACGTGTAATGAGCAGGGTTCTACTTATATCTTATTTTGTAGTCAAGCTGACATGCCCCATTGTTAATTGGCACAAACATTTTTCTAATCAATATATTTGAAGGCGAGGCGAGGGGGGGGGCACAATGGACGACATAATTACGACAGACACTGTGGTGAAAGGCTCTGTAAAATTTTCTACCTGGTGTTTCGTAACGTTTACTTAAAGGACCACTCAACCGTCTCCTACTTTTTTTTACACCCCCTAAACAAGCTTCCACATCTTTCCTACGCCTGACTAAGCTCCTTCCACGTGCAGTGACGTCAAATCAGTGATCGGTGACGCGACGCAGCACGAAGCTCGTCGATTAGTCTAAACCAGGTCTCAAGAAGCCGTAAAGAAGTCAACGTAACCGGTCACTGAGTTGATCTGCAGGTCGTGGGTTCGTATCCCGGCTGCGGCAGCTGCATCTCCGATGAAGGCGGAAATGTTGTAGGCCCGTGTGCTAAGATTTGGGTGCACGTTAAAGAACCCAGATGGTCGAAATTTCCAGAGCCCTCCACTACAGCGTCTCTCGTAATCATATGGTGGTTTCGGGACGTTAAACCCCACTTATCAATCAATCCATCAATCCGGTCACTGAGTTGACGTCACTGCACGTGGAAGGAGGTTGGTCAGGATCAGGAAAGATGCGCGAGCTTCTTTGGGGTGTGTGAAAAAATTCGGAGCCTGTTGAGTGGGGTTTTAAATGGAGCGGATGCACCTCTTTCATTTAGCTAATAACGAAATGCGTTCGCTAAGACCGGGATTCTTTCCCCCCAACCAAGGTGTAAGCAGTCGATCCCAACAAGGTCTAGACCACATTCACTAGGTATTTCTCTCTCAGAACGTCAGGACTTGCATGGGGTGCACTTTTTCGCGCAACGTTTGAATTTATCTGAAATATTCCAGAAAAACGCTTTGAGATCAACGGATGCTCTTATGCTGTTACAGTG
This sequence comes from Rhipicephalus microplus, assembly GCF_043290135.1. Lineage (NCBI taxonomy): Eukaryota > Metazoa > Arthropoda > Arachnida > Ixodida > Ixodidae > Rhipicephalus > Rhipicephalus microplus. The sequence goes on from NC_134707.1 coordinate 46,406,783, forward strand.
TTTTCGTTTGAATAATATTTCAGTAGGCGTTTAGAGAAAAAGTGTAGAACAACTATCTCACCTGACTACGCCAGTGCTTGCGACAAGGCCAAATGCAGGGTGACGTGTGCCGCAATGTTGCTGCGTTAGAACTGCGTTAGAACTGGGCCATCCTGGTTTGCTCATTTATTGTCTTTTCATCTGAACACGCAGACTATGCAGCCGTAACTGCGCTCAAAATGTATGTGGATATTTGATTGACATCGAGTATTCACCGGATGAGTGAAGAACGTAAAAAGACGAGTGTGCTAGAAAAAAAGAAAAAAAAGAGAAACGGGCTGAAAGTTTGAACTATACTTCAGTGAAAGCAACATATGGAACGGATGTTCGAGGCTTAGCGGTTGGCAGTTACAAAAGACGACAACACCGTTGGAAATTCAGTTATTACGATAATGTATGCTAGAGTGGACATCCTGTCCATTCTGGACGGCGAATCATAGTAGACAGAATTATTCGTGACTAGAACAAGGCAGATCGGACAGGAATACACCTAATAACAAATACAGCTACATCACCGAATGCATGCGTCTGACTTTGACGAATACCTTCCGTTCGAGACTGTGTGATAACGCGGGGTAATTTTTAATAAAAAATAAATGAAATGTCGATTTCTTTAGCGACACTGCGGGGATCAAGAGCAAAAGCACATCCGTACTCTCATGCCATACTGCTTGAAATATTTCGACATTCACAGTACACTGCGCTAGGGGTTAGAAGCTTGGCATCAAAGGTGACAGTGACAATTTAATTAAGTAGCTTGGAAGCAACGAAGATTGGCTGAAGTTCCAATGAGAAATAATTTATCCGTCAATCATCCTGGCGGTAAAATCATTTATTATCTGTCAGATGGTAGTATTCACAATGTACATAGTCGGCAGGGATTCGTCTAATGGTTGGTTCTTTTTATTAGATGAGGGTAATATTTTGCATTTATTTGCCAATATTTGTCACTTTTCCTTTTTTTTCTTTTCTTTCGGCCTGTGCAAACATATATTGCGCGCTGTAGACAAAAAAACGTTTTTGAGAGTAAGCGCTCTTGTTTGTGTCCCCCTTTTTTCTAATGCTCATTTTTTCACACTCTTTCGTTTCCCAATGAGGAAAATGTAGATGGCTTCGCACAGCTTCCAATTTGACAGTTTCTCAGACTCTGTGTTTTGTTAGGCTTACAACTAATTTTTGCAAAAGACAAAAAGTGGAGCACGCAGTGTAACCGCTTTATGACTTATTTAGGTATTTACTTGACTTGTGGCCTTCTCGTCGAAATAGTGCTAAGCATCGTTGGTCAAACAGAGTCGTATGCTTCAGCTCCGTTGATATTATGCAATCATGGGCCTGCTATTTATAGTTTCAGACGCTTGCCTTTGAACCAGCGGGACGCGTGCTGTAAGCCAAACCCCCTAAAATATTGCGGTAGCAATTATATGGAGAGTCTCGGCTAGTTTTTGCAGTCACCGCCGCCACCCTCATTCACACACACACACACACACACACACACACACACACACACACACACACACACACACACACACACACACACACACACACACACACACACACACACACACACACACACACATATATATATATATATATATATATATATATATATATATATATATATATATATATATATATATATATATATTGAAATACAACGGTGCAGCTGACGCTTTATTCAAGCAACAGCAAGATGGCACCGATGATGAAGAGGAACGGGGAGAAGACTGATGATGGTTATTGATAGATGAGGAAGATGACGTACAATGAATTCTCACACTAATTTCCCCCGTCGACGGAAGCGGCCAGCCTGGCCGCGAATTACGCTGTGGAACGCATACAATAGGGCTTGAGACGCGAAACGTGCACAATCTCTGTCCCGCGGCAGCGTTGGTCAGTGGGGACATGAACAGGTGTGACACGGTAGTTCACCGGTGAGGTCTGTTCGATAACCTTGTAAGGGCCAAGATAGCGTGACTCAAACTTTTCGCATAAGCCAGGCGTTCGCGCAGGAGTCCACCGAAGTACATTGTCGCCAGGGCGGTAGAGAACGACGCGGTGAGTGGCATCGTAACGATGTTTGCGATCTTCTTGGCTAGCTTCGGTGTTTACACGGGCAAGACGACGGCATCAAGCAACCCGGGACAGAAACTGGTCGCAAACGAATGATGAAGAGTTAACGGGGCCAGAAAAGAATGAAACGTCGCGTGGTGATGTCGGTTGGCGGCCGTATACTAGGAAAAATGGAGAATAACCTGTGGTTCGTTGAACTGACGTATTATATTGTTACGTCTACGAGGGGTTTATTCGAAGCAGACGTAACGGTCGACTCGACGGTATACCGCAGTGAACGGGCAGCAGCGAGCTTTTGCCACCAACTGAACGTCCTCCTCTTCTGCTACCACCATGTTCCCCGCTACACAGGTGCACATACCTAAATTACACATGTGGTAACACTTCCCTCCGCGCCGACGAGGCCCACTGGGCGAGTCAAACAGTCTCTCGAGGAATAAAGCGCTTCAAGCGTGCAACATGGACAAGTTCAGTTTTTGCAGACCGCCGGCCGTTTGAATGGAGACGCGCTATGCGGTAAACTAAATCACTGATACGGTCTACAACAAGATATGGTCCCGCATAGTGCGCTAGCAGTTTCTCGCTCAAACCGCGTTTTCTAGTTGGTGTCCAGAGCAACACCAGGTCGCCGCGATTGTACGTCACGTGTCGGCGTCGGCGGTCAAAATGTGCCTTGGAGCGGTCTTGCGAAGCAAGAGTGCGCAAATAAGCAAGGCGTCTAGCTTCTTCTGCCCGACAGATGATCTCGGATATGCAGGGATCATGATGGTCCAAACACGGGAAGATTGTATCCAGGGTATGACGAGGTGGTCGAGCATATAGAAGAAAGAAAGGACTGTAGCCGGTAGTTTCATGCTGAGCGGTGTTGAATGCATATGTGATAAAGGGTAGAATGCTGTCCCAGTCCTTGTGATCGGATGCAACATACATAGACAGCATGTTCGAGAGAGTTCTGCTCGTTCGTTCAGTTAGACCATTCGTTTGGGGATGGTATGGCGTAGAGTGCCGAAACCTTGAAGCACAGGCACGAAGCATCTCTTCCATCACGTCTGCTGTGAATTGTCGGCCACGGTCACTGATTACGATTTTGGGAGGCCCATGTCGAAGAATGACAAAACGTAGCATGAAGGATGACACATCAGCTGCAGTTGCCGATGGTATGGCAGCGGTCTCGCAGTACCGTGTTAAATGGTCGGTGCAAACGACTATCCAGCGATTTCCATTAGAAGACCGGGGAAAGGGTCCAAGGAGGTCAATCCCGACTTGCTCGAATGGAGTTCTAGGCGGCGGCACCGGATGTAATCGCCCTAAAGGAGCACTTGTTGGGCGCTTATGACGTTGACACTCGTTGCAGCTAGACACGTATTGTTCCGTCGTGTGGCGCATTTTGGGCCAGTAGAATCTTTCTTGAAGACGGCAAAGAGTTTTTGCTGTGCCTAGATGACCGGATGTTGGGTCATCATGCATAGCCTGCAAGACATATACGCGAAGACTCTTCGGAACCACCAGAAGATATCGTGAGCCGGTGTTGGTGTAGTTCTTTTTGTAAACTAGCCCGCCTTGGATGCAGAAGCGCATAGGCGATGATTTTGGTTTGGTAGCAAGAAGCTGTTGTATGGTGCTGTCCCTTTGTTGCTCATCCTTAAAGGTCTTGTTATCAGGAAATGGTTGGTCGAGTGATGCAATGTAGGTATCGAAAGTGTCCGCGTCACATTCTATCGTTGGAAGCGGTAGTCGCGAAAGACAATCTGCGTCGGCGTGACGTCGGCCGCTTTTATACGAAACCGTGAAGTCAGATTCTGTAGACGAAGTGCCCAGCGCGCCAGCCGACCAGATGGGTCACGCAGATTAACCAACCAGCAGCGAGAATGATGGTCTGTCACGACGGTAAAGGGGCGTCCGTACAGGTAGGACCGGAAGCGCTGCACTGCGAAGACTACTGCGAGGCATTCTTGCTCTGTGACAGTGTAGTTACGCTCGGACTTGCTGAGCGAGCGACTTGCATACGCTACGACGTGTTCTTGATTATCCAAGCGTTGAACCAGGACAGCACCTACACCAATACCGCTGGCGTCTGTGTGAATCTCAGTGGGAGCGAGAGGATTGAAGTGTTGAAGAATCGGATGGGACGTCAAAAGAAACTTCAACTCCGAAAAAGCAGACTCGCATTCCGGGGTCCAGTCAAACTGCGCACCTTTCTGAAGCAGACACGTGAGCGGGTATGCAATATTGGCAAAGCCAGGAATGAATCGGCGAAAGTATGAACAAAGCCACAAAAAGCTGCGCAGTTCTTTCACCGAGTTTGGCTGCTTAAATGCCTCCACTGCGGTCGTCTTGGCGGGATCCGGTCGTATGCCTTCTTTGTTTACTAAGTGTCCAAGGACGAGTACTTGGCGCTCTCCAAAACGACATTTCTTTTAGTTGAGCACTAAGCGTGCTTTGCTTAGGCAGTCCAGTACGAGGTCAAGGCGTGTGTTGTGCTCACAAAAGGTGCGCCCAAAAATTACAACGTCGTCCAAGTAACACATACACACTTCCCACTTCAATCCACGCAGAATGTTGTCCATAAATCGCTCAAAAGTTGCGGGCGCGTTTCAGAGTCCGAACGGCATCACATTGAATTCAAATAGTCCATATGTTGTAACAAATGCTGTTTTCTCCTTGTCTTCCTCGTGCATTGGAATCTGCCAGTAGCCTGACCTCAGATCCACAGACGAAAAGTAAGAGGCCGATGATAGACAGTCGATAGCATCATCAATCCGTGGGAGTGGGTATACGTCTTTTTTAGTGATGGCGTTGAGATGGCGGTAGTCAACACAAAATCACCATGTCCCATCCTTCTTGTTCACTAGAATTACTGGGGCGGCCCACGGACTACATGATTCCTGAATTACATTTTGCTTGAGCATCTCGCAAACCTGTTCATTGATCACTGCGCGTTCTGACGGCGATACACGATATGGTTTCTGTCGGAGAGGTCTGTGAGATGTCGTGTCGATTCGGTGCTTTATACGAGAAGCAGGGAATGACGGTGAATCCTGCTGAGCGAAATCAAAAATACCGGCATGTTTGCGCAGAATACTCGCCAGTTCATTACGTTCCTTGGTGCTGAGTGACTTATCAATCATAGCCATAATAGTGGTGTCCCTGGCGTGCAGATTATCGCAACGGGTCTTATCCGGGGAATCGTTGCTTTCTGCGAGAGTGGCAAGCGAGAATACTTGGTGTTCACGAATCTCTGCAAGTTTCAGACATTTCGGCAGCACTGTAAGTTCATTAGAGCAGTTAATCACCCATAAACTAGTATGCCCTTGGCAATCGATAGTGTACAGTAGGGTATTAAAACTGTCTTCTTTATGCAACTGAGATGCACGGGCTCCACAGTTGCGTCAAATGTTTTCTCGCTTGCAGGTGAACAGACAACAGGGACACATTTTGCAGACAACGGCGGCACAGTTATGTTCACAGACACGCAAAGAGCACTTTCTTGAGAGGGCGAGTTTTCCATTAACGAAACTGGGATATCAGAATCTACTGTAATTTGTCCTGTGCGGCAATCGACAGTAGCACCACATAGCTTCAAGAAATCGAGTCCTAGAATAACGTCATGCGTAGTATGAGGGAGAACAGCAAACTCTGCGACAAATTTCTGGCACGCCAAACTAACAGTCACAGTGCAGACACCAACAGGTTGTAACACCTCTCCGCTCACTCCACGAAACGTATCAGGACGGTCTCAATGAAACATAACCTTTTGTCCAAGAAGGCGGGTGAAAACTAAACTCATCACTGACACGCTTGCACCTGTGTCCACCAACGCCATCGTTGGTACGCCATCGATAAGCACTCGAACCTTATTTCTAAACATGGAAGGTAACGGAGGTATATCTGTTGAAATCGAAGACTGTCCGGCGACCTCGCCTACAACGGCCGCGCCGGCTAGTTTTCTGTAAGAGGCGAGGAGTGGCGGCGCCGAGGAGACGGTGATCGGTTGGCACGAGGGGCAGGTGGTGGTGTCACACTGCGGTCAGAGGCCGGAGATTGGTTTCGTAGCGGTCCTGGGATCTCGTAAGACGCGCTTCCCGGAAATGTCGGTGCTCGGGTAACGCAACAACGGTTAAATCTCGGTGATCGGTCATACCTTGGCGGCTGCCGGTAATTGCAATACCTGGCAATGTGTCCTTCGAAGCCACAGTTGTAACACACTGGTAGAGGGCGCTCACCGAACCAATGCCGGGACCGCTCAGCTGTGAAGGGTCGGTGACGAGCTTGTTGAGCGGGGGCTGCCCACCTCTGTGTGGCGGGGCCGTGCCGAAGGCGTTGGCCATATCGCTGGTCAGCCACGAATGAGTCACGACGTGGCCGCGGATTTCCAGTTTCGCTGATGTCTGCCACACATACCGATGGTGGCAAAGAAGTTGATGGTGCCGCCGTGTAGTAGGGTGGATTGGTAGGTGGATGAGGAATGGTTTCGTCAACCCTACTACCTTGTCGTTGCAGCTCTTCACGCACAATTGCCCGAATAGTAGCGGCAAGGTCGGTGGGCGGGCTGACGTCGACGCTGGCAACCGTTGTCACATTTGCCAGCCTACCAAATTTCGGGGCGATGCGACGAGTCTTCAATTTTTCAAACGTGCGGCAGTGATGTTGGACGTCGGAGGCAGAGGTGAGGTCATCCCTGCCTATCAGAAAATTGTAAACGTCTTCCGCTATGCCTTTCAATAGGTGTCCGGCCCTGTCTTCTTCAGACATCTGCGGGTTTATAATCTTGCAAAGCTTAAGAACGTCCTCTATATAGGCAGTGCAGGTTTCTCCAGGAGTCTGGGCTCTTCCAGCAAGAGTCCGCTCCGCGCTTTTCTTTCTTGAGTCGGAGTCACCAAAACACTTCTTGAGTTCTTGAGCAAAAATAGCCCATGTTGTCAAGGACTCTTCGTGGTTTTCATACCACATCAGGGCAGTGTCCGTGAGAAACAGCGCGACGTTTTCCAGCTGATCGATAGAGTTCCAGTGGTTGTACCGGCTTACCCTTTTGTAGTGCGTTAGCCACGCGCCCACGTCTTCTCCTGTCATTCCCGCGAACGGGCGGGGTTCCATGTAGTGATGCCTTGGTGTAGCCAGTGTAGATTGGCGCGAAGTCGAGGCGGTTGATTCCTGACCTTCGCTCTGGGTCATGACGACTGTTGTCGGCGGCAGACCGGCAAGACGACGGCTTCGGCGAACTCCGAACAGCTGTAGCTCCGTGGTACGTCGATGTGTCGTACCCCGCACCTCCACCACTCTGTTACGTCTACGAGGGGTTTATTCGAAGCAGACGTAACGGTCGACTCGACGGTATACCGCAGTGAACGGGCAGCAGCGAGCTTTTGCCACCAACTGAACGTCCTCCTCTTCTGCTACCACCATTTTCCCCGCTACACAGGTGCACATACCTAAATTACACATGAGGTAACAATATGCATACGTGACAAAGGGAAGTATGGCATCCCAATTGCGATGGTCCGGTCGGATATACATGGACAGCATGTCACACAGCGTGCGATGAAATCTTTCCATTAAGCCATTGGTTTGCGGGTGAAAGCTAGATGTTGTTTTATGAACTGTTTTTGATGCTTGAAGAACTTCACTGAGCGTGCTTGAAAGAAATGCCTTTCCCCAGTCGCTTAAAAGCACACGAGGGGCTCCATGACGTAGATAAATAGCATTCAAGAAGAAAGTTGCTACTTCCGAAGCACTTCCTGAAGTGATTGAGGCCGTCTCAGCGTACCGGGTCAAGTGATCAACCGCGGTGACGATCCACCTCTTGCCGCCTGATGTAGTTGGGAGGGGCCCGAAGAGGTCAATTCCGACGACAGAGAACGGCTCTGATGGACAAGGAAGTGGTAGTAGGGTACCGACTGGAGCAGTAGTGGGCCGCTTGCGGTGTTGGCAAAGTGCGCACGAGGCAATATATTTAGCTACTGTCGTGGCAAGACCTGGCCAGAAGAATCGACTGCGGATGCACTCGTATGTTTTGTAGTAACCCAAGTGTCCTGACGTCGGGTCGTCGTGGCAAGCGCGCAGAACTTCAGTGCGTAGTACGCGTGGTACGACGGGAACCCATCGGTGGCCTTCCGGGTGGAAAATGTATCGATATAGCACATCGTCCTCCAACTTGAATAGTCGGAGTTGTTTCCGGAGCCTGACATTAGGGGAAGACGAAGCACTGGTAAGCCGACCAATGATGTCAGTGCAATAAGAATCGGCTCGCTGGTGAGTAGTAAGTACTGACTGACGGGTGGATGAAGGTAGGGAAGAAATGGATGATATCGTCGAGGCGTCTTCTGTATAGCCAATTTGACAAGGGGATGTGACGTGCGTCGAAAACTGCGGCAAAGGGCATCGTGACAAAGCGTCGGCATCTTGATGTTGTCTTCCAGTCTTGTAGATGACGTCAAAGTCATAAGATTGTAATCAGAGAATCCAGCGGCCAAGTCGTCCCGACAAGTTTTTGATTGTGGAAAACCAGCAAAGAGCATGGTGGTCTGTCACAACAGTAAAATGTCAACCATATAGGTACGGACGAAATTTTTAGATGGACCAGACAACAGCCAAGCACTCTTGTTCGGTTATCGAGTACCTCTTCTCTGCAGAGGTCAGAGTATGGCTTGCATACGCGACAACTTTCTCGCGAAAGGCATGGTCGCGCTGCAGGAGTACGGCGCCGATTCCTTGTCCACTCGCATCAGTGTGTAATATCGTAGGTGCCTTGCCATCGAAATAACAAAGCACCGGTGGGGATGTCAGTGCCTGCTTGAGTTCTTGAAATGAGGCTTCGCATTGATCATTCCAATCGAAAGAACCGGTACTAGCAAGGAGCTTGTGGAGAGGAGCGGCAATAGTGGCAAAGTTGCGAATGAAGCGGCGAAAGTACGATGCGAGTCCAAGGAAACTGCGTAGTTCTTTGGAACGGAAGGGTCGCGGAAAGTTGAGGACTGCGGAAATTTTGTTCGGATCGGGCTGGATGCCATCTTTAGTAACGAGATGTCCTAGAACTTTTATAACTGTGTTGCCAAAATGGCACTTCCTTGTGTTTAGTGTAAGTCCAGCGTTGGAGAGGCATGTGAGCACTTGATCTAGGCGTTGCAGATGATCATCAAAAGTGGAAGAAAACACGACGATATCATCGAGGTAGCATAGACAAGTTTTCCACTTGAGGCCACGAAGAACAGTGTCGATCATCCTTTCATATGTGGCGGGAGCATTACATAGACCGAATGGCATTACGTTAAACTCGTAAAGACCGTCCGGCGTAGAAAAGGCGGTCTTTTCTTTGTCTGCTTCGTCCATTGGTATTTGCCAATACCCGGACCGAAGGTCAAGGGTGGAGAAGTATTGGGCACCTTGCAATGAATCAAGTGCATCATCTATACGGGGCATCGGATATACATCCTTTCGGGTAATCTTGTAGAGCGCGCGGTAATCAACACAAAATCATACCGATCCATCCTTCTTTTGTACTAACACAACGGGTGATGACCAAGAACTGGTAGAGGGTCGTATGATGTTTCTGTTTAGCATATCGGTCACGTTCTCCTCGATGATTTTGCGCTCGGCCAAGGAGACTCGGTACGGACGACGGCGTACAACAGTCTGACCTTCAGTGTCGATGCGATGATGCGCAACTGTGGTCTGTCCTAGTGCCGAAGCATTGGCGTCGAAGGACGCCTGGTGTTTCCTGAGCAAATTCAGCAACGCCTCACGCTGAGAAGCAGAAAGGCCAGGATTTATCCCGGAAGCAAAGGAGGAGGAAGTAACAGACTGAGCCTGTTGTGGCTGAGCTTTCAAGGCGTCAAGAGAGACCAAAGATACCGGTTGTGTATCCACATAACATGACACTGCAGAACCTTGGGGTAGGAGGACGGGCTCTGGGGTAGGGTTCAGGCCAAGGATTATCGCAGCACTGTCTTTGAACCGCACCAGGCTGGAGGGGACTACAACGCCGCGAGCTAGACAGCTGCTGGAAGGGGTGATAAGGACGTCACCATTGGCAATATTCGGAGAAGTGATGGTGATGAGTTTCTCTTGACCCGGGAGCAGTATAGATTCGGAAGCTGTGAAAAAACGCAATGGTTTTTCGTCGACGCGTTCGCTGCAGTGATCGGTCTCGGTCATTTCGACTACACGTTGACGGCAAGAAATTAATGCAGATGCTGATGAGAGAAAGTCCCAACCTAAAATTAGTTCATGAGCACATGACATTAAGACAGCGAAGGTGATGTGATAAAGAATACCATCAATGAAGACACGCGCTGTACATTGGGCCGATGGTCTAATTACTGCTTCATTGGCCCCAATCAAAGATGATCCAAGGTAGGGTGTCTTCACTTTCCGCAATCGAGAACACAAGTCGGCACGCATAACTGAAATAGTTGCTCCCGTGTCCACCAAAGCCAACACCCACACACCTTCCACAGTTACCAATAACATGTTTGACGGTCGTTCAGGAGGACTTGGGTCATTTCGCCGCGATGCAGTTTTCCCTCCAAAAACTGCACTGTTTTGTTTTCCGATCGCTGGACAGCCAGTTGAGAGACAGGCCGAAGTGGTGAAACAGAGCGTTGATGTGGCGAAGGGGAGCGTGGTCGGGATACACGTGTATTGTTGGTCGTGTTGGAAATGCGCACAGGAGACGGTGATCGGTGGTTGGAAGGACTGTCGGCATAACGGTAGTAACCTCGAGCACATGTGTCATCTTGTTCAAAAGCGGCATAACCACGACGTTCATCTTGCTGCCGACGTCGACAGACCCGGGAAATGTGTGCTCGAATTCCACAGTAGTAGCAAATAGGACGTGGGGCACGCCAGGAAGAATGGTAGGTAGGTTTCGTTGGACGGGCGACTATAGGTGCGAGATGTTAGTGATCAGGTACAGGTGGTGGTACTTGAGACGGCGAGGGTTGTATTGCAGCGATCTGTGCATACGAAGTGGGTTGAGGGCATGGTGGAGCACGGTGGGGGCTTTGAAACGCTGACATTTCTTCCCTAATAATTCCACGCAGATCACTAGAGGCGGGTTGAGCGGGAACGTTGTTAGAAGGAGGTAAAGTGTAGGCTTGCAATTCCTCACGAGTTATGGCTCGAATGATGGATCGGAGCTCCATACTGTTTGCCAGGGGGTTCTCAGAGAAGTCGGGTCGCAGGCGGATTGACTGCAAGGTATCAAGCCGCTGGCATACCGAGACGACGTCGGAAACCGTCGAAGGGTTGTGTGCGACGAGGGCGTTGAAAGCGGTATGTCCGATACCCTTCAGAAGGTGCCGGACGCGATCACCTTCTGGCATGGTGTCGTCGATACGGCGGCAAAGTGCAAGCACATCCTCAATATAGGAAGTGTAGGACTCACCGCAATGTTGAACGCGTTCTGCCAGTTTCTTGCGAGCAACTTCTGAACGGACGGTCAGTGTGTCGAAAATGCGTCGGAGCTGGTCTTTGAAGGAAGACCAATCGCGGAAGTCGCTCTCATGATTCAGGAACCACGTCTTGGCAACCTGAGAGACGTAAAACTGGACGCGTGCTAATTTCGATGCCTCGTTCCAGTTGTTGTAGACACCTACGCGTTCATAGTTGTCGAGCCAGTCTTCGACATCTTCGCCAGGCAAACCGGAGAAGATTGGAGGCTCCAGAGGGGGGTTGTTGACCGGGCTAGGGTTAGCGGCTGGTGGTTGCGCCGGCGGGTGGTTCGGTTGGGCTTGCTCTTGGGCAATGGTGCTCTGCTGGCGCAAGCGACGTTCTAAACCGAGCTCCAGGAGCTGTCTTTGGATGGAGAGAGGTCGAAGAGGTCGGGAAGCACCTTCCACCACTTGAAATACAACGGTGCAGCTGACGCTTTATTCAAGCAACAGCAAGATGGCGCCGATGATGAAGAGGAACGGGGCGAAGACTGATGAAGGTTATTGATAGATGAGGAAGATGACGTACAATGAATTCTCACAATATATATATATATATATATATATATATATATATATATATATATATATATACAGCTGTTGAGAAATGCTTTGTATTCAGCCACTGCTGCCTGGCCGTTTCCCGCTTCAGATGTAGCCATGAATAAACACCGGTGAGAGGAGCGATCCTGCACTCAGCGAGGTGTTTCGAGGTTTCGAGGCAGCAGGTGAAAAGCACATGTGTGGAAGGATACGTCCATGCTCTCATGACGGACTCCTTCAATTATTTTGCCGTCGTGAGTAGACTACACCCGGGGTTCTAGCCTTTGAATTGGAGAGAATGCAGAGGCAGCGAAGCCAGCTGGCCACTTCCCTCAAAACGAAATATAGATAATGCAATGCACGTATGTATACATAATTTTAGTAAAAAAAAAACTTGCGTGTGTACATGTGCGTGTATATTCAGGACATCCAAATTATCACGCAGCACGAGTTAGAAAATGAGGAGTGGTGTTACGTGAAGGAAACGTAGTGCATATCATTCCCAGTTAACTGATGTAGCTGCTAAATTTTTCGTTAGTGACTAATAACTTATTATTCTAATTACATTTTTAATTCGAAAACTACTCGCCTAGTTATCAAAATGTCAACGAGGCACCTGTCCCTGCTACTTTCAAAAAATATTGTCACAGTTCGCAAAGTACGCGGGCTCTATTGTAATGAACAGAAAGACGCTGCCCTCTCAGAGACACCAAAGGTGAACTCGGCTAAAATAACTGCTTTTTTTTCGTGACACGCCTCTCGTGCAGATCAATCGTCATCTTCACCGACGCCAGCATATAGCTAGGCACGCATAGGGACACGGCATTACTCTCCCTCCAGAGAGAGCATCGTCTCGATCCTCACCAAGTAGCAGTCGATGTGCAATTAGATGGTCAATATCCACATCAGTCCGAAAGATAAGGCTTCATGCGCAACACGTGCACAGTGTCAGGGAAACGCTGACGGCGGCGGGAGCAAAATGAACCACCACCAACCACCTCGTTAGCGACGTCGCTGAGACGGCGCAGTACTTTATATGGTCCAAAGTGTCGGTGCAAAAGTTCCTCCGACGGACCTCGCCGTCGCATAGGGGACCTAAACCATACTCTTTCCCGATTTTTAGACTATTGCCTTGTGTACTCCTGAAGACGTAAGCTCCAGCGCGCCGAACTTCCAGAAGAATCTTTCACGTTGGTCAGCCAACAAAAGGAGTAGTGATCGCTTACCACTTAGAAAGAACGGCCATATAAATATGGGCGAAAGTTTGCGACTGCACGAACGACCGCCAGAGATTCCTTCTCCGTGGTTCAGTAATTGGACGCCGCGCGTGACAAGGTTCCGCTAGCGTAGGAAACCAATCGCTCCGCACCGTCTAGACTCTGGACCAAAACATCACGTAGGCCCACATTGCTGCCGTCTGTGTATATGGCTATTGGTTCATCGTTATCAAAGTGAGCAAGCATCACCGGAATTTGTAGACGCTGACGTAACTCGTTGGATGCCGCCTCTTGCTCCTCAACCCATATAAACGCAGCAGCTTCTCTAGTTGAGTGGGTGAGTGGAGAGATGACGCTCTAAATCACCGGTAGTAGGCGCAGAGACCAAGGAAACGCCTGACTATCTTCGTGTTCATGAGCTTTGCAAATATCGTGACCACAGCAGTTTTTTTCCAGGTCAGCTCTAACATCTTCGTTGCTGCTCACATGTCTCAGGAACTAAAGCTTTTCAATTTCAAAGTGGCATTTCTTGTGGTTTAATTGTGAGTCCTGCCGACCTAAAGGCTTGAAGAGCTGACAGCAGCTGCTTTAGGTGCTCTTAGAACGTGGCGGAAAAAACAATTATGTCATCGAGGTGCACAGGACACATTTCCCATTTGAGACCGAATAGAACATTATCATTAACTCTTTTAAACGTGGCTGGGGCCAAGCATAAACTGAAAGGGAGGACTTGGAATTCGTGAAGCCCATCAGGCGTCACAAAAGCGGTCTTTTCGCGGTCACGCCCATCAACCTCTATTTGCCGCAATCCACTTTAAGATACCTAAATGAAAAGTAACGCGCATGCCGTAGTCTACGATAGTCGATGTAGAAACGCAGGCTACCATTTTTCTTTTTGGCAAGCACCATTGGTGACGCCCAAGGACTCTTTTATGGTTGTATAACATCATCCTCTGGCATCTTCTCAAGCTGCTCATGTATTGCCTCATGTTCTTTCTAAGCAACACGGTATGCGTTCGGTATAGTGGGTCTAGCTGTTTTTTGCATGATGATGTGGTGTTTGGTCAGCGTCGTCTGACGAGCGCATGACGTTGAGGAGAAGCAGTGCCTAAGCTGGTCCAGCAGCTTCATATGACGGCATCTTTCAGTCGGCGTCAAACATGGTCCGATTTAGACAGTTGGTGCATCGGGTGGTGTAGAAGCCATTGCCTCCACTTGCATAGCAAGGCAGTCATAACTGTTGTCGAGCTCCTCGATGGATGTCACCGCACTGCCTTTACCGATGTGTCGGCGTTCATTCGCGAAATTTGTCAGTATACCACCTCTGCATGCCCATCGACTAAGGTTACGACACCACGAGCGATGGTGACACTTTAACGAATGAGAAACGCAGTTGCATGCTCAGCTAGTGCTTCTTCGTTACACTGCGCGCTGCAGCTGACCGAAAAAAGGCTGCATGATTGCGGTGGTATACACACGTCCTCGTCAACTACACTTAACACCCTGCATCGTTCGTGCGTCATGAGTGCCGTCTTTGTCAGCGGAAATGTTATCACGCCTTTTGTATGTTGGCAACAGTGTCGTATACTCACTTAAAAAGTTCCTTCCTAATATTACCGATTTGCAGCACTCTGGAGGAATCGCGAATGTGGCAACAAAAGCCATGTTCTCGATGCATGGTAAGTCTTGCAGTGCATTCGTCCGTAGAGGTCATCGGCTGGCGTCAACCATTCCAAACGTAAGGGCCCGTCCATTCCGTTATGGCTTTCTTGTGTTTGTTGGCCAGTGGCCAGCGCCAGTGCCAACCAAGGCCGCTACTTCTCGCTTGTCAATTGTCAACGTGAGGTCGGCTATCAGAATGTTCTCCACATAATTTTATTTCGTCGGTGTCATTCACTTTCGCCAAATATGGGAGATTTTCGGCAATTTGAGGACCTGCAACTTTCCTCCCGGAGGTTGCTACTTTTGTTTTCCCCGTTGTGGGCTCGGAGACGGACCTCTGGCGGCGTGAGCACAATTTCGGTGGCTTGGGGAAAAAAACGGGCTGGTGATTGTAAGCGCGTTCGCGGGCTAGAGGAGCTTTGTTTCCAGCCGGCCGGGTCGTCGTCAAAGGAGGCACGGCTTTCGCCAAAGTGGCGGCTAGGAGTATCAGGCTGGCTGATACGGTATCTAGCTGGCCGATACGGGCAATACCGATGAATATGTCCCAGCTCCCCACATAGTAGCACAAAGGACGCTGATCTGCGATGCGCCATATATCGCTCTTCCGCAGTGAGGGTCGCCTGGCAGAATCCCGTTGGGCGCAGGCTGCGTCAGGGAGCGATTTGGGTTAATGTGGCACCAGCGCGGACAACGGACGACGAACTGCGTCCGCATAGATCTATGAGTTCAGCTGGTATCATAGATCAGCAGACAACGGGCGATGAACAGCGTCGGCGTAGCTGTATGCTGCTGACTAGTAGGTCACTTCTGAACCAGGCTCGGGGGAAGCGAACGCCTGTCAGAGTTCGTGGCATACGGTTTCAGCGAAGGAGGCAACTGTGACCTCCGGCTTCGGCTGTGGTTGCGACGGTGGTGTATGCCTTGCGTTCTTATTGGCAATATCCTCACGCGCAATTTGCCGAATCAGTGGGCGTAGGCAGCTCTCATCGGATGACGTGGTCATAGCGCTGGCACCTACACGTGCACTGGCCATGAGGCGATTGTATGCTGGTACTGCTGCTGGAAGGCCCGCTCGAATACTGTGGCCTCCCTAATAAACTCGTCCACTGTTGTTCGGAGGATTGCGCACAAGGCCAGCGGACAGATGTTCTTTGACGCCACGTATGAGATGGCTTAGCTCTATAGCTTTGAGCATGTTGGATCTGTGC
Organism: Rhipicephalus microplus; assembly: GCF_043290135.1. Lineage (NCBI taxonomy): Eukaryota > Metazoa > Arthropoda > Arachnida > Ixodida > Ixodidae > Rhipicephalus > Rhipicephalus microplus. The sequence goes on from NC_134707.1 coordinate 46,422,950, forward strand.
GGTGAAACAAACGTGCCATGTATTTAGCAAACATCACGACTTCCTCATTTGGCTGTTGAATGCGTGATTAGAGAAGGTATTGCGCGTTTTTACGTTGGTCTGGGCTCCCGCAGATATCAATTAACCAGCCGACGGCGAAAGTCATTCCACGTTGTCAAAGTTCTTTCGCGGTTAATGAACCACGCCATAGCGTTGTATTCAAGCGCAAAGTATACACTGAATAGCTTCTCGTCGTCAGAGATACAGTCGTTAGACTTTGATATTCGATCAAACTGCTCTAGCCAATCTTTCGCATATTCGTCTTCGTGATCACGAGAAAGCTAAAAAATCCGAAGGTTCTGGACTGTTACCTGTGAAGGCTTCCTTGGTGAGGCCATTACTTGAACAGGGGTGTCCGTTGATAGAGGTGGTCCTTGTAAGGAGCCGAATGCAGAGTCCAGACCTTGATGGCAATGGTTTGAGCGGTGTACTGGAGTCTCCACGCCTGGTTGCCTAGTGGGGCAGGAACGAGAGCTGCTCACAGGACTGGCGATCATGAGGCGCCGGTACCCAGCACTTCCACCAGTTTCGAAGTTCAAAAAGTACGGGGGCTTTATTGTAATGAAAAGAATAATGCTGTTCTCTCAGAGACACCAAAGCTGAACTCGGCCAAAGATGATGATGATGATGATGATGACGCCTTTAATATGGCTCATGCCCACTCAGATGATCAGCCAAGAACTGATTACCTGAGGTAGGCATTTTTCAATTTTGAATAATTATGAAGAAATAATGTACATAAAACGAAAAGAGTATTATAAGTGTTCTTCTCTCGTTCAGACCAGACAGGATAACCATAGCCTTGACTAACACTGAATGTGCTTTAAAATATTTCATTCTAATATTAATCATAGTAAAACATTACTAGTTCTTTTGAATGTTAAGCGATTGATGCACTAATGAAACACAGTTAGGCAATTTAAGTCTTATTTCTTTTGTTTCGTAAAGGTAAGCACAAACGGCATCAAAAACATTCTTGTGGCTGAAGCCCAAAAGTCAAAGCACTGAAGGTAAGTATATTGTCACTTGACAAATTGAGCCATCTCGTGTGGATCAGTCGTCGTTTTCACCGACGCCAGCGTATAGATGGACACAAATAAGGACGCGGCAGTAATAATTGTGTGCTAATTTCTCTCTGTGAAAAAACAAAATCCTCAAAATATGAAAAATAACACTTGACTGCACTCACACCCCCAAAAGAAAGCAGTTCCTTCAAATAATCTTACTAGAAGCAAACGCTTTGCTTCTTTTTTGTTAAAGACAGCGGACGTCGTGCATATTGGCAAGGGTATAGGTCGGGTGCCAGCAACATGTGTCGAAGTTTTGCAGAGATTCTTCCCGCTTGTTTCTACGTCCCCATCACCATTAATATCTCACGGTCGACTGTTCTCAATTATAATGCGGCCCGATCACCTTTTCTAATTACAGTGATTGCAGCCGGACTGAGTAAGATCAAGGCGGTGTATTCAGACGAAAAGTGGCAGATAGCGCGATCCGTGTTTTTTAAGGAGCGAAGCTTCTTATGGCGTGGCTTGTGCGTCTCCCGTTCTCATAGTGCGTAACCTGTGGCACATACCTGCATACCAGTGGTACATACGCGCCCTCGGGCACATATCCGCATGTCCACATGTTACGAAAAACGTAGCACGGCGTCGTTATCAAGCTCTCGGTGTTAACGAAGCGCTGACAGCAGAAATGTGGTAGATACTCTCGTTTAATTCTTGGTTTATCCGCTGGATGGCGGTATTTGTAGATGATGAATATATGATAAAAAGAAGCGAGATGACGGTGTTCACCAGATGGATGGACGGACAAGCAGGCAAGCAGACGGACAGAGAGACACACAGACGGACGAACGACCACACGAAGGCACGCACAGACGGACGCACAAGTGGACGCACGTACGGATGCACAAATGGGTGCACGTACGGATGGACGGACGCACAGCTAGAAGCATGGACAGATTGACGGATGCTTCACCCCAGTCATTATCCTTCATTCCGTGGATATGCTGTGTTTTTTTATGACTACATTTCCTTCATTGCTACTGGCTGTCTCAAAGTGAGCTTGTTTCAGGGTGCTTCTTTTTAAAGCGGACAGCGGTTTAGCCACGTGTTATTTTTGGTATTTCGCGGGCTTTCTTTACTATCGGGAGAAAATGAACACGCATTTAGCAAGTTGCTGAAAGTAGCTCAGACAAATGTCGCTTCAACATGCGCACATCTGCCTTAATAACATTTGGTGATTCGGTGAGTACCTTTTAAATACGAATATGATTATGGCTAATTCTTTATTTGTCAATGACGAACAAATTAGTAACGGCTGCTTATGTAAAGTACAGTAAAATACAGTATGCATTAGCTTTGCTTCATGTAACGCTATTCTTGCTGTTTAAATTACGCTGCGTGATAAGTGGGATGCCCTGTACATGTTTGCTACGCATCGAATGTGCGTCTTGCCTCCATGTTATTCAATGACTTGTGTTCATGTAACTAAATTATGTTTTGGTAATCCCGCAGACCTATGTATAGTAATCATGTCATGAAGAAATGTTGAACTGTTATTGACGCTAACTGTCTGCGGTAAAATAAATTTTTCTGACGCATCAAGTGGAATGTGTCTACTACTTGAAATTTGACGTGCTAGAAGGGTAGCTCATTTCGTTTGGACAAAGTTTACATCTCGGTCATGAAGAGCTGATCGCAAAGCGCATTCGCGAGTGCTTCAGTGCTCGCTCCCATGAAATTTGGCGAGTGTTACTTCATATAATTCAGGAGGTATAGTGTTGTTCATGGTTATACATTACTATCGTAGCTTGTGCGTCAGAGAGCGTCCCCTGATTTCACCCTACAATGCACACGCAGGCAACGCCTGGGTCCTACGAACACTGTGGTAAACTGGACACTTTCCTTCTGCGTGGTAGTGCTTTTGAAGCATCGCAGGAGAAACTATTCAGCTGCTACCACGCGCATGAACTACCAACTGAGAACGCCGAGGCACCCCATATGGCCATGCTCATACAACTCCCTGTGGGCTCCTCGACAAGTCCGTACTTGCCTTCCGGCAGCTGCTCATGACGTAACAGCGCCAGTTTGCGCGGCCGCTTGATAGGCCGTTCGAGCTCTGTCGAAGTCATCACTTCCCTAGTGAATTGTGTGATATCATATCCTTCAAAACAGATCAAGGCTGGACTTTGGGAGAGGGGGGGGGCTTCAGTGAGAGGGCGGTGTGGGGTGATGTAGCCCCTCAAAATTTTTGCCCCCCCCGCCCACCTTTCAAGAGTAAGAATTGTCAAAATACAATGCATGTGTTCCCAGACACTCTGGCCCCGTGAAGAAACTCACTTGTCAAGGGCAACCTCTCGCCTCCTGGTAAAGAAATCCTGGCGCTGCCCCTGGTTGGGCTGGTTAATGTATGCTATGATTGGCAACGCTCAAGACGCGGAGAAAGCGTACGATGACACGAATACGAACGTTTGTTTTTCTTTATTGCAGCAAGGCAATAGGAACCCGAGCTCAAGTTCGGGCGTGCCTCTCGCGCAGTCGAGCAGCGCATTACTGGGAATAGACGCCGTGCGTGAAGGCGGTTTCGTCGGCGGCATTGGCTGCGGTAATGGCAAGGACAGGCGCGCATGCACTCCTCATATGGTGAATAGCAACGCTAGTCAGCAATATTCACATTAAAGCGCACAACAAATGCAGTTATTATTACAAAAAACATTTGTTTCACTTCTCTCTGTATACTTGTCTGGAATCAACAACCAGTTGCCACCACTCATCTTTGAACGAAACGACGTCATCTTTGACGCAATAGTTGGGCTCCGTATGGGTGTTTCTAATTTTGCACTTTCTACAACGCTTCATTCGCGCCCTCCCCCGTTTTTCTCTTTTTTCCAGCTCGTTATCACCACCACTTGGTGTCGCGTGTGGCCAGCTTGCACACCAAGACTCCGGGGAAAACCGTGAGAGAAAGATATCAAGGACGGCGTCTGAAACGGGAGATGCTCCCTCCCCCCCCCCCCCTTTTTTTTTTAATGACGATTCGTGCGAACCGCGAAAGCGAAGCAGCACCCAACCCTGACAGCAGCGGAAGAAGGCCAGATCACGGGCGGGTCGCAGTGTCGTGGTTGCCGAGCGGAGGACAAAACCACTGACGGCATGCGTTCACTGTTTACTAGTCTGCTGGTACCACTGCTTGCGGCATCACTGGGTGAGGGCTTGGCTACGTACAATTTCATTCTTTACCAGTAGTTTGATGCGCGTCTACCGTTGCTGGCAAACATATGAGCTTTGCGCTGTGCGCAGTTGCTGGTGAATGACCTTTCGGGAGGATACGGCTGCCTAACTAAGCGATAGAACTGGGTATATTAAGGCAGTTGTGGCTCTTTTTGACTTGCCTCTCCTACGGTAGGAGCGTGGATATGGATTGCGTGTAAGTTGGATGCTTTGTATGTTACAATAAATACAAAATTTCTTGGCCCCACAGGCCAATGTGAAAGGCGCAAAAATGTACTGAAGAGACAGCGCCTCTGCTGTCAAAGCGTGTTGTGCTATCGTGACCGTCATTGTGGCAGAAGCATATGACTGCTTACTGGTCGTCGATGCTATTTTTCTGAGAAGTTCAGTATATGACTACCTATTATTGCGTCATTTGGTGCAACAGTTCAACGATTTTCCGACACCCAAGAGTTGTAGAGGGATGGGGTCACAATGAACATTACATCGGTGTGCGCAACGCGTCACTTCAATGAATGTTTTTTAAAATATCATCGAAGTTTTGGGACGTTGAACCCCATCAATTATTACTATTAATATGATGACGTTACGCGCTATGCCTGTACTAGGTATTTCACTTGTTTTACAATAATTGTTTTGTTCGCATGCGTCTTTCTTGCGCTCATGAAAATAGTTTTCAATGATGACTTTGCACACGTACTTTATTGTGTTTGTCATGATAGATTGTGAAGAAATCTGATGTCCCGATGATGTATAAGCATAAAAGTTTCTCAGCCTATGTACATGGTAAATGGACTTTATGAAAAATGTCAGTGAGAGATGAGGTTGTGAGATGTCGTTGTTAGTAACACATGACAGTTGCATAAAAAATTTTGCCCACGATAAGATTTTCGTACATCCACATATTTCATTATACTTCATCTAGATACCACAAGAGCAAACGCTTGTATTATTGGAGACATCTATTGCAGACGTAGCACAAAAAGCATTTAGGGACACTCTATAGCCTGAGTAAGGTTAACAATGCGTGATCATATACTTAAAACCAGTAAACAAAGTAGTCATGCCTTTTTGCACCGAAATGCATTAGTACTGAAGCAAAATACAGCGTTCATACAACCGTGTAGGTATGCGGCACGTAGGTAACACGCCTGTCAGGAAATAGAGTGTAATCAATGAAGCTTTTGCACTTGAGCGGAGCTTCGTGTGTTTTTTTAATTTTTTAATTACGATGTAATGCTTATCTTGGTGTTATCATAGACTACAAGTTTGTGTAAACATTGGCGAGGCATTTGCAATAACCTAAAGGCCTTTCTATGTATACTTGTGTATGGCGTTAGTTTTTTTTTTTTTTGGGGGGGGGGGATGAACCAATGCAGTGAACCACCTCTGGGTGTATCGAGGACTGAATAAAAAAATGACATAAATATAACTAGGAACTTTTTTCGCTAGGGAGAGGCACCGCAAATTGTTGTCATTCGAGGTGTGACAAAGCACGAGTTTCTTGGCGAAAGTGTGGCCTTAGAGATTTGCATGGCATCGAGAGCAAAGCCGTGTGTTTGTTAGCATGGTGTGCATTTCCCGCTAGAAATTTGATACTTAGCATGGTTTGTATTTCCCGATATGAATTACTTATGAGAAATTAATATATCTATCTGTTAAAGTTTCACGACATTGTTGCAAAGCATGCACAAATCTCGTGTTCTTAGCGCTGTCATACGCCGAAAGCATGAACTTGCAGCGTGAAGCACGTTGGGTCTTGGGATGCGGTGTGGCCCATAATTGTTTCAAAAAGATTTTATTCTTTTTCCGCAATACTGACACCATAAAATTTATTTATCTTCTTCTTCCTCGTGTTGTAGATAAAGCGAGTGACGCTAAGCCCATTAAAAGCTGAGCCGGTTAGACGTGAACTATTTATGATGCGTCGACGATGTGACAGCGAAAAATTCTTATCGGTTTCTTATCGATTCTTTATCGGTTTCGCTACAGCGAAACCGATAAAGAATACGAAGGGGTGCTATTCTGCCATACTCAACAAGACTTGCATTACACACGGCACTGCAAACATGGTCCTTATTACTAATTAAGATCTGACAAGTGTGTCCAATGCGTTGATTATTCTATATTTTTGGTGTTATACCTTAGCACAAATGCTATACGTCGCGTAAATTCGAGAAAATATTCAATAATGCGCGACGTGCACGCAGCTAGAAATAAAAAAATTCGAAAGAGTAGAGAAGGTTCCAACATTGCAGGCATTACCAGCAGAAGATGGGAGTGAAATGACGGTGCGTGTTACACATAAACAATGAATCCCAGTCACAGAGAAACATAAGTAAGCCTGTCATTGTAATAAAGAGGAGATGGAATAAAATGTAATATTGCCAGCAGAATTGAACCGATCGTTAGTAATGATTGTGTTGCACGATCGTCTGAGCGTACTGAGAAAATGTACTCCACACTGCAGCCCAGACCCAGTCTCTAGAAGAGTCACCAACAACGCAGCGCCCTGATATGTGCAACCAGAGGGAGCTGCAGGAAGCACATACATTGCTGCGTGATGCCGTGGCCAGAATGGCCACTGTCCTACCCGAGAGCATTCCTGTGGCCGGCTTGTCAGCTCCCAGCTACACTTTGTACAACGGCACACTTGCCCCACTGCTCCTCACTGACGTGAACATGACTGCACAGCATGCCGTATGTCGCAGTGACGTGCGGCACTTTCCATTTGTCATTGGTGTCGGCATGGTAAGACGTTTCAAGTCATTTCGGCTATCATCAATAGTGTGCAACTCATTGGCGTGCGCGTGGTTCCCCACTGGGGCCACCAAGTTACACTGCAGCGCCCCGTGTAAGTTAAGGATTGAGTACGAAAGGAAACAAGCTCCTGAACGGGTGCGGAAGTCATAAAGTGGTTACGTGTTCTCTAAAACGACCGTTTTTTACTCCACAGCTTCCGGGGAAACGACGTGACGTAAGGATTTCTTGGATTGCATCAGCAGCAAGGTTGGCGTTGGGGGACTTGAAAAGGGGTCGGCACTCGAGCCAAATGTAGCCAAAGTAGCCATGTCACGTACTCTTTAACGCACTATTTATGCACACTCTTGAACTATTGATAAATAATTAAAAGCATTTTCGATAAGTGACAACAGTAGTTGAAAAGCAGCAAGAAAATAGCCATGTCGCCAACTGGAAATTTTCCTCGCAAGCGGGTCAAAATCATAGCCACTTTGGCGCAATGTAGCCATCAATGGCAACCCTGATTAGCAGTTTTCGGTGGTTATTGATATCGAAAACAATTATACTTCTTTCAATAATCACGGGCGCGAATTACTATAGCGTGAAAGTACATATGAAGCAGACTTGGCACCTCTGACATGACGGGGAGTGTGCGGCTGTGCCCCTCCTCTCTGTACTCCTGCGTGTGCACATCCTCCTTATACTATCACAAATATGGTCCCAGCGGGCGGAAGTATAGCGCTCATGTGCTGTACTCCCGCCTACTGCAAGGTTTACAAATCGGCAATAGTAACACTTGTTGCAGGCAGTCATTTACTTAATGATGTTGCCTATCATTGATAATAGCTGGCAACAATTGTTGCCCAACGGGTCAGTAAAACTGTTTTCACACAACTTTCCGTACAATTGTGTGGCCTAGTATTGCTATCGTTTAACTTACAACACTGGTTAAACAGCTAGTAGCCCTGTAACAGGCATTCGTGTATGCAACCAAGTAGTCTACCATTGCTGACGTGAAATGCATGATTCATCACACAGCCGATTAGCAACAGCAGATACATACATACATTTAATGTACCCGGTGTTACTATGGGGCAAGGTGTGGGAGTGGGCTAGTTGTTATTAAAGCGATAGCGTTAGAGAGCTCGTGTCGCAGAAATTCCGCCATCGGCGTCAGCCCCGTTGGTTGGGAGTCAAAAATCATCCGTGAGCGAAAAATCTTCTTACAGAGATCGCCGTGACAGGCCGCTACTTGTCCTCGCGTGCGTGCGTGATTACACTGAAAAAGTCACGCATTCGAAGAAAAACAAAAAAGAGCTCAAGGTCACAAGGCGCGGGAGATGTAGTTTCTCCTGCTTAGCTTTCAGCGTTTTCGTCCGGACGAGAGAATGCAATTGCAGCATGGGAGAAACCTTTGTAACTCCACTCGCACTGGATGGATTCTTAAACTTTTGGCGGCGTTGAATTTGTGATGTAATAAACTCTTCTAGTGAATTCATTCCACGAATATTTAAAACGTGTTTCAGGGCCTCTTTAACGCATTTTGTTCGACAGGTGTCACTACAAAAACGAGCCCACTTGGCGATTTGTAGGCACATTTCGGAGGCCTCAAACTACGTCGAAAAAAGTCGGGATAGTGCCGCCGTCGCCGATAAAAACACACAGGAGTTTTCAAACAGCTCTAAAAATGAACAGCTATGTTCATCTAGCGGAAAACATATCATGCCTTTGCAGAGGCATTGATCAAGCAAAGAGGAAACGCTAGATGTGCTGCCATCTGTGAGGCATTGTCAGACTCTTTATAGCCTCCGAGATGGCAAGCGCATGGCGTGTATCTTAGAGGCCATGCGACACTTGCTTTAGATCAAAAACCTGTATGTACCATTCGACCGCCCGCGCTGATACAATCTACTGTGTGCGTGTGTGTGTGTAACAAAACATATTAATAAGTACGCATTTAGTGGTTGAAGGGCGTACTAGAGGTCAAATTTCGCTATCGCGTTTTAAAGGCGAAGCCTAAGGGTCCCCCAGTTTTTTCATATTTTTACAGCTGGCGTGCAAAAAAAAAAGTAGACAGCGGACGAAGGGGACTTGGCCTTAGCGTTTGTCCCCGTTGTCTCCTTCGTCCACAGTAAACTATTTTTTTGCGTGTCAGCCGGAAAAATAAAAGTTACTATGGGGCACTGCACACTGCGAGGCACGGCACACTATAGGGCACTGCACTGCACACTGCGCACTACGATGCCGCCACTTATATTTCGCTAACGAATAAGTTCCCGACGTATAATATGCAAGTCATGCAGCGATTTACAGAGACCACACACTGGTATGATTAGCCGGTGATGTACATTATTATAGCTGCTTCTGCAACTGGTACAAAATACTAACTTTTGCATATGTGGTTTCCTATGTTTTTTTTTTTCTTCAGTAGAACAAGGAACGAAAGTCAAAATATAGTTCACCAAACGTGTTTGAAATAACTTGCTTCATGTTTTAATACTTGCCAGTTCACAGTCAGGTACCTATATCATGCGTTCCGACCACCGGAAGAATCATTTACTTAACAACACATATGAATTCATCCAGAGAATGTAGAAGCAAGAAATGTTCGCCAACTACACATAGAACAAAAGGTAGAGTGCTTCACTGTATTACACCCGGGTACAACCTGATGCCTCGACGCCCAGATGGGCTTTCATTAGACTGTTTTCTCCTTCATACCAGCGAAGGATGCATTCAACATCGCAAGCTGCATCTTATTCTGAGTGGGGCGAACTGATTAAGAATAGCACGGCAAGGCTTAGTTTTTCGCCAAGAAACAAAGTTTGGAAAGTTGGACAACAGGAAAGAGGCGTGCTACTGCAAATGAGGCAGTGAGAGGCTACCACGTGGTCTTTTTCAAAGCTTTGTACTTGCAAGGGACGCGAAAGAAAGCTTACATGCTACCTGAAGTGGTTGCTTGGGCACGTTGGTACGACATATCGGAGGCGAACTGCGCGACAGACGAAAGACCAGGCAAAGACCAACGCTCTTGTATGTGTCATTATTTGCTTGGTTTTTCGTCTTTCATACCGCTTCCCTCCGAAGTAACTTTCTAGTGCCTCTCTTTCCTGTCTTGTAATATCCTTAAGTTGACGCTTAAAGCAGACCTTGCAATGAAGTACCAACTGGCCGGCATAGAGAACCTTTACATAGTGGGCTATGTTTCGGTTTGCCAAACGAGGTCTGCCTTAGGCACAGTATATAAATGGGGGACAAGCAATATCTCCACACTCAGTGAGGGCATGGCAATGCACCGTGTTGCCACACTGAATGTGGGAGTTATACGCAGTTGTTTGTATGCATAAGAACCAACTCTCTTCCTCACCTTTTCAGTGATCCACTTTCTCGGATCCCCCGGTGAAGGGTAGCCAACCGGACTGCTGTTTTGTCAGCCCCCGTGTCTCCTCTATTTGCCATTCCTTCCTTTTTTCCTTCTTTGTTTCGATGAAAAACCATGCTATATAGACCTAGCCTTCAGAGACAGCAGCACGAGTGTAGATGTCGATTGTGTTTAAACTCGCTTCCTTTAGTTGACACGCGGAATGAATATGGTGGCTGGTGGAGTTACAGCGAGATATGGGACGGCGAAAGCGTCGAGAATAAATTGGGGCTTCCCGTAGGTACAGCCAGATTGAACGCAGTCGCGACATTACATTGCTGACAATCCCAGACTATGCGCGTGACAACGTTTCTTGGCAATGATAGGAAAGCTGCAGGGGCGGTGGTACTGCAGATGTACTCCTCCGCTAATTATTGCGATTAGTTTTCTGTTTCGAATGACTAGAGTGTTCGAATATTAACAATCAATAAAGTTTACTTGGTTTGTTTGTACAAGCACATTTAAGTGAAATTCACCGCAAGATTCTTCAGTGAGAATTCGAAAAAACTGGAAAAGAGGAAGACGCCATTTTGACTGTCAGGTTCATGTTAAACGAGCGACGTTTTTACACGTGCATGTGACACTACATAAAGTTGAACTAATGTGAATATCTATTTATTGTGGGCCGGGTCTCTTTAACAAGAACATGCCGTAAGAAATAATGTGTGTGTACTTTTTGTTGGTTGCATGATCCTGCAGTAGTTGTCTTTCAAATCTTCAGCGCGGTGCAAAAGTGCCGCCTCAAATGCGTCATGTGCTGTTCTGCGCGTATGTATTGCATCGCATGTGTGTTCCATTTATGTATGTTATGTATAACTTCGAGTTGCTGGTCACAATAGTACCGAGAAATTATCTCGAGACCTGTACGGTACTTCTTTTTTGCAAATAATTGTTTGTACTTCCACCCTGTAACGGCCCACTTCTGGGCTAACAGTATAAATAAATGAAATGAAATGAAATAATGTAATGTTGTTTTATATGATCTTCACAGCAAAAACACGGATGCAATTGTGGGACTATATTCTTCAGCGGTTGCACATGCCCAGTCTGGATTAATAGCTTTTTCTTCATTTTCAAGCAAAGTTGTCGGCGACAATGGTCTCCGAAAACCTTGAGGGTGACTTTCCCGGCGAATGCGCTGTCCAGTGTGACCTCAGGGACGGTGACCTGCAAAAGTCAGGTCAGCAGCTCGTTGAGGTGTACTTGAGATGTCCTTTCAGTATCCCATTGTACTTTGGGAGCCCTGATACAGCAAGGAGAGTGAACGTATAAGGACGTTACAGACTTCGGACGTAACCTGTGTGTAGCTACATGTAAGAAGGCTTCCCAATGGCCATCGCTTTCTCGGGAATATGATGGACATGCTGCTACAACTCCCCCTTCCTCCATTCCTTACTTTTGGATGTGTCGTATGTACCATAGCCAGTCTTACGTGACCCATACCTCGTTTCCGTATTCGTTATCTGTTGAAGTAGGCTATAGGCAGTCGCATGGCTGTCGTAAGAGTACTCAGCAGCGCATCTGCTTAAACCACCCGTATATGTGTGCCGCATCCCGATTCATCAACGGGTATATTCTACATAAATTCTCCTAGTTGCCCCATGACCAATCCATGGTTTATAACTAATGAAGAAGGGAACTGTCAACCTGACACTTGGCAACGACAAAAGCCCTGTCGGCTCCTAGAAATCATCATCATCATCATAAAGGTGCATGTGTCACACAAATTGGGTAAATTCTACTTCATTACTGCTTAATCAAAAAAGCAAGAAAGTGCCAGGTGGCCCAACACTAGGCAATGGGGAAGCCAATCGCAACTGCAAAGAGACCGAGAGGCGGTGAAAGGCTTAGGCCATCGACAAAGTCCCAGTAGATCTTATGAGGCGTGCGAAAGCTTGGTATAAGGGTGAGTTTTCGTCTTTGGAGTTTGGGCACCTGTGGCATGACTGTGACTGCGTGCAGTTTAACTCGAACCTCTGTGCGCTGAGAATAAACGTACCAACAACCGAGCACCTCCTAGGTAAAGCCTCCAATGACCTAAAAGCAACCTCGAAACAGCCTTTATCACCTAGGTAAAACCTACAAAGTACCTAAATGCAACCTAGCATCGTCCAGTGTCGCTGTTCCCAAGATTGCATGGCTCATTCCGTAGTTCAAGCTCCGCCATTATTTTCTAGTGCACTTCTCAGTATGCGGCGTGCAATGCGTTGAGGCAATTTCGTAGCGTTGTTTAGTCATCACGTCCTTAGGCTACTGAACAATAAGTTTCGAATTACGCGTATGTCGAAGATTCTTTGTTGGGGCCCCGCCAACGAGGGTGTTGTTTTTCCCCATTTCAATTCTTTTATGTTTACACCGTAACTGCAACACTGCAATTAAAAATAACAAATGAAGTTCCCTGATTTCCTTGACTTAACTCTCATTTGGATTCTTTTGCGTGTAAATAATAAAGAAAGAAGCCCCTGAAATGATTCTCTTTTGTTGTTCCAATTTGCCTAAATACAGCTATCTTTGATTTTTTTTCTCATTTATAGAATGGCACTATGAGAGGCGTTTATCACTACCACAGCCCCGGCAACAACGTGACCACACCCGAGGGACGCGGCCGAGTGACCGTGACATTTTCCGGGGTCTCATTCAACGGCAAGCTCAGCCAACATCTGGTTGGCGGTAACGGCAGTGCCAGCAGCACTTCCTCCTCGCAGACGCCAGCGTGGAGCGTCGGCGTAGCCCTGGAATCATATCCTTCGTTCTCAGGGATAGCCACGAGTCCGCAGAACTCTCAAGTTAGCGGCGTACCCTACTTCGACATGATGCAGGCCGCTGACCGTAGCTTCGTGCCTGTGTTTGCCAAGCTACCCGAAACCCACGTGCTCCCCGCCCTGAAGGAGGCACTCGGAGCCCAATAACCGAGAACGCCGCCGGTGCCTCCAGTTGACTTCTGTGTTACGTGTCGTCTGAATAAACACTTCATGTATTACAGTTTGATGCCAGCGTGCAATACTGTTTCTTTAAAAAATATAATGCAGAGCAGTTTAGTTTGCTCCCATAAGTTCCTAAATCAACAAAAGAGTTCACAAAATCTTTTAGTTTTGAATGATCATTTTCCTGGTGAAATGCTTGATACCACTTACTAGATGGCGCTGCGAATGATATGCAGGTCACATTATTAGATAACGAACTTCTCTCACGAGTGTTTCAGTGTAAGCTGCTTTTGCATAGACAGGACATGGGGCTTAAAAAGGCCCTGAAACAGTTTTAGAACATGATCAAAAAATACTGCCGATAGCTAGTAGAGGCTCCCGACAACACGTGAGCCAAATATTATAGTGCAGCACGCGACCTGGTATTCTCAATAAATTATAGAAGTGGGCTAAAAATTGCTTTCTCTTCCCTCGACAAATCACGCAATAAGCCCAAAAACCACTCATAATAAGCCCATCTATCAGCCATTGGCTGATTCGAACATGGCATGCTTGGTCGTTACAGAGATCGCCGCGGGAGGGCGTCACTTAACCACGCGTGCTCGCGCGATTGCACTGAAAAGCCACGTATTCAAAGAAAAAAAAAGAAAAAAAAAGTGCCCAAGGTCACGAGGAGCGCGTGACGTTTTTTGTGCGTCCCTTCCATTCCTCCCTGCTCAGCTTCCGCTTTCAAATGCGACTGCAGCATGTGACAAATTTATACAACTCCGCTCGTGCTGGACGGATTCTTAAAATGTTTGCGGTGTTGAATTCGTGAGGCAACACGCTTTTCAAGTGAAATAATTCCATGGTTGCTCAAAAAAGTGTTTCATGGTTGGTTTAGGCCAAAAATATGCAAATGTCTACACACAGGAGGTTGATCTTGTGACACGGCGCAAAAACGTAAGGACATCGACTCATCGAGATAGCTAGGATATTCAAGGGAAAAGATCCTTGTAGCTTAGTTATATTACAGCTCTATAGAACACACTTGTGCGTGACTTCAGTGTGAGTATGGACTCTGGGCAAGCATAATTCACGATGAGGCTCTGCCAGTTGCGTTCTTTGTGTTACGTTATAATTCAGAACGACAAAAGAACTGATAAATGAAAAACGTGCGCTGCTGTCTGATGAAAGAACTCTCCACCTGTAAAAGGTTAATTAGCAATGTATGCGACACTGTGCGAAATTGGCCGATATGACAATTTGTTATGCGTGACACGACTAGCCTAAGAGGAAATCGCCACTCTGAAGCTTCGCTTGTTGGTCTTAAGAGAACATACTTTACAATAAAACGCAAAAGTTTACAAAAACACAATAAAGAAAGGGCCGAGAATTATATGAACACACATGACACTTGCGGAATAGAATTTTGTAAATGTTTTGTTTTTAGAGACCATCATTTTTTATATTTTCCAGCAATGAGCAGGACTATGCCTTGGTGCAGTGGTTAAGCAGGTAGCTGAACCATAGGTAGTGGGTTTTATCGCCATCGTAGCAACCGCATTTTCAAAGAGCGGGACAGCCTGACGTCCGTGTATTTACGTTGGAGAGCACGTTAGAGAACACAAGGAGCCGCCCTTCACCATGGCGCCCCTCGGAGTTTTATTCATGTCCTACTACGTCAAACTCGAACACTTACTAAAGAAAAATAAATACGTTCGGCGGGCACAGCCATAAAACTACAGTGTTTTCTCTCCCCTAACAAAACAACCTTTATTTTGTGCTGTGACTTTCTAAGCCAATGGTATTGATTGTGTTTGTAGATTGCCCAAAATACCATTTGCACAAATAAAACAATTCCGTAAAGGTATTCCTGAGACCAGTATTGTTTTTTGAACGGAATGAGTTAACTATTTGTGATGTTAACAAAAGAGTAGCTGTAATCTTGGCCAATGACTAAAAGTAAGCTGGCGATTATTTTTAAAATGGGACAATAATTGCATAGCCTTCATATTAAACATTTCCGGTAACAAATTTCATCAGCTATAAAAATAACCACACCATACTTTGCTTGGAGACAGCCGCAGAATGGTTCCTAGAGGAGATTTTAGCTATTTTTATGAATGCTGTCATAATTTGCAGAAATCACACCAGCGTGGCAACGAAAAAAAAATGAGGGGCAGTTTTTCTCGCAAAGGAGCCAGGTGGTAGCTGAGAAGAATGCCCAATAACGTACGTTCTCAGGACAGAATTATACGAGCGCAAAAAAAAAAAAAAACTTTAGTGTTCTTTAAGTGCCTAAGGAGTAGGTTCATGCTTGATTTATTTCAAAATTTAATTTAGCACTTACGATAATTTGTTATCTTTTCAAGCAAGCGACAACGAAATTGGTTAATTTATCCGCATTTCAGCTTTATTTTCAAGGTGGCTGCAGGACCGTGTGTTCAGATTTGGGTGCACGTTAAGGAATCCCAGGTGGTCAAAATTTTCGGAGCCCTCCACTATGGCGTCTCTCATAATCATATGGTGGTTTTGGTGCAGTAATTACGGAGTTCGGGTGGTGACACGAAAGCTTGGCATTTGTGGACTGCGCCGTGTGCACGATGCGTAGTCGTGTTCCCCATAGTACAATAGATATAATTATGTTCGATTCAATTTAAATCGGGATGGCAGCATTGCTAAATGCTAGAAGATTATACACTGTACGATGTGGGTGCGCATTAGAGAACTCCCGCTGGTTGAAATTGTCCGGTGCCCTTCACTACGTCGTCTCGCCATTTCCGAGTCCATATTCAGTGTTAAATACAGTAAACACATCAACAAATGACACACTCCTTCATGACCTACATAATTATACACAATAGCCTTTCAACGCTGAAGTGCAACTTCGTACACAAACAAAGATCCGAAATTCTTGAAGTATGCTTTCCTCAATATCCCTGAGCTCGTTGCTGTGTCTTTGTTATGCCTCCAAACTATTGCATTTACATGGGCTAGATAACTTAGCAGAAAGATCTACTCAGGAATGCCTATTATTTTGGGCCCTTGCAAGACCAGTGCCGCAACTGGAGAGGAGACGAGATTACGCGAGGAAAACTTTGCATCAGATATGGTCAGATTGTAAACAGTTGTTCCTACCTACACGAATCTATGTACATCTTCATGGCAGCTAACTACAATTTACACCAAGAAGACAGAACATGCCAGCATCAATCTTATTATATCCTAAACACTTTACTGGGACACTTGGCGATGAAGCTTTCTCAGATGTTCGGACACGCTAAGCACTTTAGGCTGCAAATACGCCCTCTCAAAAACCACTGCTCTAATAAAAATGGCAATGTTGTTTTCAAAACGCCTAGATGGAACAAAACGCATTTCATGCACTTGTTCTGCATACGTAAATTACAAGGATGGAACTTCGTGAAAAAAATCCATCAGAATTATTCTAGAAAACATACAATAACGGTTAGAAGTTTGCAGAGGCTTTATGTATTTTTCTCTGTTTCCTAGAACGATTTCGATAACGAAGTATAGATAAAACAGGATGGTTTATTTCACATGCTCCTAGTAAAGTTTTTATGAAATTTAGCGTCGATGCATCAACAGCGCTTTTTTCAAATAATTGAGCTTTACTGCTTATGGGGATCATTAGGCTGTAGATAACATGGGCTGAATTCGTGATGCCGACAAATGTTCATAAGTGCATTAACGCAAGGCACCTCTGAAACTGAGACAACATCGCCTTCTTTTATGTGCCATTTTCACGTGTTTAAAACACCTATGATAATAAGAAAAAACATGCAAAGAGTTTAAGAGAAGTCATGAACTGTCGGTGCTCAAAGAATTCTCAAATCTTTTCTCACTCTCTCGAAAAGTATTGTGGCCAAAAGAGCGACTTATGTAGCTAAAGACGTGTGATATTCACATTGGGTCTATCGACAGTAGGTACATATTAACATTCAGTAAAGCAATCATATTTTTTTTTTCATTGGAGATCAAAAATAAACGAAGGAGCTCTTGTCAGCGTTATTCGGTGACGGCTACCGCTTTGAAGTGGTCGTTCTAGCAGGACTTGCATGTAGGATGGAGAAAGTTAGCCCACACCAAGCTAAATGTAACTGCCATGAATGCTTCAGCGTTTTCATAAATCTTATAATCAGTAAATGTTTTAGCTCACATTCTTCGTCCCATTAAACAGCGAAGCGTAATAAAAACCTGAGGATCCGTCTCTCTTTCAGTGCTTTTGGAAGGATACGAGAAACATTCACACAGGTTATTAGAATATTGCAATGCCATAAGCTACAATATACCTTTACAATAAAGATAATATAGTAATAAAATGACTTACACGACAGCTGCCAAGGAGACAGATATACCTTGAAAACATATTTGAACCAATAAAAGGCCCAAGCTATTAGTATCGCTATAGCAATAATGTTTTTTTCATATATGAAAAGAACATAATTGCTTGCCAAAGCCATGGGATGCCAGTAATGATATGCGAAAGTAGCCTTGCACAATTGCTTACATGATAACTTGGTAGCGACAGGTAACATCTCGCTACAAGGTAAGTTCATTGGCTGAATATGTTCTTGCAGAACAATAACCTTGGCAAATATTGAGACAATATACTAAATATGGGACTCTATAAACACAGGAATCTGTGTAACCTCAGTCCCTTCCCTTTGCCTCCCCCATCTCCCATCCCGAAATCGAAAAGAAGTGAGGCCTTTCGCGATGTTGATTTGGGGCACTTTTTGTCATACGTTTGCGAGGCTCTTTTACATAACTATCCGTTAAGCAACAGGAACGGATATTTAAAATCTGTGCTCTAAAATGGCCCATTCCTGACAGAACCACGATCGATGGAGAATCAGTGAGAAATCTCGGTGACACGATCACTTATCCTACGAATTTCAGGGGAAGAGGAATATTTTTTTTCGTGGTCCCACACTAGGCCTACTGGCCTGCAATGAAATAGAGTATGATTGCAGCTCGCTGATTGTCACCCCTTGACGTTTGACACGAACGTATGATACCTACGATTTCGTGGAGGCAACCGAAATCACGCACGTGCGCGGAAACCGAAGTGTGCGCATTGGCGCCGCACCGCAGGTTGACCATTAGTAGCACGTCATAATCCCAGTGATCACACACAGGAATCTTGGAGGCTTTATTGAGCCTTCCGGAGCATTCGTGTTCACACTACAGGTGGCTTCACGTATTTTGTTCAACGCACAATTGTACGCTACTTACGTCCGCCTGCCACACCTTAGGATCGATCGCAGTAAGACATCTTAGGAAAAATGGACGAAGACCGGTAGAAGAAATTGGCGGCGTGTCTGCGTGCTTCGACGGAGTTAAAAAAAAACGATTATTTGACGTTTTGCGCGAGAAAATCGGCGAATAGGTGCTTCGTGGACTATGGTTGCCATCTGGAAGTAATTTGAAGAAAGTACGCTTTTCTAGGACGCAAAGTCACTGGTAGTTGGCAGCACTATGTAGTTTTAGTGAAGCGTAGAAACCACCAGTTTTTTTCGGTCATAGTGTTTATTACGTGGTACTGGAAATGTGATGCTATCCTTTTTATAACTACGTATTTATGCATTTTCGAAATAAAGTAACACGCTACCTGATGATCACTTAATGAGGTGCCAAAATATGCATACTAGTTTTTTGTATTGACAATGTGTCCACGTAAGAACGCCAAACTCAGATAAAAAGTGCTGGTCGCTTAGGAAAGGGCTAAACTTTCGCCATTCTACTGGATTGGGTGACAAAAGTAGAATGACAGAAACGAAGACGGACAGACAGACAGACCAATATTTCTGCGTTGAAGTATCCCAAGAAAGGCTATCGTCTTTAAAAGCGGATCGTCTCGGCGAAGGAGCTAGGACTGGCAACGCAAACATGGCCTATTGTTCGCGACGCACACGTATGCCACCTCTTTTGGCATGGGAGGCTATCCGAATTTAAAGCGAATTTCATGATTCCATGAGCACGACCATAAATATTTCTAAAAGCATCGACACCACGAAAACAAAACTGGGCCCTCTTAAGCATCGCTTTCAAGAGCTTAACGCGCGAGTGACATACTGTCTCTATACGAACATCCACCACCTAGTGCAAACTTTTTATTGTATGACGTCACTAGAAAAGATTAAATTCTGGATTACTAAACGTAATGAATAAACTTGAAAGTGGCTTGTTTCAGTGAAGATTTTTTGTAAGACAGCATTCTCTGCAATGGTTAGGATGTTTTAAACAACGAGCAGTTATGCGCGGGAAATCTTTCCGAACTCGCAATGCACTCACGGGATTTCTGTGCCCTTTTCCACGGGGTTGAGCGCCAGCGACGCTCAGCTAAAAGTGTCTTAGGTATAGGCTTCCGTTGACATGTAGAAAGCACAAACGACCTGATTTTACAAACGGAAACGAACGTGTTAAACGTGCTGCTTTTAAAACAATCTAAAATTAAGTAGCATAGACACAAACATACCTTCCCGTATCAACGAACGGCAAGCTCTCATCTTGCTTTTCGGTAGTCTTCTAGCACTAAAACCTTCGGCATATTGTCAATATCGGTGCTAGTTGGGCACGCAGGACTGCTCCATTACGAAAGCTTGCAGGTGTACAGTACACTACGTGAACATTCAGTGAGCGAAGCACATCACATGAGCCTTCAGCACTTCACAGACGCGAAAAAAAAAAAAACAGGGTCGTCTTCATGGTGTCACCAGAAGAAACGTCAGCACCGAAGAACAGGCTTTTTCAGGCTTAGCAATCATGTTATCTTAAATTGCGGCAGCACACATTCGCTCATCTGCTCGACACTAAACGAGGGCCGAAACTGAGTGACGTCAGAGGCTATGAGCACAGTAGGGAGCAGGGTTGAATTGTTTTTCTAGGTAGCATTGCCCTGCCAACGCCACCTAGACTAGACTATCAGGCCTGCTCACTGCCGCCATGACGTGACTCGTTTTGCCCTAGCGAGCGCTCGTGCGGGAAGCTGTGAACCTTTGCCACCAAAGCCTCCCAGTAAAAGAAAGCGTTGGCGGTTTTACACGCTTCGCAGCTTTATTCTGCCTTTTGGGTCAAAAAGGGCGCTAGTTCGAGTAATGTATTGTGCTTCAAACAATTACAGATTCACGTGTGAGTTATTTCTTCCACAAAAAAGTCGAAGATTGTACGCTATCGAACGTGTGGCCGATCTACAATTGTGAAAATGTATTGCCACGTGCGTTTATTATTCTATTACCAGGGCTGGCGCCAAAATGTCAGCACATATGACGCCATTATGTTAGAGCAAGAACGAAACATAGCGGATATGGGGCCATTGGAGCCAATTAGAAATATACAGTACGGACACACGCACCTCCAGGTCACAAAGAAAACTAGTGTCGACGACAGCTTGACGAACGACACACTCCCATTTTCTTCTTTGGTTATCCTTAGGAAACGAAAACAACTCGGAACTTCGATCCTTTCGCCGCGACTATTCACCACGCTGCATCGCCCAACCGCTCCAATTTGCAGCCGTACAGATTGCGAATATCCAGTGCACAAAACACATCACATAGTCGCGCTGCAGTTCACAAACACAGAAAAAGACGGTCTTCTCGAGTCGCCAACAAGTACACCAGCAGGTCACGAAAACGTTCGCCGGGCTTGCCAATCCATGTCTGTCGAGCGACGAGAGAAACCGCAGACACGACTGTGCAGTGAAACACGCCTGTCACAACGGAGTGACGTCACAGGCCGAGGAAGGCACAGTTAGCAGGCGTGAGAGAAAGAGAGAGAGAGAGATAAA
The DNA here is from genome assembly GCF_043290135.1 of Rhipicephalus microplus. Taxonomy (NCBI): domain Eukaryota; kingdom Metazoa; phylum Arthropoda; class Arachnida; order Ixodida; family Ixodidae; genus Rhipicephalus; species Rhipicephalus microplus. The sequence goes on from NC_134707.1 coordinate 46,444,106, forward strand.
GATGCAAGGAAAGGCAGGGAGGTTAACCAGACGCACATCCGGTTTGCTACCCTGCACTGGGGAAGAGATAAAGGGGAGAAAAGAGGTTGCAGAGAGATGAGAAGGTACACACAATCACGAGCACCCTCGGGGAGCACACACAATCTACAGGTGGTCGCTCAGGTTTGTTGACTTTAGGTAAAGTAGCAGTGCTTTTTTTGCTTTCTGCGCAACTGAGGCAGATGCCCAAGGTCGTAGTATCTTCTTCACACAAAAAGGTCCGGGGTCAAGTTGATTCAAAACCATCCGGAGCTGGCATCGCTGTGTGTCGTAGCAAGCGCAGCAGCACAGGACGTGTTCGATGTTCTCTTCAGCTCCGCAGTAGTCGCCTGTAGGAGTGTCTGCCATACCAATGCGAAAGGAGTACACCTTTGTAAATGCAACACCCAACCAAAGGCGGCATAACATTGTTGCATCGGAGCGGGAAAGTTGTGATGGTAGCTTTAGCTTGAGCGAAGGATGCAGTTCATAAAATTGACACCTTTGGAAGCTGGTAGACGACCAGAACGTGCGTGTGAGATCTCGAGCCAGCAGGTAAAGTTGTCTTGCTGCATCATTCCTTGATAGAGGAATCGGGACTACACGGGTTCCTTCATGGGCTGAGCGGGCTGTATCATCGGCTAATGAATTTCCGGTAATACCGATATGTCCAGGCAGCCCTTGATATATAATATCATGCCCTCATGCTAGAGCTTCATGATGGCAATGTCTTATTTCTTGTACCAATTGGTCATGACTCCTCCTACGCATGGCAGACTGCAAACTCTGAAGTGCTGCCTTCGAATAACCGAATATGACCAATTTTCCTGGACGTTCTTGAACGAGATATTGTAAAGTAGTCCTTATAGCAGCAAGCTCTGATGCCGTAGATGTAGTCATATGCGACAACTTAAACTTGATTGTCGTTGCTGCAGCCGGAATTACAAGGGCACCTGATGAGCTGCTGGACGAGACGGACCCATCAGTGTATATCTGCGTTCGGTCTAAGCACAACTCATGTAATATTAGCAGTTTTGCTTGCTTTCATGCTACTCTGGAATGATTGCTTTTCTTTTTGATTCCCGGAATTTCTAGACGTACTTGCGGCTGGTCGAGGCACCACAAAGGACATGCCATTTTCGCAGCTAGCGTATATCCTGATGGAATGCTGTTTAGGTGCTTGGCTATGACGTCTGAAAACGTAGCACGTGGTCTTCCGGAGGGTAGAAGGGCCAAGTAGTGGTCGGGGACACGGCTAGCATGTCGAATGTGCGCTCTGAGGCAATCCACAACTCTATATGTCCTGACAGGATGGTCTTTGGCAAGCATAATTGTGGCATAAGTAGAAGCGCATCGGGGCAGTCCTAGCCAGATACGCAGTGCCTGACCCTGCAAACTCTTCAATGAAAGAGTATTGCATTTGCAAGTGTTAGTCAGTACCGGCAAGCTGTAGCGCAATAGACCGAGAAATAGGGCGCTGTACAGCTGTAGCATGGAGGCCACAGAAGTTCCCCATGCTTTCCCGCACATATATTTCATTATATGCTGTTAAGTTAGGCCTGGAAATTCGTCTGGGCAGACGCCATTGTGCGTAAGCAGGTCCACTGGGAAGGCTCTCAATCCCTTCGGCGCCCAGTCTGACAGACGCTGTCGAAGATTTGAGCAATTATCCAGACCATACAGCAAGCAAAGGCGAGTTCCCGTCTTTCAAATGCGGACCCTTTTGTCGTCTCTTCGAGCAGAAGCGGTGACGGACCCTTTTGTCGTCTCTTCGAGCAGAAGCGGTGACTGATGCCCTCAGCGACTCATCGGGCGACGGGGAAGCTGGCGTGACCGGCGCCAGAGCTGACAGGAGAGTGGCGCTCCTTTTAATCCCCAATCAAGTAGACGACCGGCCGGCTGCCTGTGCCCGCCAGGCATTGTCCCGGCTAGCCGGAGGATGAGACGTCGTGTCGCCACTACGCCACGACGAGGGAGGACAACAAAGACAGCATCTTCCTGGAAGAGACCGCGGTGGCCAGCGCAAATCACCCCGCCAATTAGGCGAGCTGTGCGGCAGACCCTTTGATGTACGCTGTCAGGATCGTGGGAACTCTCGACTAGTGGCACACACACGACGAGGAAGAGCCCTGCTGGCGCCACCTTGCAGTGCTGTGTTCGCGACTCAATATTGGACGTTCACGTGGACCGCGCATGCTTGTCCCCCTCACCTGTTGTGTGTGTGTGATTGGTGTTCCACTCGGAGAGGAGGAGCCCGACAGGGCATAAAACGACGCCGCAGAGTGCTGGACGTCGCTCTGAACTATGTAACGTTCAACCACCACGCTCGTGGGTTGGGAAACCACTATCCCTTCTTTTCTGTAAATATGTGTAAATAATGCCATAAACCTGTTTGTTTCTCGTATCCTCCAGCGACCTTTCTTTTTCCTACCCTTAACAATGCACAATAGATAGCAGTCTCTCCTTCAAGTACGCACAATGTGGGCTCCATGAAAGACTTCTGTCGATTATTATGCCCAGGAAACGATGCGTCCGTGCATATTTGACACTCTGTCCATTGATGTAAACAGGGTATGGCGTCATTGGTTTGCGTGGTAGCGCCATCAACGTGCACTTCACAGTTGATATATTTAGGCCTTGTTTCTGAAGGTAGGCTGTTGTGAGGGGAGCTGCCCGCTGTATTCGTGCACGCACCTGAGGGCGAGTAACTGCAGCACTCCAGAGGCAAATATCGGCGTATACGGATAGGCACACCGACTTTGGCAGAACCTTCACCAGACCAATGAGGGCAACATTGAACAATGTGGGGCTTAAAACACCTCCCTGAGGTACTCCGCAGTAGGTGTAATGTTCAGCAGTTGTACCCTCATTTGTTTGCACAAAGAAACCCCTGCCCGTTATATAATCTTTTATCCATTGAAACATTCGTCCACCAATGCCCATTGCTGCGAGAGAATTGAGGATGGCATCGTGAGCTACATTATCATATGCACCCTTCACGTCAAGAAAGAGCGCCACTGATATGCGCTTGCGACTTTTTTCTTGTTTCACAAATGTCGATAAGTCAAGGACACAGTCGATGGAGGAGCGGCCCCGACGAAAGCCTGCCATGCAAGAAGGGTATTTGGTGTATCGTTCCAAGTACCACTCGAGACGAAATAGAACTATTTTTTCCATCACTTTTCTGAGGCAGCTTGCGAGGGCAATAGGATGATACGCTGTCAAGTCCAATGGTGATTTTCCCGATTTCAAAAGTGGTAATAATCGACTTATTTTCCATTCTCGGGGAACACTGCCGCTGAGCCAGGAGTTGTTGAAGCATGTTAAAAGTTCTTTTCTGGCTTTTTGACCAAGGTGTCCCAACGCATTATAAGTAATACCATCAGGACCTGGCGATGACATGCGCTTAGAGGCGACTAACGCACCTTCCAGTTCTTCCGTGGTGAATGGAATGTCCATTTCTGGTAATCGCGTCTCAGGAACGATCACGGCGTCGATGCTCTCGTTCATAATATTCCCGGCAACTCTCGTGCAAAGTTCTTCAGCCACCTCGAGTTCTGTTTTTCCATGATGTAGTGCCAAAGCTTTAAAAGGGTGCCGTTGTTGCGGAGAGGAGCGAAGACCACGAATTGTTCATGACAGCGGCTTATGAGGGTCTATAGATTCGCAGAATGCTTTCCAGCGTTCGCTCTCCAGCTTGTAAATGCGTCGTTGAATCTTTTTCTGGAGCCGCCTTGCTTCCCTCAGATCGTAATTTGATCTTGTGCGTCTGTATCGTCGTTCAGCACGCCTTCGTATTGCTCGTAATATTTCCAGTTCGATGTCAAACTGTGTTATTTTAGACGAAAATGGTAATTTACATTTGGACACTGGCATAGCTTCCGCTATGGTATTTTCAAGGCTGCAGGCGAGGCCTTCTTGACAAGCGTCCTCAACACGCGATGTAAACATCGACCAGTCAGTGCCAATTACAACCCCGGAAGAGAAATTTTTTATGATACCATCGATCGTGACGTAGGTGGGTATGTGATCACTCCCCTGAGTATCAATATCGCAAAACCATCTAACTTTGTGAGAGAAGCACCGTGACACCAATGTCAGGTCAAGGCAACTGCCATACGTGAGACCCCGCAGATATGTGGGGGTACCATCGTTCATGATGGAAAGGTCGTAATCGGAAGCGAATGTAACAATGTTACGGCACCTGGCATTCATCGTAGTGCTCGCCCAAAGCATGTGATGGGCGTTGTAGTCACCGGTGATGATCCAAGGCCCATCGGTCGTCATTAGGATGTCTTTTAATCTGTCGCAGTCAAATCGCGATGACGGAGATATATATCCACCAATAAGCGTGAACGAAATCGCATTCTTCTTTACACGAAGACACACGTACTGATTGTCGTCATTTGAACTTATTGGGTGCGAAAGATAAGTCAAGTTTGTGCGAATGTAAACAATTACTTTGCTTCGTTCTTCGCAAGCGGCTGAACAAAAAGCTTCATAACCGGACAATCTATAAGGCGTTGATACGTTTGGTTCACATATGACAAGTATAGGGAATTGATTGGCCCGAACAAGTTGGCGAAAGTCCGAGATATGGGACTTCATGCCTCTGGAATTCCACTGAAAAATCGACGCACTTTTAACTTTAGTGCTGAAGATGAGAATATGTTGAGCCATTGTGCTTATACGACGTTAGCAAGAACTGGATTCAATGCATGCAGTATTTGCAGTGCACTCTTAGCAGACGGAGATTGTATGCTGCTCAGTAGCGTGCGAATCGTGGCAATTATTGATTGCACGATTGCAGTCACTTGCCTGTCTTGGTTGGAAAGATCTCGAACCGGGATCGCGGATTGGCCGTCATGAACCTTCTTCGGTTCGCTTGATGCTGCTTCCCTTTGAAGTGCAGGCCACTCTGTCTCAGTTAGGGTATGCTCACTGGCTTTGTCCTTTACAGCCTTTTCCACGGCTTGTGGTCTGGGAGGCAAAGGAGGTGGTACTGATGAGGGATCTGGCAAACGTGTCGAGGAGGTAGCGGGCGTCCTTGAAGACCGACGTCGACGTGAACGACGCCTTCTGACTTTAGCTGCGGCTTCTCGATGAGATGAGTGATCGTGCACCATCTCCTTCAAGATGGCAATTTCCTTCTGAGTCCGCGGGCAGTCCTTCGATGTGGCTTCATGGGATCCATTGCAATTAGAGCATTTCTTGACAGTTGCGAAGCACTTATCTGCTTCACGGGGCTTGGCGCAGCGGTGGCATACCACCGAATTCTCGCAGACGCTGCTCACATGTCCAAGTTTCATGCATTTACGGCACTGGAGAGGCTTTGGAATGAAAGACCGCACAGCATGTCTGAAGTACCCCACCTTCACATGAGAGGGGAGTGATGTGCTCCTAAACGCATTCTTCACACAGCGAGACTTGCCTAGCCAGGTGACGTCATCGATTGGAGTATCAGTTGTTGACTTGACAAGAAATTGTAAGTCATTATTGGAAATAGCGACATCAATGTCGTAGATCACGCCCCGGTTACTACATCACATCCCAAGGGAACATGAGAGCGTACTGGTTGCCGTCCAAGTCAGTTACACTGCGCAGAACGCCCAACGCACTTGCGTGCAAAACGTCCACAGCCAGTATATTCTTTCTGGCGTTCACTCTTATGTCCGTGATCTCTCTTATGTCCGTGATCACTCATATGTCCGTGAGCAGGCGTTAAGGTAATTAGATGCCATTGGCCCTGCCCCTCTTTGCCACTCGGCTTCATCGTATATGGTCCTGACACACATAAAAGTCGCCACTTTCACACGATAGTTAGAGATTTCATCAGCTGTATGGTGAACAGCCAGATATGTCTTATATAAGAAGTTGTTTACGGTTAGGTAACGGTGCCATGAGAAACATGGGTATTACCAACACCAGGAGCCCTAACATGAAATGCAGCGTTTGTGCTTGCGAGGACGGCAGCCCTGGATACGTAGACTAACTTGAATTGATAGCACTTAACTACAATTGGCAATAACCCGACATGAAGCCTGTACCACTGAAGGCCACAAGTAGCCACCACTGCAGCACAAATTGACGTGTCACCAACATTACGCCCGCATAGGGTCTTTTTCTGAAGCCGTTTCGAAATCTTGCCTTTTCTTGTCGTTGAATACTCGATTGCAACGCAGAATGCTTGCGCTCGAATCCTGCTTGTACCATAAGATATCTTATTGGCATTCGTCCATTCAACGCTGCCGGCGTCGGTTGTTAATAACGCACTCAGTTGAAATTACAAGTGCCTACTCTCGTGGTTCGTCGGTAGATGTTAACGCAAAAACAAGTGCGGCGCATATACCCGCATACCGCTGGCCGTGGTGTACGGGTAAGTGCCGCCACTGTATTTTCCACTCAGTCATAATAATCAAGGTCTGTGACCCCTCGCTCACTTATTTTGTCTACCTCAAGTTAAGGAGATGACGAGAGCACCAGATGTAGGCGGATAGGTAGACATACAGAGAGATAGATAGATAGATAGATAGATAGATAGATAGATAGATAGATAGATAGATAGAAAAATTCTCAGAGAGTCTGAAGCACGCAAAGAAATGCTTCGAACTTCAAACATGTTCAGAAATGAGGGGGCCTGAAAGGTGTTTCGCTGATCGAAACACGTTTGTGGGTGTAAAAAGGTTTACAGTGATGCTTCATCAAGTGAACGTATTTTAGTCATAGGTGGAACCCATGTTGCGAGCACTCTTTCCGGAAGGCGAAAATGACGTCTTTTTACGGGCCATTTATTCTTTCCCGTTATGCGCTGTACCACTTCAAGTGCGTGTGTTCACTGCTACAGAAACACAAGTACACTGTCGTTTTATTCACAAAAATGGACAGGTCTCATGGCGTGGCGGCAAAGATACGTCGGTGTTGACATAACCCATACCTGCATGGCAACTAAGAAAGGGCAAGGCCTGAGAAGCCCCAGGTGAAAGGAACCGTGCTAAGGAAGAACGGGGTATACCCTGTAGTACTCTAATGAGAAATCCTTTGGGTAGCCAAGGGGTGGTTCACCAGGCAAGTTCTATGTTTTAGCAGTTTTGTACAACTGCCGAATATATTTGCTTCTCACTGCGCTTTTGACTCCTGTTGGGCTAGAAACAATGTATACGCAGAATGTTGGCCATACAGTCTGGGCCACAATGTGTTCTGGATCGCAGATTCTTATAAAGCTCTCTATGCACTCCTGAGCCATGATTGGGGGAGAGTGAGCAGAATTTACCCGTAGTTCGCAGCTGTCGTACCACTCTGAAACAAATTGAAAGTAAAAGAAATAAACGTGCGACGCCTATTTTTCCTAGACAATTGATGGTCCATATAGTTGCACAAACACTATACCAAACACATGTCTTCTATTCATTTCAATGTCGTTTACCTATGCGCACATGGAGGTATAAGTTATTCGGCAAAGTAATATATTCGCTTACTGGTCAGAACTACGATATAGTTATTAAGCTGAAAGTTTTAGGGGTTCCGAAAATCTTATGTTTGGTAGTTTCCAACGTGAATTGACATCTTACAGTTTCTCTGCACCGTTTCGCCTATATTGAAAATGCGTCCAGGGCGACCGAAATTGAATCCGAAGCCTACTTGTCAAAATCAGAGGACCGTACCCACTCTCGCACTGAGGCAGAGACTTTTCAGCGCTAGTTTCCTTAGCGAAACGCGTATGCAATACTTTCGAAAGCCTGCTATTGTGAAGGCTGTATAGTATGTATGTATATATCTTTTCAGCTGTCACTTGTCGCCGTGTAAGTAGTCTATTAGGCACCCGTCAATCTGTTTTATTGCAGCTTTTAACCCAGGACACCCACTCAAAATGCATATTTTCGTTGTTCTATTCAGGGAAGTGATTAAAAAATTAAAAAAAGCGAATCAATGGCAAGTGTACAATCGTCTCGTTTGAGAAACAAAAAATGCGACTGCATTGCAGTTCGACAGGTACAGCACATGTCATGTGGCACCGAGGCAAGATTTTATTTTAGGAGAGAGAGAGAGTGCTCTCATTACATCTATTGTCTGCTCTGTTTTTTTAAACTTTCCTTCTTTCTTGGTAGTGCCGATGTCTGTATAAAGTAAATCGAGAACCATCACACAATGTAAGAAAAAAATTCCTCACCACATAATAAAACATAATCATTTTTCAATAGGGAAGCAGCATATCATGTGTATAGGGTTTGGCTCGTAACCCAGATGATTGAATTAAAAGTTAAAAGATGACTGACTCATAAGGACGTAAATCAATGTTGGCTTATGAAGTTATGAAGTTATGTCTGTATAAAGTAAAACGAGAACCCTCACACAATGTAAGAAGAAAATTCCTCACCACATAATAAAACATAATAATTTTTCAATAGGGAGGCAGCATATCATGTGTATAGGGTTTGGCTCGTAACCCAGATGATTGAATGAAATGTTAAAAGCCGACTGACTCATAAGGACGCAAATCAATGTTGGCCTATGAAGTTATATCCCCTTTCATTTATAATTGCATGACATATTATACACCTAACGTAAATAACCTACACCTGGAAGATTATCTAGTAAATAAAATATGAACATAACGTCACAAAGATTCACATACAGCTTCACAAAGAAATAATCTTAGAAACGACGCATCTTGAACGAAAAACGCCAAAAACGTTCACATTGTTGCATAACTTTGGGCCTACTCACGGTTGGCGAATATTTGCTTCCGCACAGCAAACAATATTCCACACTTGTGCTCATCATCTTGGTGCACCAACTGCTCTGCACCTCTGTCAGCACCATCTAATTAAAAAAAAGCCCATTGACAGCAAATTGACATAATCTCACATTTGCAGGCCTGTTTATGTAAACATGCAAGTTTAACGTGCACGTTTCTTCGGACAATAATATCACTGTGTATTAAGGAGAAAATTACGTTCTTTTAAGCAAATGACAATGAAAACTAGGATCGCATGTCTGCGAAGATTCAGGATCCTGCTCGGCAAGGTTGTAAGAGACATATAAGCACAAACCATTGTACCAGTCGGCGACTTCAACGTATTTTTTACGCATCTGAGGACCTAGATAGCTCCCTCTTCAGCATTCACTTCGTGAAGATGCGGGGATTTTGGAAAAAGTGACCTTTGCCGTACTTGGACGGCTTCTCTAGCATTCCTCATTGGGTATAATCGGCAGGTTTCTAAGAATGGGAGTGTAGTTGAACAGCTGCCAATTGTTTTTTTTTGGGGGGGGGGGGGAGTGGTGGTTGTTTGTTTTCTGTTCTTCTGCGTTTCGGTAAGCCTCAATTTGATGAGAAGAATTTGCCCGCTGTGCTGCCAGTTATTGCGACAAAGTGTGCTGTGAGTTGCGCATCGCACATTTTCCTCTAAGACAGGGGTCTTGCAATCACCTCGTCTAGCGGGCTGCCACCACAAAATTTAGCCCCTTGGGCCGGAACAACGAAGGAGGTCAGAGCTAAGGAGGGGAGAGCAGAGAGAGGATGGAGGTCGTACTCCTAACACATGGTAAGTTAACTTTGCCATTGCAAAGAATGCCTTCATATCTAAAAAAAAACTTGTAGTTGAGCTTTCATATATAATGTATATGCACTAATAAAAAATAGTGCGCGAGCCTGAGTTGATTCACCTCCTTTATCCCTGTCTTACTGTTTGCTGTTTGATAAGCCTGCAAGTTTGGTTGATCTTCACCTCTAAACTTTGACGTGGCTTCAATAGAGAGAGAATTGGGTTGAGTTAAAGACAGTGGTGTTAACCAGAAAAAGGTACCAATTCGTTACCATGCAGTGTGAAAAGGGAAATGCGAGAGAATGATAAGGAGAAAAACAAGAAAAAAAGAGCTATGGCAAAAAAAAACTGGCCCCGTATCTGCATGTTAGTCTGCAAATGTCGTCGAAAGAGAGTTAACAAAACATTTATTTGATGTTCTGCGCAAGATAGATAGATATGTGGGCTTTAACGTCCCAAAACCACCATATGATTATGAGACACGTCGTAGTGGAGGGCTCCGGAAATTTTGACCACCTGGGGTTTCTTAACGTGCACCCAAATCTGAGCACACGGGCCTACAACATTTCCGCCTCCATCGGAAATTGGATGTTCTGCGCTAGAAAATCGGCAAAAGGTATTCTGGAGGCACTGCGCTGGAGTGCCTCGAGCGTGCAGCAGAGGCGAACGAGCGCATCAAGTCACGTCGCACGTGAGACCTGAGCGCCATCTGGCAGTTTTCTTAGAAAACGAAGCGCGTGGCTCTGAGATGGGTGTGCGCGCCCGTCTCAGAAGTGATAAGGTGTAGAACGCAAGGCGACCGGTAGGTGCCACCACCGTCTCGTCTCAGCAAAGCGTTGGAAACACTCGCGTTTTCGTTCAAGCGTTGCATGGTCAGCGCAGCGTGATAAGCGCTGCGGTCACTAAAATTACTTATGTACCTTTACTAGTAAAAGCTGCACATGCTGAATATATACGTGTTGTTATGGCGCCCCAGACATGCGCAATTATTGCTTTTTAATTGACAATTACACAAGTATGAACGCTAAATCTTGAGCAACATAGGTGGGTGCTGCGGATGGGGTCGGCAGTTTCAAGTATCCTGTGCTGTTAAGAGCGGCCAAACATATAAATGTACAGACAGACAACAAGACAGACAGACAGACAGACAGACAGACAGACAGACAGACAGACAGACAGACCAAAATTTTTGCGTCGAAGGTCCCCAAGAAACACTATCGTCTTTAAAGAAATACAACGTACACACACGCAAGAACGAGATTGTCGCAGTCATTTTGCGAGTCCCGTTGACCGTACGAAATTCAGCAGCACCTTCGTCGCTTTCTGGTTGGAAGGTCGAATGTTGCGGCCATCTAAAATTGACTGTTACAAAAGCCGCCGGTCAACGAGCCACGCTAACATTCCCAATAGCTGTTGTCAGTGGAAGCTGTAATGAGGACAAAGGACGGAAAGACGTGGGAAATGATTTCGTCACTGCCAAAGTGATCACACGTAGCACTGGCAGCCATTCAGACTCAATAAGGGAAGTGTTGTGGCAATAAGCATTAATATACTCAGTATAAAATGCTTATTGCCACTATTAGGTTACTGGAAAGCGGTCACTGAAAACTGTTCTGAGGCACCAGCATCTATACGGTTCAACTGGCGACACCAATGCACCGAAGTACAATGAATTTCTTTGAGTGCTAGACACCACGAGTAACGACAATAAGCCAAACGGCCTTGTTACGTGCTTGGACGGTGATCATTCTTGAAGAACCTTGTTTGAGTTTCCATATGTTCCAGAATTTCTAAAGAACATTCTACAAAGGTGCCGTAAAGCATTGGAAGCAAAGTTCTATATACTTGGAAACGCTTTATAAGGTATAACCTCTTTAAAGGTACCTTTCTGTCTTATAAACCATTTTTCTTCTTTTGAAAGTGAGAAAGCACAACAAAGAAAAGAAACTTCGCGCCTCACCCGTTGTCTTCAGCAGCATAATTGTTGGTTCCTCTAGGTCACCAAAAAATGTTCCAACAAGACTCTCTGCACTCGGTCTGCTTGTAGAGAAAATAGTGGTCAGTAATGTTCCTGTGCGTGGGAGCGAATCAAAATATTATTTACATTTCATTCATTTAACGCAGAGCGACATCCCTCTTAATTTTTCAATTTTCAGTAGCAATAAGATTGCCAGACTGGTTGCCATTCCCCGTATCACGGATATAGCTTTTTTTTTTTCAGAGGTTGACCTAGACATACCTAAGCAAATGAGTCATCTATGTCGGTGCGTTGTATTAATATATCACCGCCATGCAAATAGTGTCTGTCTTTATTATACATTACCACCAGCTCTGCAAGATATAACCCTTGAATTGATAGGCTATCATACTAGCAATCTCTCAGAAGTGCTCTTTTGGTAACTATTGTGTTTTTTACTTTATCTCGTTATATAATAAAGCATTCAATGAGCATTGCTGAAGTGATGCTGGTTAAGCGCATCTTTTCCAAGGAGCGAAATTGCAGGCGAGATATGAAGACAGACTTCGACTATGCCCACCCTTCTTGTCCGGGAGTGTAGCTTCTGTTGAAATACACTTGGGTGTCTGTGACGTTGATGTCATAGTCAACCTTGCACAATCGTCGGCGTGTTTCAGACGTGGCCAATACAGTATATATGCCTCCTGTTGTCGTGAGAAACTGTAAGTCAGAAATAGCAGTGCTTGATATATCAAGTTACACACCTAACGTTAGCTCAAATGGAAAGAAACTTTTCATCATCACGCTAGGATTGATTTACAAAGATCTGGTATTGTTTGTTTGTTATTGCTTTCGACGAATGTCTCTATTGTTCATTACAAAACTAGTTCACGCAGGCTTTGTATGTGGCTTGTTATAACGATTTCCCTGTGGTGTCACCAAGTGTTTCTCTAGAGCCCAGCTTGGTCTTAAGACAATCGAACGCACATTTCCGCAATTACTTACGTCTGCATTGGGAAGTTGGCTACTGTAATTGCATTGTTGTGTGACAACGTTGCAAGATTTGGAGCAGCACACAAGCATTTAGAGTGGCTGCCTCCCAGCGTGCATTTCACCCACTATGGGTGGTCAAACTGTCACTGAAACTTCGACCCTTTCTGTCCAAGAAAGATGGCTTTATTTTGAGGACATGGCTATAGAATCTATGCGCATGGCTCCACTGTCAGAGTGCGTGATGAGATGTCGTCAATCGCTGCTCTCCGTATCGTCTGGTAGTGTGTTAGTCATCATACCAAAGTATTGCACCGTTCATCATCATACTAAAGTTTTCATCATTATCAAGCCCCGCCGTGTCCGCCAGAATTGTGGAAACTATTCGCTATGCATGATATGCAATGTAATATACATTTTGTTCGTCTTTCGCAAAATGTGTTGATGAAATTTATTTAACAAATATTTCACTTCCAATCTAATTGCAGAGGGTGTATGAGCTGAAATATAGAAAAAGAAATATTTTATGGTATTCAAAAAATTATTTCTTTAATGACTAAAGCCATGAACTGTCAGATGTAACACAATAATATTCAAATATGCTTACCGTCTTAAGGTTCAAATGCTCCTTATATTCTTGCGGTACCCAACTTGTCTTAGCTTTGGCGAAGGAAATACAGTAAACTACACTCATTACTGTTAAAAGCTTCATATTGCACCCAAAAAAGCGGAAGTAACCTATGTTATAGAAGCACTTGCATTTGAAGCTGTTTGCATTGAAATGTCTGTTCTACTATATGCGTTATTATATAGAGTGTTTTGAAATTGCCGAGGCATGCAGTGATAAGCCTTTCGAACATATTATGAAGACAGGCACAACGAATGCATTGTTCTTAGTACAATGTTCATTGTGCTGAAGCTATTGTAGGTTTGTCTGTGTAAGATGGACCTTGCAAGAGCCAAGTATAAAATACTTAAGTGAGACAACTGACCGTTTAAAAAGAACAGCTGAATCCACCCTGCTGAACCACGCATGAAAAAAAAGTTGTTGATCGTAATTTTGATTTTCAGTCTTATAAACAGTCGTAACATGCTGACGTGCTTGTTGTGTTTTCAGGCAACTTAAAAAAAAACATTGATTATACGAAACACCTCTCCGAAGAAATAGAAAAAAATGTGAAACTCTCAAAACTAAAACGCAGAACCACCATGTTTTGCATAGCGCAAATTCAATAATAGTTGCCTTTCTTGTATGCTAACATGAGCTATGATAGAAACAGAGACAATTAACTTTAGTCAAACAAAGCAGTAGGTGAAACTACTGCTGGCAAGGCTTCTAGGGCCTGGCTAGCCACAGCCGCTTGGTGGCTATTGACCGGGATAATTTGCTGTCTTCACAGAGGCAGTTGAGCAAGTTGTACGTTTCAGCTCAATCGCAAGTCAACTGTAAGTGGCCTCGGCTGACTCTGTCATATGTTGTATGCTGTGTTGTATGTGTTCCTGGTTCTTCCGCACTAGAACATCTTACCCCTATCTATCAGGATGTATATTGTACAGTTTGTGTAATTTAAGACACCTGTCAGTCGATGAACAAACAATACCGTACTTCGCTTGGCACTCACCTCGGTTCTCATGAGGCAGAGTCACATTAGTACAATCAGGGGGATGCTTATGGGGCGGTCAAAATATGGAATTTGAAAGCATGCTAGATGTGATAACCACGTGGCAATAAGAGCTTTACAATGTTTACACCTGAATGTTCATTGACTACACATTCATAGGTGGCTGGTGCCCAACAAATGTCAGTGTTACGTTGTCTGTTATACTAACTTAGGCTCTAAACAAAGCGTGTAACATATCACTGTATTTCAAGGAACTCTGCAATGCTTTGAGTATGGTCAAATGTGGACGCCCATTGGTAGTCGAAGCACCTCAAAACAAGTGAGCCAAACTTTGAGTGCCCTAAATGACAAGAAACTGACAATTGCTATTGAAAGACAGTGAGGCATTGCTCGTTCTTTTCTTGATGACGCAATAATCCCAAGTGACCACGTCATAAGCCCTAGTTTGACGGCCTCATCATGATTCGAGCAACGTGCGCTACATCTATAGTTACGGAAGTGCTCTGCCGAGGTGCTCTGCTCGTGGCGTGACATGGCCGAGGGCAAGTTGTGAAGACGGCGATCCGAACGTAGCTTCAGGGATGCTTTGTAGCGGTAGCAGGTCAGATCTCGCAGCGTGCTGGGAACTTAGAGGACCGGAAAGCACTCTCCACCACTTGTAAGGAAACGTTGAGAACGCAAGACTTCTATTCGCTGAGGCTGAGCCTAAAACCAAGGCCAGCGTGGCGATGATTAGTATGTACTAATCAGTAGATGAAGCGCATAAATAGTGCTCAGACGGGCAATTATTGGAGCACTGTTCATGCATTCTATCTAATCATATTTACATACTGATCATCACCTCGCTGGCCTGGGCTGTGGAGCTCAGTCTCAGCGAATAAAAAAAAGAGTCTTGCATCCTCAACGTTGCCTTACAATCACCGCTCTTCCTTCTCTCTTCTTTTACTATACTATACTATAAAACACCACGCTAAGTTTTACCTTTTCACCTTCACCATTCTCTAATGGTAACCCCGCTCCTTCCTTTCTCACTTCTTATTATGAGAATAATAGCATATCATAGACAGATCTAAGCATAGATAGTACTGCCACGCTATTTATCTTTCCCGTCCACTGATAACTTCTTTTTTTAGGAGCGAGCTGGCATTGATGATGGCTGTGCTACGCCTTTTGATTTTTATTAAAACAAGGAGAGATGAGGGTTGCTCTACCGAGCATGTGATGACGAGCCAGTCAGTCAGAGGGTTCAAATGCTATCGAAATTTCAAACTCCACCTTATCCAACTATTGCAATTAAAAAAAATTGTGGGAACTTGCACTAAGCAGTGGAGGCCTTGTGACCGAAAAGCCGGATGGCTCTGAAGACTCAACCGGTTGCTTCGAGGTTGTTCCTGGCCTTACGTAGATAATGAAGGTTGATTCTAGGTTGCTAAGTCATTTCTAGCCTTTAGTCATGGAATGCTAGGTTGATTCGAGGTTGTTTTTCAGTGCAGGGAGGGTTTAGTTATGAGCCACCCAAAATCATAGACACAACAGGGCACGGCATCTTCTACGTTGGTCCTCCATCATTTCGGAGTCTCGCAGGCGCAATTGCCTGTCCCGTATTTTTTCGTACGTACTGAGGCCACCCTAACGCCACCCTCGTTTGACAGTCGTTTGTCAGGCTTATTGTTGCCTTCCTCATTTGTAGTACAACTTGTGCTGAGCGGGATTTAAGTAGTTTGTGTGGCAGATAGCTGTTTATGGTGACGATAGTTTACGCATGGGCCGCACACATTTCCATGAAACATAACCGTTAGTTTTGGTAATCGTTGGTACCTTCATTTTTAGCGGAGTATAGCGGGTTAGCCGAAACCTGGAGACTTACAAAGAGGGTTCAGCTTAAATTGAGGACGACGCAGCGAGCAATGGAAAGAACAATGGTAGGTGTAACCTTGAAAGACAAGAAGAGAGTAGAGTGGATTAGGGAACAAAGGGGGTTAAGGATATCATAGTTGAATTCAAAAAGAGGAAATGGACGTGGGCCGGGCATGTAGCGCGTAGACAGGATAACCGCTGGTCATTAAGGGTAACTAACTAGATTCCCAGAGAAGGCAAGCGGGTTAGGGGGAGACAGAAGGTTAGGTGGGCAGATGAAATCAAGAAGTTTGTGGGTATAAATTGGCAGCAGCAAGCACAGGACTGGTTAACTGGTGGAACATGGGAGAGGCCTTTGTCCTGCAGTTTACGTAGTCAGGCTGATGATGATGATGATGATGATGATGATGATCATGATGATGAGCGGTTAGTAGGGGGATTTACCTAGCTTCTTGATGACAATAACTGTTTCGCACGGGTGAAGAAAGAAATATTTGCTAAACAGTTTTGCGGTTAATACAAAGCATAACAACGCGAAGGGGCACACTCATAACATTCTGCGTGGTTCGTATACCCCTCTGCCACCTTCTCTCACCGGAATGTTTAGTGTAGGAATCTTTCCGTAGGTATCGATAGCCGCATGTTGGCTTTCTACCTAATAGCTTTGCTGCTGATGATGATGTTTAGTTGTAATCTCTAGGATTGCCCAGAACCACCAGCTACCGCACTATTCCACCACCCTGGCATTCTTCTTGAGAAACTGCGCTGACCAGCTCAGAGCTGCAGGAGCAGCGTCGGTTGAACTAGCGAGCACACGGTGTGGCGCGAGCTAATGAGGCCCTGAAATAAGGACTCCACCCAAAGAGGATGATCCTTTCAGTATGTATGAATAAAAGTTCTTTCTCTCTCTTCCACATAAAACACCTTTAGGAATGTTTCCGTTTAGAAAGATTTTAATCTCTCTACAGGCGCACAGGTTCGCCAGCTATCCTCGGAACGCGGGTCGTTGTTGAACAAAGATTGCTTCATGGACTAAGTTAGTTTTTATGCGTTAGGTTAGCTGCAAAAGAAGAGCACTTTCTTGTGAAAGCGGGAACACTTGCAGTGAAAGAAATGTAGTAAAAAAAATACTAACATCGTGCTAGTTGGTGCTAATACATATTAAATCAAAGCTCAGAAAACAGTAACCACGCAATTATCATACGTGATAGAGGTTGTACATTGCGCAGTTGTATAATGTGAACAAAGCGTACTGATGTGTTTGTAGTGCCATCATCACCATTATCATTTCTGGATCACCGCGCCGCGCCTCTCGCGCAGCTGATGCTAGCTCGAGCTGCGCGAGGATTAGAACGAGCTCACGCACCTGGCGCGTCGGACGTGGACAGCCACCGCGGCTGCTCTTCAGGCGTGGAATAAAGTGGCGAGATCAGCACGGCCCCGTCGGCTGCCTACGACGCCGTCTCACGTCTCTCTTCTCTCGCCGCTACATTGGTGACCCGGAGAACACGCCCTTCGCTGAGCGGCCCGCGGCCATGTTCCTGCAACTCTGCCCGCCAGTGCCGCCGTTCCAATCGACCTACCCCAAGGTATGGTTCATGCAGCTCGATGCCGTTCTTGCGCTGAATGGCGTCACGGACCAGCCGCTGATGCACGCCATTCTTCAAGACGCCCTTCCGGTAGAGTTGCGTCATCTCTCTGGCACTTCAACCTCCAGCCAGCAGCCTTACGATGACCTCTGCTCTGCGGTGCTTGCCAGCTATGGCCTCACCTACCACCCGCTGCCGTTCACCCGCGACTTACAGGTTTCGTCTGCGTCGCAGCGTGCAATACCCTCCGACCCGAAAGTCTTCACTGACCGGGACCTAACTTTCCCGACTACGTCTCCTACAACATCTCGTCCGGCCACTAGCGCAGTGAGTCTCGCACCTGGTCTCGCACCCGGTCACAGATCCGACGAGGTTCTTGAAGTCGTTCCTGCTGCCGACAACCTATCCACCACGAAGTGCGTTTTTTCGAAGTCCTCGGCCGATGGTCCTTCTGGCACGCTTGCTACCTGCACGTTTTCCACGAAAGCGACGGCACGCGACACCGTGGCCCTCGCCGTTTCCGCGACCACCAGCTGAGACGTCTCGGCCTCCTCCTCGCCGCAGCTGCTGGTCAGCTCCTCGACGGTGCCCCCTGCCGCTCCGCCACCTGCCACTGGTGCCAGCAATGGCCTGCCGGGTGCCTCGCCACATTCCACTCGCACCTACCCGGCCAGCAGCCGACCACACTCGGCTTCCCCGCTCCCCGCCCCTGTCCCTGTCTCTGTTTCGTGGTCTACGACGGGCCCTAGCGCCGTGCCTTCGCGGAGCCAAAGCCTGCCCTCATCGTCGGCGTCGACACTGGCAACCACCAAAGCAACTGCCACCGTCGCCCCTCTGCCCGTGGCGCCGCAGCAGGCACCTGCTCGAGACCCGGCGTCGCACAGGTGGTTTCGGCCAACCCCAGTCCTCGCACCTCTGGTGCCCCCCGGCTCATCCAGCCGAAACAGCCACAGATCCTGCCCAAGCTGTCGAGCGGCAGCGCGAACATGACCACGCCTTCGGCAGCGGCGACCACCCGGTCCCAGTCTCCCCGGGCGGCCCAGCACAAGGCCACACCGCAGCCCGCGCCTGTACCGGCGCCGCAGCCTGCGACCACGGTGCAGCGCGGAGCCGCGATGGGGCTCAACACGGGGAGTCCGCTGCTCACCAGGAACCCCGCGGCAGCGCAGCCGGGCATGTTTCCGGCTGGACCTGCGCAGGGCACTTTCCTGCTGAACCAGTACATTCCGGGCCTGGGCCACAGTCCGATTCTGATACAAGGCGCATTGGGGCAGACGCAGAGCTCTCTGGGACAGATACAGGGGGTCCAGCTGGCCCTGCGGCCACCCCATGCCACGGGCCTGACCCTGGGACCTCAGACGGGACCCAGGCCCCATGGGGGACATCCAGGACCACCTGGCACCCCGACCCTTGTCATCCCACAGAACCTGGGGCCAAGGCCCAACATCTTTCTGGCACCGCCACGCATAATGTCGCCCCCCTCGTTTGCCATAGTCCCGGGACAGCCACTGACGCTGCAACAGCTGCAGGCCATGCTGCCCACGCAGACCATGCTGGCCCAGCCCACACTGGGTGCACCAATCCCTGGTGCAGATACCGACGTTCACCCAGCCGCAGATACTGGCGCATGACCACCATCACCACCACCACCACCACCATCATGGGGCCCTGTCGGGACCTCTAATCTCGACAGGCGGCAGTATAGTGTCCTCTGCACCCAGCGCCAACATTGTCACCCACCATCCTGTCATGACCTCGCGACACACGGTCCACTCTCGGCCTGTCCGACCAGGTCACCGTGAGACCCGCTTGTCGGCTACCACAGTAACCCGGCACTTCCTCCTTCGTCCCTTGCACTTCTCCCAGTGTCGCCCGCCAGAGACCCGCTGCTTACCGATGGCCAATCAACGTTGACAACCTGGACTTTCCAAATGAACACTTTATGGATTGTCGTTCATGTATATAGCATTTGTCGCTCTCTTTCTTTTTTCATATGCCTTCAAATCGCGCAAAGCGCTAGGGGGGGAGCCCTGTAGTGCCATCATCACCATCATCATTTCTGGATCACCGCGCCACGCCTCTCGCGCAGCTGTTGCTAGCTCGAGCTGCGCGAGGATTAGAACGAGCTCACGCACCTGGCGCGTCGGACGTGGACAGCCACCGCGGCTGCTCTTCAGGCGTGGAATAAAGTGGCGAGATCAGCACGGCCCCGTCGGCTGCCTACGACGCCGTCTCACGTCTCTCTTCTCTCGCCGCTACATGTTGATGCAATGGGTTATTCCTAAATCTTATTTTTTGAAGTTTTTGTACTACGTATGTTCTTGAAGAATGTTCACATAAAACGACATTTCTTTCACTTGTCCTGAATTCTTTCAAGGGTCATGTTACGCAACAATAATAAAAAGCAATGAAAAGAGAGTTTTGTTGATTTATAAGTAGTATATATATCCATAGTCGGTCGCCTCATTGAATCATTCTGCTTAGCGGGAACATGTTTTCTTGATGCTCTTACTTCAGAATATTCTAAGTTTTCATCGATAATAGGAGGCAAGTGTGAGCGTCTGGATCACTGATGTGAATGGCTGGTTTCTTTGCATTGCATTTCAGACCGTCTCTTATGTATGTCCTAGCGTTCATAGTGTTGAATTTAAAGTTGTAATAAACATGGGTTCTGGCGAGCAGGCTACGGAGTCAAGAAACAATAATAACAAGAATCCCCTTATTACGAGGTGTGACACGGGCACCAAAAGGTAAGATCTTCTCTCAATGAACGCCAAAGAACCCTTTCTCACCTAACACTCATGTCATAAACATGATCATCAAAAGAGGTGATGAAAACGTTTTGAGGGAGGGCACGTTCACTTATATTTGCATTCTGGGATAACGCAATTTTCAGTAGTACTAGTAAGGCATGTGGCCAGGTCAGTCATTGTTAATATAAGATGGATTACAGCGCGAACCTAACGAAATGGAAAATACGGCTGTTTGGTAAGCTAGACAAGTTGATAATTTCTCATTGGCAACAGGGTGCTTCCAGGTCATCATTCTTTCCAGGTCAATATAGGTCATCATTCTTTCCCTTCCCAAAGCCTGACATGTGTTGCCACCGAAAAAAAAGCAAGTGTCAGAAAATTAGGAACTATTGCAGGTGATTTCACCATTTGTAAGCTTAAAAATGAAATCATCGCGAAATAAACAAGAAAAGCTCCATATGCGGTGCAATTTCTGCGATTGTGCCTCTGTTTTCAACAGGCGCTGTTAATGTCTGAAGTCTAATGCCGACTCTCAACTTGAGCCAAGGTGACTGGCATGAAAAATTTGGTCTGTGGTCCGTTGCTAGAGCTTGTCTGTGTATTCGTGGACGGATTGTTGTACCCTTATTATGCAGTTGCTCAGCTGCCTCTTTTTCTGCTTCTCTCCGGCATCTGAATTAGTTAGCGAGCAGAGCAGAGGCCAAATGGCTGTGTGGTGCCCATGTGCTACCATTCAGCTTCGGGGCGTAATGTTAGCCTTGCACACGGCAGTGATCGTGAGGCAGCGTTGCTACTGAGAGACTCACTTGTTGTCTGTTCGGATGCAGCGCACTCCAGTTTAGTGACTTCAACTGCTATGTTGCCAAACGTGACGGGTAAGTTTCAGCCAACGCTGCTTATAATCTACAAAATACTCGACTTGTAAATGACGACCACATATTAGAGTGCAGTACGAAGATTTATTAGGAGGCCAATGGTTCTGCCTACTTATTGCAAGCTTGCTCCCCCAAGCACCAGCGAAAACTTCAATTTCACGGAGTTACAGTCGTATGGTGCATTAGGCGATAGCTTTAAACGCCTCAGCAAAAGGGAAAATTGATCATGGGTGTCTTCTCGCGTCGGCGGTAGAAACCCGATTGATGCAAGAAATCACCATTACGTGAAAGCGTCTTCATATGACGTCGCGTTTGATAAATGTTTGTGACGTATCGGAAAGTAATATAACTTGACGGCATCATATGACATCTTCGCTTGGTGGAAATGGGCTGATCATGAGGGTAGTGCGTAATCAGCTGAGGGGCAGAAAGCTAGCTTTGTCTTCAATCCTCGAGGCAGTAAGAAAACCAAGTTGGGCGCAGAAATATCACGGAGGAAAGTAGGAAACATTCAGTGCATTGAATCGGAAGAAAGCGAAGATAGCTTTTGCCATTCAGTCATCTCAAATTTTCAAGGAAATCTTTGTGGAGTCCATCGAAAAAACTTGAAGTTATTATCTCCAGATGCCAGTGCCATGTTCCCCATTAAATTTTTATGTACACAGAGCTGATCTTACACTCTCCCCTCTTTGTCCGTTCTGCGAAAAATCGGAAACTAATGAACTATGTTTTATCTCATGTCATAACTACGTAGTAATTAAGAAAAGACTTCTAGCTATTCCGTTTGCAAAGCTATGTTTAGGTTTAACCACAGAAAGTGTTCTCATTTTTGGTGTCTCTGTATTGGGAAACCGCCACAGAGATGTATTTGATGCCATGTGAAATTTCATTCCAGACACAAAGCGAATTTCAACATAAGGCCCACCTTAACAAATAATCAAAACAAAATGAAGAGTCTGGAAGTAATTTTTGAAATGCCAATAAACATAAGACATACATCGCAAATTAATCGGCTTTGGCACACTCATCTGTCTGGTCGGCTGCCGAAATCAAAGTATAGCTATTATAGTAGTGATTATTTGATTGTTTTTTTCTCACTCTCCAAATCTTTGTTTTTGTTATAATGTATTCTTTCTACATCTCTTGGCCTCGATCGAAAACGCAGTTTCATCTTGATGACGCCACCTGCTCCCTTCTTCAATGTCGCAACCATGTGACATCAAAACTGAATATTGTCAAACTACACCAAAAGCTGCATTTCGCAGACGCTAAAGGAATCACGCTGGTTTGAATAATCATGTTCCAAGCACACATACTCAACAGGACAACGCCCTTGTCACAGACGACCAATGCCGGCTGCAAGGCATTGCAGGAATTTATGACATTTCTATGAGACATTCCGAAGGTAACATCATAGAAACACACGAAGAACGACTTTTTTGCGGACAAGCAGAGAGTATCGCATATGCTGTCTTGCAATCCTGAAATGTCTTACAGCCCAATAGTGTTGTGGCTTGCATAAATGCAGAGCTGCCCTGTGGAGCGTTCTTGAAACATGGTCTGGACAGATAAGTAACGACTGATTAACGTGTACAGAGGTACATGAGCACTGCCTTTGTGAAAGTGCATGCTTTTGTAATAAGCTCTAATGACATGACGTCTCTTAGGAAAAAAAATGTTTTAATTTGCTTGTTGACATTGTTTTGCCACATGACAACGCCAGAAACAGTTTTTCGCAACACGTAAGGAGTCACGCTGGTTTGGCTAATCACGTGCATAGCTAATAGAACAGCGAACTTTTTCCAATGACGATGAATTTAGGCAGCAAGTAATTGCACAGTTTCGTTACATCAATAATGTATGAAAAACAAATATCATTCACGAAGAGAAGAGCCTCTTTTCACAGTCCCACAAGATTCAGAATCACGCTAGTTTGATATGTGCCGACGGGTGGAACCTATCAACGGTGCGTCGAAGGCGCGTTGACCGTCGCAAAAATCTCTCTTCTCGCTGCAGCATCCTCGTCACATTTAAGCAACGGTTCCTGCGGCGCTCTCCAAAAGGTGCTTCTGGAGTTTGCTTTACGTCGGCTTTGACTGTGGAACTTGGAGTGAAGGTCACCGTGGAAGGACATGTAACGTCGTCAACTGTTGCGTTGGAACAGTTTTTTCCTTCGCTGCAATTTTAATGAAATTCTATGAATGATTCGGCACGTACATGATATGACGTAAGATATACTGAGCGTTGCCAGGGGGTGTTCGAATCTAGAACACATCGCTGTTTTGCGACATGGAGTGCGCAAATAATATTGACATGTCTTGGAGGAATATGAATGGGCCACCGCTACCGTACCTTAATAAAAATGCCCTATTTATGGGCATTTATAGAAACGTTTTGACATATCACAGACGACAGTTTTGATACAAAAAGTAAAAGTGAGAAACAAATACTAGGACACGAGAAATCGGTGTGAGGTACTGATTTAGGCGAGTAGACAACTTATCAAAGATGTCGCACGCATGAATATTTTCACGAATACCGCAGAGTACACATACAACAAACGGCAGCATTTAGCAAAATAAAAAAATAAAACAAAAAAGCAAAAAAGCGACCACGTTATTCCTTCTTAAAGTATCTCGTCTTTCTGGCAATATATTCCGTTATAGATTGAAGAGCAACGGGGCTTGGTGACGTAGCTTCAGGTGAAACAGCCACTGAACTTAGCCGCATGTGCCAATGACGCTGTCTGCTCAAATGGCGTCCCTGTCACGTGAGCTGCGCCAACTTATCGCGTGTTTCCACTGCTGCCACTGTATAGACACGCAAGTTGAGCCATGGGGTCAGGTGATGGCGTCCCCCTCAATCGCGTAAGGCCTGTGACGTCATAGACCAAGTATGCAGGCCTTTTCTTTAGGGGCGCTAGAGTAATCTAAAGCAGGGACTCTGAAACCGCCTAGTGTTGGGGGACCAAGACAGCTTTTACACAACGCCGGGAAATCGCAAAATTTTTCATGGACTTTTAGCATGAAGAAAACTGCAATGAGAAAGTGGGGGTGGGAGTAGAGGGGGTAGGTGAGAAGGCTTCTTGATGTGCGCAACCACAGTGTTAACGCCGCCGTATTGGACATATTATTTTTAACCTTGAAGACCATTGCTGTGGTTAGAACTCGCGATTAGCATATATTACAAATACCCTACAAGTTTTTCCCCTTCATGCCATAGTGCCAGCTATGAAGCATGTTGAAACAAATTCTTTGTAAAGCTGTAAAAAAATGAGAAAGTTAAATGTTTTTTATTCAGGAATACAAAATTAGGAGGTCCATCGGAGAAATTGAATTTCAACTACCAGGAGGCATTTTGATTGTATTAAATTACCACTCGTGTGTAGAACAAAATACTTTCAATATTAGAACAGCCACAAACTTATGCTTCTGAAAACAATGCGGGATCACGGCATTGAATTCAAATGATTTGTATGTGATCTTTAGTCGGGTGAAACAGCCTCATCAATTTGAGCCTCACCTGAACTCTGACGTGTCCATGACATAAACAAAGAGAAGCAAAAAGGCAGCTGGTGCTAGAAGACAAAGGCTTGTCAGCTGCGATCCCGAATTCACCAAGACCGAGTGTTTGAAAAACAGTGGTGCTAAGGCTGTCATAAGGCGTAGAAGGGCACCAATCGCCGCTGCTACGGGACCGAATGGCTTCAAAGATAGCAGTCTCACCTGGAAGACAAAGCAGGACAGACAAATATTGACCTGTGATATAGTCAGTGTTGCATATGCTTTGTTTCAGCGTCATGGCTTGAAACCGACGTTAAAGAAGTTTCCGACTTCAGGACATCATACCAAACAGCACATTTGAATTTGTGATGCGCTGTCAGGTGAAATACTTCACTATATACACACATGCAGTACGGCGAACTCATCATTACTACGTACAGAGCTGCCACTCATACACCTTTCTTTATAGCAAAAAAAAAAAAGAACATGGACCACCTTATCGTAACTGTATGAGCCATGCCTGACATCGCGGTATCACATTGTTTTTTTCTTCCACATCGATCACTGATTCAGTTACTCCTGATACAAGGCGAAAGAAACGTGATGTTGGGTTGTCACTGCTTTTCTCGTTTATATGCTGCCCTGTAACCACTAAGTACGACCTGCACAATGATGCTCCAATGCTTAATCGCATGTGACATATTGTAGGCAATACATTTTCGTAATTAAAAGAGTTGAGCTGCATAGTGGTCGTGCGATAATTCGCTTGCAGTAACTTTAACGCTTCCATCGAGACGAACAGTCGTTCAGAATCTTGCGGTACGTCTTACCACGCAAGTCACTTCCAAGATTGCAACTGCGATGGCCATGAAGAGAGTCAGGGAGCTCAAGCTCTGCAGGTACGGATTCGTGAGAGGAATCATGATTGCAAGAAGCAGAGCTGCCGGAATTACATGACGCCTGTGGAGAGTGCGTGCTGTGAAACGAGCAGCAATTATCACCACTGCGTAGCCCAGGAGCAGTGCTTTCCATACTGCCTGTGAAAAAAAAAAGAGTATGGTGAATGCACTGGGACGAAATTCGGTGCAGGGACGAAATTCGGTGCGATGTTGGCAGTCAGATATGTCTACGGAGAAACTGTCATACTCCGCGTGATACGCTGAGGTTGTACCAAACAAAGGGATGCCAAACAGTCAAATCATTTCAGCCATCAAATTTTGTGATTGTAAATCAGGACGGCAAAACACAGTGACTCCGAGCACGCGTTCACATAGAAGCGATTACACTGTCTTTATTAGAAGCGATTACACCGCCCACTTCGCTGAGACACTGCCGAAATGTGTGCACACTACTTAAATTTTGTACAAAATTCATTTTAAGTCCTTTTTTGTGATATAATGATAGGTGCTCGTTGGACCTTTGCGAGCAGTGCTCTGTAGAAGACCTCGCATATGGGCATTGCCGCAGTGGTGAAACTTTCTCGCCCTTTGCTATAAACATGTCGCTCTCTTAAAAATGAGGTGTGGCATTTCACACTGACCACAGCAGCACAAAGCTTGAAACGTATTCTATGTTTTATCCAAACGTGAGACTACGCGCTCGACATAAAATGAAGCAGCATTAGTTTACCTGCTTTGAGTTAGCTCGACGTGCGTGCAGTATCTCATCTTGGAGTTGAAAATGTTGAAGGTGGTCGCCGAAGGCTCCCATTGCACCGAAGTTCGAGAGAATTTCTCCAAAGTTTACGCTTTCCCAGGTTGGTGTGCTTACGTTTGAGAACGAGCAGATTGGCTTGAGGTCTGAGGTGGTCATCATCTTCGACGTCGATAACGCGGCCGATCCTGGGCAATTGAAGAAAGTGGCCACTCGATGAAGGGCGGGAGCTTCTTGTGGAGCAGAAGCCTAAATAAAATTGCCTTCAGCGTTAAACTACGTCGAACAGCAGTGCTCAGGTATACTGCGATGCCTCAATTCCAACGTGACGTTTTGCCGAAGACGTAGTTACGTAATGCCTGGCCCTGTCCTCGTCTTTCACGAGGACAATCATACTGGTTTGGGGAGTAGCCCATACCCACTATAGACCGGACAGTGACAAAGTGTCAAAATGAAAGTGAACAGCAATGTTGTTGAAGGAAACGTTTTTGCGTAACAAAAGAAAATACACATTATGAAAAAAAGTTTCTTTTCACCGTTGGTTAGATAGAACGAACTCGAATGAAAAGCTTGAATATTTGAAAATTCTTCGGCGAAATCCAGCACAACGTTTACACTGAATGTCATTCACAATATCTTTCAAACGCCAACAGGAGTTTAGGGTATGCAAAGGCCCTGGCACACGTATTTCTAAAGACTGGTTTTTCAAAGTGTGTTCCGCAGAATGGAGTTTCGCGAGCCACTGACGAGCTTTCACATTTCTGCAGCCAACAAATCAAACAAATCACTGAGGTTTCAAAACCAACGTGCGATTAACTTGAAAAACGTCCGCTATTATCATCTCGCCATATTGTCAATAAAGATAGCCAAGAGCATAACTAAAACGCGCGAACTATGCAACGATCTCACGTGCAGCTTCTGGCGAGCCAGAGCCCAAAACAGACCAGGTGGTTAAGCGAATATATTAGGATCTCGAAGGCCTTATCAAACTGCCGCGTGAATTTGCGCTGTTTGACGACACAGGTACCTAAAATAAGGTAGTGGATATGCTGCTGCCATCGGCGAGAGCATATGCTTGTCACGAAGTACTTTCGACACTAGTGTGCCTGAAAAATAGAGACGACAATCGGCTAAATCCAGCAGCCAAAATACGACTGGCCCTGACTGTGACAGAGCGTTACATTGATTTATTGGTGTGAGAAAAGTAAGGGCACTTTCATGTTGGAGAAGAAATGCTTATATACCTTTGATGTTGAATTTATTGCTCATGAATGTAGCGTGAGCCGATTGAAAAAAAAAAAATTCCAGGCCTGCGCGGAAGGCGCAGCACAATCATAGCGAAAGCTAGAAAAGTGGTCTTTCAGAGCCTTTTTGTGAACACTCATTGGATCATTGCTGCAAGCACACTTGCTGGGTACCCACAACGGTATTAGTAATAATAATAAATTTTGGGTAGTAGAAAAACATCAACTATGCTAATTTTTTCCCTTTTCCTTCCGATAAACGTTGTATCCGCTAAACTTTTGCAAGGTATTTTGTACCAATTGTTCATGCAGTGGCCGATGACGATGAGGAATTGTGCCTGAAGTGGATATGTGCCTCAGTTCATAGCTAATAGAAAACAAGCTTTATTAATGGGGCGGAGCATCAGACGACCCACTCGCTACGCTATTCGCATTTTGTGATGCCTCGTTGTTCTTTTGCTGTTCGAAAACACCTATACTCATACCAACGCGATTCCTTTCCCGGAATCAAGCCTACCTAAGGCAAGTTTGCCAACAAGTCCCAAGCACCCGCGTAGCTCATTGGTAGAATACTGGGCTGGTACGCAGCGGACCCGCGTTAGAGCCCCACTGTGTCCTCGGTACTAGGTTTGCTTTTAATTTCTCGATAGTGGTTACGAACACCGGCGGCGGCGGACAACAACGGCACCACGCGTGACCAGAGTTTCGATCTCATAATAGCGTTCGCTGTAAAAAAAAATTCTCCATGAAAGCGAAGAGGAAATAAGGAGCAGGTACTTCTTTCACTGAATGTAGCTTAGCAAGATTTCCTGTCCGCAATGTGCTTTAGAACCCCTGCCAGTGGTATCTGCAAGTGGCGAATATTTATGTTAATCCTACGGCTTGACTGTTCGCCTAAATACCGGAGCCCTATGCTTTTGCCCTTTATAGTTATCTCTAACTCTCGCTTACACGTTTGTTTTAGCATTTTGTCAACACGGTGGCCTAGTCGTCTTTAAGATGACTTTGAAAAAGAATTCCTACTTGTTTGTGGCAATACACTGCAAAAATGCGGCTGCAAGCATAGGTAGGGAAATGTTGAACTCAATGTATCAAGATAGAGAAAACAAGCTGAGCAGTTACAGAGGCCTTTATCATTAGGAATAACACTGCCGTTCATCAGCCAAGAGTCACTAACAAATCACGCAGAGCTTACACTGACATATCTTTACAGGCCCACTTAAGATAAGCCTTTCTTACTGCTTTTGGGTGTGGGTAGTCCTTGTTCCCCCTTTTCTTGATTGATTGATTTGTGGGGTTTAATGTCCCAAAACCACCATACGATTATGAGAGACTCCATATTGGAGGGCTCCGGAGATACAAGATACTACCGTACCTGCAACAATTGAATTATGTGCGTTCCTTGCCAACTGTGTCTCAAGATACTTCGGTACAATCACACTCTTTGTGTTATAGACCCACATAGCACAGCAGTAAACGCCTGTGCGCAAAATGGCTTGCTTGAATTTTTTTTTCACTTGAGCACTCATTACGTGTTAATGAAATGTTCGTTATTACCTCATAACGTTTTTTTCGTCTTGGTCCAAATACATAAACCTAGTTTCAAAAATGAAAAAAAAAAAAAACTGATCGAGTTTTGTTGTGCTGCATGACAGGACAGCTCTGCAAAGGTTTAGAGGACCGCTGTTCTTGCTTTTCACTTCTGTAATTACTGGCACGTGCTTCTCGGATCGCTGGCCAGCTAGCGGTTTGCAACCTAACCACACGAGCTTCAATAAAAAAAAAAACCTTCGCACGATGGCGCAAATACTACTATGTGTAGTTTACCTTGTCATGGTGTAGTTTTGTCGTGTGTAGTTTCACCTTGAGTCATGGGCGTACAGCAGACACAATGCTGACAGCGACATTTGTTTCACGCATTGTGTATAAATGCGATAAATTTTTCTGCATCAAGAAAACTCAGAAACGCCTCACAGCTATTGTGATGTCGAGGTGACTAGGAAGAAAGCAGCAGTCACTCATGTGGAAAGCTAATTCGTGCCCAGAAAACTTACTCAAAGTACAAGTGAAGTGCTTTGTACTTTATAGCGACCACGTTTTCAGTGTTGGGTGATTAGATGATTGTTAAAACACGTCTTGTTTTACAACTATAGAGTACACGTGCATGCTGCGCGTAACTTTACTAGTAATCGTTGCATTTTTTACATCCCAAAACAATGATTTGGTCATAAAGGATGCCAAAGAGGGGGCTCCGGAAAAGATTACTGTCTGGTCCTTTAACGAGCAGTCAAATCTGTAGGTACGCCCGTGGTCAAAATAGGTCGGGACGTGTGAGTGGCGCCTCCAATGAGATAAAAGTAGGCAAAACGTCATCGCCGCACTGTCTGACGTCGAGTGTCTGGTGACGAAATATCGTCGTGCTCGTGCGCGCCTTTTAACACTTGTAGCCATAACTAACGCTCCTGCAGCAGCCTGATAACATGCGGCGTTTTGCTGCAAGGGTTCATTTCATTGTTCGATCCACCACGCGCTATGTTCGACGGGCACACGTTGACGGTTAAGGTTAGACCAGTCGCTTCGCCCTTATCGCCAGATAACGCGTAGCTGCCGAACCTTCTGATGCTTGTAAGCTAAAAGATATATTTCGGCTCAAAAATACTCTTTCCCGGTTCCGTCACTCGTGTTTCAGTGCCACATGACGCGTTTGCCCAGACACAAAAAGAAAACACCCACAAAAGGAATCGAATCCTGTATATGCAGCAACTTTTTGTTACTGATGCAAGATATGTTAATCATATTCATTATAGGGTAAAGTGAGCAGCGTACGATTCATGTCAATCGTGCACCTGTCGGACTGAGCGCGTCACCGATTCAACACGTCAAGCTCCCCTTACTGCAAAACGCTAGGCGCAGTCAGTTTTTACACTGTGAACAAAAAGAATCACAGGGCTACGAGTTTTATTACCCGCACCCGCTCAGTGATGATGCGATACTAGGCGCTCAATGTCTAACTGTACGCCGATTAAATTGGAGGAACGCTAATTGTGGGTTTCTGTCTGTAATTGTCCATAAGAGCCCATTGGGACGTGCTATTAGAGAACAATGGTCCAGCATTGCATGCCTTGCGGCTCCAAGGTTTCTCTCCTGCGCAACGCCGCGATGAGCACCAGCGTCGACGTCACAGCCCGTGTAAGCGTAGCGCCCACTGCTTCACATTCACACCTGGATCGTTTTAGGAGGACATGATGATTTGTTTTTGTGCGCCTGTGTGACGCAGGTATCACGAATTCACAATTATGCCTTAAATTTTTACTTACTGTAAGTACTTATTGCAAGATAAACCTGGCGTTGTAAGTTAAACCTACTTCAAACTTGGCAAAATGTTCAATTTAACTTCTCATAACACCTTCTATCAACATACGGAAAAAAAATTGGGTGGTATGCCACTACCACAAAACCTTCATTTGCGACCCCATGTCGATAAGTTAGGTATGCATTGCATGTTAAAGTTCAAGTTAAATAGCTAGTCACATCAAGGTTTGGTTGGACATAACGGAGCTATTCATTGTACTTCATTGTCATTACCATCACCAGCACCCGCGCAGTGGCAGTCTATAGTGGCTGTCATGCTTGACTGCTGACCCGGTTCTTTCTAGATCGAAACGTGACTGTGGCAGTCGCATTTTGAAAAAAGGCGGTATGCGTGCAGTTAGACATCACTGTGCTATAAAAAAAGACCAGATAGTCCAACTTTTTGGAGCACTCAACTGTAGCGTCTCTCATATTGATATCGCAGTTCTGAGACGTAAAAACTTGCTCGATCGAAAGTTGACTCTCGTTGCACTTGCGTGACGAACTTTTTCGTCCATAAATGTGATAGAACGCGTTATAATACGCCACGCGCCAATGTATTTCAAACATTTGGGATTACGCGACCACCACTTCAAGGCACGAAATGAAGAGAGCCGGTGTCCGAAGATATAAGCCACATCAGCTGATATGCAACGACAACGTTGTGTGTTAGTTACCCGGCCAAGACAGTCCACTCTTTTCCAGGAGAGTATGCTGGTGCAGTGCGTTTCAGCCGCAAAATACGTAGTCTATCATTCACTTCGTCGCATTACTATAAACACTGTATTCTAGGTCGCGGTTATAACACATAGGATCTAAGACCCCGAGAAATGTAAATATTTAGCTTTTATACTCACAACATATCAGTCATTGAACTTCATTCACAAACCAAACTGATCATTCCTTGCTTCCAAGAATACGGTAGTTCACAAATAATCCAGTCGGTACGTTGGACATTGAAGACAATTGCACAACTGACACTTTCCGGGGTATAGTTGTCCGGAATCACGCCATTCACGCCCACATGCGCTCTTCAAAGACACCTGTACGCATTATTCAGTCATCCCTTGTACATATAAGCATGCACCAAGCGCGCTGCATTGGACAATGATATGTTTTCGTTTTTCAAGGTAATTTGTGTTGTACGCGTACGATAATGATTACAAGATGCGAATAATATACCACCAAATAAGAACATAATAAAAAAAACACACTGAAAACTGCTTTTTGCGGGGGCGTAGAGAATCAGGTTGCTTTTGTCTGTGCCGAAAGGTCAAATCTCTGCACGTGACGTCGAAAGCGCGTTGACCTTCGCAAGTTGACTTCTTCGAAGAGCAGCTTCTTTTTCGCAGTTGGGCCACGCTTCATGCGGAGCTCTTGCGGAGGTGCCTTGGGCGTATTGTCCAATACTGCGTAAGTTGAAATCTTTCGACTGAGTGGTGTTGTAAATAGGCAGGCGGTCCGTTGAACGGTGTCGCCGAAACGGTTCTTCCCTTCGCTGCAGTTCTGTTATGCACTTGATTAACGACTCCTGAAATATATGACTAATGAATTGCTATCAATGTACCTCTGCTTTATAGCTTTGAGATATCTCTGCAAACTAGGTATATGCATATCAAAGAAGGAATATAAGTGCTAAACCACTCTGCACATTCACAAAAGAGCTTCCCTTGCGCAGCATTTTACCAAAAATTTTCCGCATCAAAGACGCAAGCGTAGATTGAACAAACAGAAAACTAAGAAAAAGAAACACTACACAGCCAAGCAATGGAGCAAGGTACCCGTTTGGGAGAATTTCTAGTGTTTCATCATCGTAGACGTTCTGTGCGTAACCATCAAGAAGATAACCAGAATGTTTGGATAAAATTAGCCCATTCGATTGTCTATTACCTTAACACTGCCGTTTGTGACTTCCCTCTGCCGTTATTGACTCTTTTTTTTTGCCCTATACACAGCAAGAGATGCCTGCAGCTGTTAAATACGGGCCGTACAAGGGTAGCTTGCATTAGCGACTACTGTGAGATACAAGTGAAGTTGAATAAATTAACAACGAACTCAAACTTAGTTGAGCCCGCGTTAGCTCAGGAGCCCTTTAAAAAGTAGACGTTGCTAAAAGAGCACCAGAATGTCGGGAAACTATGACTAGTTGAGTTATAATTTGGGATATAGAAACGCGCAGGCAGTCAGCTTTGCTCGTCTGACGCACACATGTGTCTATCGCGAATAAGCTGGCATTCTGCAATGCTAGTTCGTCTTCTATATACAGCGATGTCGAACAAGCTTGATAACAGGTTGGTTGTAGTTCTGAAAAATGTAATTACGGTGACGCCATGTGGAAGTACAGCTGCTACTCTTGAGCCATGATACTATACATATGTTATATAGTATAACCAGTACACATGACACGTTACAAGAATATTATAGACGGCAGTTTCGCGGCAACAGAGAAACATTTTGTTGAGACTAACTTGACCAGTGCGGCTTTGTTTGACTTTAAAGTTTCTTCACCTTAGGTGGATGAGCCGTACGCATCACAGTGAGGTTAAGCGATTTTTCACCGAAAGAGCTCTGAAAAGGTCGTGAACAGGAGCCTTGTATTCATATGGTTGAAACCCACAAGGTGTCATGAAAACACCGTTGCTTTTCGGCGTTCCCCTGTGACGTTTGTTGACATTTTTCGGATAATTACGGTGGCGTTGCGTATGAATAAGGAATGCACTAGTAAACCACTGTTTATTTCAGATAAAGAATATCTATAGTAATGTGTCCTCCTAATCAACAATAATAATATTAGTAGTAACATTACTATTCGCCAGGCCTAATGTGAATCAGACATATTGCTGGTATTTTATGGAACAAATATTATTGCGCTAGTGAACATCGTGTTCTCATTTATGACAACTTATCACCTGTTTTTGAAGCCTTAACTGATTTGTGAAGTGTCTGTGAAGTAGACGAGGATGAGCAGAAAAGCAGCTGGTGCCAGTAGACAAAAGTTGGGTAGCAGCCACATTAAATTTACGTAGACTGTATGCTTGAAGACTAGCGGTCCCAAGGCTGTTATAAGGCGGAGCAGAGCGCTGGCCGCCGCCGCTACAGGACCCGAGGGCCTCACAGATAGGAGTCTTGCCTACAAAATGAACATGAACATCGAGAAGTATGTACTCGTGATGGCAGTGAGTTTTGAAGTCCGGTTTGTTTCGGGAAAAATAGTTGAAAGAAATCTTCAGGGAGTCTTTCTGACTTGGAAACATCATTTCAATGAGGACCATCGCAATCATAACGCTTTGCATGGTGAAATAATTAACAATAAACACACATGCAATAATATGTTTTCCTAAAGACTAAGCAAAAGTTGTTTCTGCTTATTTTTTTGTAGTTCAAGAGACAAAAAGAGGCCATCATATCAATGTCAAGTGAAACAAGCTTGGTATTGCGATTTCACAATCGTTTTCCCAAATAAACCACTATTTCCATTACTCTTTAATGAATGGCCAGCGCTTCCACTACTTTTTTGTTTTGAAGTATTGTGGAAACACTCGTTTCTGAAAGCGCCCATCTTAGTTTAGGGAGTGGGCGTGGTGCGACGCCACGTAAAGGGTACGACTACTAGCGCCACGCGTGAGTTCTTAGTCCGTTCACCGGAGGATGCGATAGACACGTGAGTGATACCACTGCCGCCTGACAGTGCCTGTACGGAACGGCTTAAAGTCAGCGCATGCAGCAGCATCGCTGCGATGCGTCTCTTATGAAAGCCCGCCTAGGGACACGAACGGAAAAGAGACATATGAACACGCCGAGTCTGTCACGGAGAGCCAGAGTGATAGTCGACAAAGTCGTTATGAGTGACCGCAGATGCTACTACACGGATGATTCGAACACGCTAACGCCGCACGAATGACACAAAAATAAAGATGTCTTCTGACATTCGTTGTTACGGAACACCTAAATGGTACTTTTCCCCATGAACGAAAACGACGCCCGAAGGCTAGCCTCGTGGGAAGAGTGCGAAAGGACTATAAGAGGGGGTGGTGAACATCTGGATGGAAAGTACGTAATGGAACTGAAAAAAATAAAAAAAAAGTATTCGCTGGAATGGCACAGAAACTTTTGTTACCGTTGTTACAGATTCCTCATTTGCCTGAAGGCCTGTAACTACGCACAATAGTTGACTACGCGTCACGTTTTAAGCATGTACTACAGTGGCGTCCACATTTAGGGTGAAGACGGTTCAGAATAGCAGTGCTCTGCCGAGCGCCATTGGATCTGACGTAGCCGCACATTGAATCTAAGCTGCGCAGGTGCTACGATGCGCGACCAGGGTGGCTGCATTGGTGCTCTGTGAAGCGCGGCCGCGCTGAGACTTTTTCACCCCAACAGTGGACGGCACTGCACAGCGAACATGCTATATGATTTAGCACATGTGCGATTTTTTAGGCAATAGACGTTCGTGGCTGAAGGCGTTGAGCAAAAAAAAAAAAAAAACGTTTTTCAGCGCTTTGCTGGCAAGTGTTGCGCTTTCATAGCGGTAGAAATCATTCAGCATCTTGCCGTATGTCTTACCAGGCAAGTGACTTCCAAGATCGCGACGGAGATGGCCGTGAGGAGATTCTGTGAACTCAAGCTGTGCAGATGCGGACTTGAGGCTGTAAGAAGCAGAGCTGTCAGCATGACCGGTCACCTGCTGAGCGTCAGTGTTGTGACGCGAGCGGCTGCGATGACCAACGCGTAGCCAAGAAGAAGCGCTTTCCATGCCGACTGTGTGCGAAAAAGAAAGGTGTACGTCATTAGGAAGTCGTATTGCATGTATGATGCAAGTCTGATGTCTGATGCAAGTCTGATGTCATCAAGCGGAAATTATCTTAGTTGTCACGAAGACATTGCCTGCCATATTCCGAGTAAGAGGCTGTAGTTGTTCATAACAAAGTGACACTCGGGAGCAAAGCATTTTCGGTCATTGAATTTGCTGAGTACGACTCAGCATAGGAATATACGGGGATTCAGAAGACGTGTATCAAATGTCACGCATTGCGGTGCCACTATGATTAGCGCACTTGGTTCAGACACTGTCCGCAAGTTGGCCAAAAAATTTAAGTAGACGACCAAAACTATCCACCCTGCTTTTTTTTTTTGATACAATGATGGGTGCTCGGTGGGTGTTTGCGAACAACGCTCTAATGAAAACAAAGCGTATGAGGGTGGCAGCATCGGTAAAACTCTCTACACTATAGAACCTGCCTTTCTTTTCTTTTCTAATTTCTCTGCTCTACACTAAAGTTATGTGCAGGTCACTCCTTTAAGATAGTGCTTTTTTTACTCACACTGAATGTAGCAACACGCAGCCTAAAACGTCTTTTATGTTTTATAGAAATGTTGAAGTACGCACTAAAATAGAATTAAGTAACCTGTGATTACCGGCTTCAAGTTAACTTGACAAGCGTGCACTACCTCATCTTGAATTGGGAAATGTGGCAGGTAGTCGACGAAGGCTCCGATTTCACCGGTGGTCCGAAAACTGTCATGCGAATCTGCACTTTGCCAAAACGGCATGCTCATATTCGACCACGTATGCACTGGCTTGGGCTCAAAAGAGGTCATCGTATCTGAACAGTATTTTATGCGACCACTTCAGAGCAAGTCCAGAAGGTGGCGACTTGATAACGCGCGGATGGTTCGCGTGGAATCCGGAACAGCGCTCACGGGTCTACTCTGACGCGGCAATACAAATGTGACACATTCGTCGAAGACCTAGGTATTGCATGACAACTTGTTGTTGTTGTTGTTGTTCACCTATTGTTAGTGGCGCATACCCACTATGGGAGATTGGCCAAGAATCGAGTGGTTTTGAAGATCACCGTTCAGATTTGGAATAATTGAGGTATAACAGAAAGATTACCGATAGCCTAGGAAAGTTTTATGCTTAATGTAATGCATACAAATATTTACATAAACGAATTTATTAATAGAATAGATTTGATTTTATACGTATATAACTATGTGAGCATGTTAGGATAATGAAACTGGTTAATTAGTCAACCTATTGGTTTCATCAACTTCCTCATCTGCCCCGATTTTAATGATGGTGCTGTCGGGAGTAGCGCTAACCCACTATTTTAGATCGGTTAGAGAGCAAATGACCCTGAAAAAAATAACTGTAAAGCAGTTGAATTGAATGTTTGCGAACAAAACAAAAAGAGCACATTAAATATAAGCAGTCTTTCCTTGCCTGTAGCTTCGTACTTGAAAAAAAGAAAAAAAAGGCAAGTTCACTGAGGAGAATTCATGAACTGTTTGGCCAAATATTGCTGAACAAGGTCACAACAAAAGAGGTGATAGAGCTCCTTTGTGACAACCATCGGCTCTTCTATACACAGACCCTTCTATTAGTATATTGGCCAAATCTACCATAATGACAAAAAATAATAACGAAGCTTTTTTTAAAGGTGGAGCACTTCTTAGTGGCACCAGATCGCGCTTCAGTGTCAGCGGAGGCGCCGTCCACACTATTAATGTGTATAATCACGCTTCGTGCCGACCCAGGAAGACAGCCGCGAAACTGTCGCTCCCTTCACTCTATCTCGCCTCGCAAGGCCGGCGCAGGCAGTGTCTGCTAGTTAAAAAATGCCGCCTGCCTCTTCCCACATGGAGAACTTTGTAAATTCGTCACAGAGTGGTAAGGGTACCGCATTAATGTTGCGTAGTTGATATGGTTTCAGAATACCTAATTGTTATTTCGTAGTTCGATGTTATTTCGCCAATAAAATGAATGATAAAGACATGCTGGGTCAGAGTGCGGACAGAGCCAAGTTTGTTTGGGTCAGAGTGGGGATTGAACACGGCTCATTTGCGTGCCACGAGGATTTTCTATCACACAACCACGTATATGCTTGTGAAGACCGTGAAAAGAACCTTCTCGCTTGGAAATGCCGTGAAATAGCTTTCACGCTTTACAAAAACATGCGCCCTGTATACATTTTTTACACTGCAAAATAAAATATTCCAGTCATAATGCGTGGTACAAGCACCCGTTGCCAGTGGGCGTTAGAAAATATGATTATCGTAATGACTTCGTGGTTTTAAGCCGGTCACGGACTACAAAAGGCACACACGCTATTGCACCTATTAACGTTAAGGTCACGTAGTAGGTGCATAGCAAGTTCGAAGAGGCTTCATGCACAAAGTGTTTGAAGAACGCTCTAGAAACAGGATGCTGCTGCTCACCTGGCTGACGGCTTTCCTTAACGAAAGTTTGCCTAAGCTGCCGTGTGAGTGTGATGGTTTTGTTGATTCTATCGCGAGCACTGGCGGACCACCAGATGAGAAAGAAGAAGCACCAGCAAGCAGGAGGAAAAAAAATGGGGTCCTCATAGTATCATCGTGGTATTAATGGCCTCATGCAGAGCCAATAAAAGCTAATTTTAACTACCTCGACGGGATTGAGTTCATCGACAGCTGCTCCACGCCATAGCCGACAGGTTTAGCACACTCACTACGAACGACATAAGCGCGTAATGATGTGCCTTTATACGAAGACAACCGCGAGTGCTGCTATGAGCCCTTTGACTAATTATGGCGGGCGCTGTTTCATTGGTTTGAGCACATTTCCGTTATAGTGTGGTTCGGGTGAAATCTCCTCGTGAGGCATAGCTTTGTAGCACTTACAGGGGGCTAGGATTATCTACAAAATTATTTTATGCGGCAACAATCTGCCGTCGGCTGCGCAGCTCGAGGTGATTGTTCAAGTTGGTTGTCGTATAAAAACGACTGTACATCAAGTACACCTACATAGCTTCCCGAACATTATTACAGCACTCCCAGACGAGCAGTTCATTGCACTATAATCAACGTTCAGATTTTCGCGCATGACTCTTTTAACGTTTTAATTATTTGAGATACTCGCAAGGTTTCCTTCATTCTGCATTACATTGTCAACGATAACACAGACGTTTACAAAAGTAGTTAAAAATGAGTAAACGTCAACTCTTTGTACGTAATATCTTCCTGATGGCCGGAATACCTATAAACGTGATTCATGTGCGGCAGCTGCCTTGTTGGTCCAGCTTTGGAGGGACAACGATGTCTGAACACAGTGCAAATGAGTGAATTGGGGCTATGCTATATACAAGTGCAGTACGGCTGCCAACATAAGAACAATGCAAATGTCGGAAGAAACAGAGTTTCCGGCCACGTTTAGGTTTGTTTTTGATTTTAAACTGGCCCTACGTTTCGAGACGCATTTGGTCTTTTTTTTAGAGAGTGACCGTAAGGCTGGCTGCGTATAGTGCTTTCTATCGTTTGTCTTCATATCCACCATCTTTCTCGCTATTATTTCAAACCGTTGTCGGCTCCAACAGTTCTCGAGACCGTGTAAATACACAGTAGGCCGAACCTCTATCGAGCTGTCAATGTTTCCAGTTGTCGTTTCTACGTAGCATGATTCCAGGCATTGTGCGGTTGCCTTCCGTTTTGATGACCCGCCTCGGGTCAATGTTTATGCGACTGTGCATGTTCGCTCTGTGTTCGGCGAGAGCATTCCGAACTGTATTGCAGCTATGTACGTCGTACCCGTGTGGGCGTATTCTTTCCAGAATAAGAGCAAAAAAATGAATTTTTTGAGCTAATATACGAAGTTCACTTCTCTGGTTACCACGACACCTGCGTCGGCGAGTCGGGTCTGGCCGGTCTGCAAACAAAAATATAATGACAAGGGAAGTCTTAGTGAAGTGCTCCAGAAAAGTCGACCCCCTGGGGTTCTTTGACCTTTATCTAAATATAAGTACACAGGCCCCAAGCATTCCCGCAGTGATTGGGAGCTATTCATTTGTGTACACGAGCTACAGCAAAAATGAAACGTCATTAAAGCGTGCGTTTTTGCACATACGTCATGTTGGGAAATGTTGTTGCTTTGACACGAGAAACATGATGGGGTGGTCGAACATGGCCGCAATGCCGAATAATTAAAATGCTATTTACAGTGTTGCAGTTGAGATATGACGCAACGCGACCAAAATAAAAGCGTTTGTAAGGTGGCAGATTTTGCCAAGGGGTCGTGACACTGACAAAGGCAGATGAGCGCGGCAGTGACGAAGGCGTTCGTAAAGCTAGCAAGACCGACAATGTGGCCTACGCCGAGAGCTGCTAACAGTCCTTCCACGTTTGTGTGAATTGCGATAAAATAAACACACGCGGCATTACAAGCAGAAGCAGAAAGATACATGCGAAACACACGTATTGACAAGCATAGCTCCTTGCCTATAGGCCAGTTGACTTCCCTGCCATTCTTTTGCTCCTATTTTCTTTCCTTCCTTCCTTCCTTGTTTGCGATTGTGTTAGCGAATGAGCAGATTGCCAGACTCTTTCTTAGGGGGAAAAGAACTTCAATGCTTGCGTGGGCCTTTACCACTTGTGAAATGGGCATGTCGGTTCGAGCGACTGGTCACAAAAGAACTTCCAACAATGCCGCGGTCATGGGTAACGGCACTTGCAACATTATTATTACCACATTATTCTGAAAACTTCCGAAACAAGAAGAAATGTTTTTTTCTTCATGTGAAATGACGATCAGCTGCCGTAGAAGCGTCTATCATGGAGCAACTGATGTATAATAGTGTGGACACTGCTGGAATTGTTTCGGCCTCAAGGAGTTTAAACCAAATTAGGAACTTCAAATTTGTCGGTCTTAAAATATAAAAAAACAGGGAAGTGTTGCGAATGTAGTTCGAAAGTGATGACAGCAAGGTGAAGCTGGCTATAGAATCACACACGATCCAGCTTTGTTACGACTACAGCATGGCGATTGAGCCACACCAGTCACTATATGTGTGTTATGGTTATAAGGCAGACAAGAAGTGTTTGTTTCTAACACACACACACACACACACACATATATATATATATATATATATATATATATATATATATATATATATATATATATATATATATATTTATATATATATATATTTATATATATATATATTTATATATATATATTTATATATATATATATATATATATATATATATATATATATATATATATATATATATATATATATATATATATATATATATATATATATATATATATATATATAGGAACGCCAGAAGAGCGAGGAACGCCAACAGGCCGAAAATACAAAACAAACGCAAGCTCGGGTCGCGCGTGCACCAACGCTGTGGCTTGCCGTTTCATGCTGCTTCGTCGTCGTTCGCATAGTTCCCTACATTGGCCCCCGGTGAATAGCGTAGCCAACCTGGCGACTTAAGGCGCAGTCACTATAGCGGGGTCGTAATACGGCTTCAGGCGACTCACATGCACAATTTCTCAGCCACGACGGCGTAAGTCATGAGACTGTGTCAATGGCTCAATCTCATAATTGACGGGTGACGTACGGGCGAGAATGCGGTAGGGCCCGTGGTATCGTGCCAGTAATTTCGACGAAAGGCCAGGAGTGCTCGGTGGAACCCAGAGCCAAACGAGAGCCCCAGTCGTGAAAGTAGAGAGATGTCGGCCGGTGTCAAGCCGTAGCTTCTGGTGGTCTTGGTCCTCGGTTGTCAGAGAACGGGCCAATCGTCTGCAATCTTCTGCGTACCTGGCAACATCAGAAATTGCAGTGTACTCAGAGGAGTCGGGCGTGTATGGGAGGATAGTGTCCAGCGTGCACGATGGTTCGCGTCCGTACAACAAAAAGAAAGGGGAGAATCCTGTTGTCGCGTGCGTAGCGGTGTTATACGCATACGTGACGAATGGAAGGACAGTGTCCCAATTAGTCTGGTCTGAAGCTGTGTACATCGTCAACATATCACCGAGAGTGCGATTAAATCGTTCTGTGAGGCCATTCGTCTGCGGGTGATATGCTGTCGTCAGGCGATGAACCATGTTGCACTGAGCGAGCAACGCTTGAATGGCGTCAGACAAGAAAACACGCCCCCGGTCGCTCAAAAGTTCGCGAGGAGCACCATGGCGAAGAACAAAGTTGCGCAAGATGAAAAACGCAACTTCCCTCGCGGTTGCTGCGGGTAGTGCTGCTGTCTCCGCGTAACGCGTGAGGTGGTCCACACCGACAATTATCCACCTTTTTCCAGAAGACGACGTGGGAAGTGGTCCGTATAAGTCGATACCGACGCGGTCAAACGGACGCGCTGGACAAGGCAGAGGCTGAAGTGTACCGACCCTACGCAAACCATCGGTCACCATCGCCACGACGACGCTCCCAGTCACCTATGCGTCGCCAACCTGCTACGGAAGAGGGAAACTGATCGCTGCAGCTTCGGAGGCAACAGCTGCATACAATTAGAACTGCTTAAGGCCTCCATCTTTCTCGCCGCAAAACGTTATTGACGTCAATGTTGAGGGGACCGCCGCACAAGTGCTTATCGACACAGGGGCCGCCGTTTCCATAATCTGTGAGCCCTTATGCCGCAAGTTGAAAAAGGTGACGACGCCTCTTTCGAGCCTGATGCTCCACACGGCCAACTCGCAGTGCATAGAACCTACAGCTGTGTGCACTAACACGTGTCATTATCCAAGGGGAACTTTATGCCATTGAATTTTTTGTGCTGGCATCCTGCTCCCACGAAGTCATTCTTGGATGGGACTTTCTTTCGCGTCATCGGGCCATCATAGATTGCTCACGTGCAGAAGTTGCCCTTACACCGCTGCCAACCTCTTGTTTTGTGGATTCTCTTCCTGAACCTTACAAACTTGTCGTTGTTGCAGACACGGAAATAGCACCGAGAACATCCGCCCTTGTAGCCCTCACCTGTACGGCCGCTCCTGCCGGAACTGTTTTGTTCACTCCGTCTGACGTATTTACCCGCCGCCGTAGCCTACACCTGCCCTTTGCCATACTCACCGTGGAATCCAGTGCTACCGCCATGCTCGTCGCGAACTCGCTATCGTCGCCAGTTACCTTACTTCGCGGAGAATGTTTGGGTAACATACAAGACGTTGACCTCTTGCGCCCTCTAGAGTTCGCCGAACACGCACCTCACCTCCAGCTCAATGCTATGACGCCACCTGTGGCCACAGTGCCCGCGCCAGACTCATTCCAGCCCTCTGTTGCCGCTGAGCTATCGCCGACACAAAGAAGCGAACTCTTGTCCCTTCTTCGAGAGTTCCGTTCTGTCTTCGATTGCGCTCAACCATCTTTGGGTCGCACAGCGAACATCACGCACCACATTGACACCGGTACTCATGCTCCCCTACGCCAACGACCATATCGAGTTTCAGCGGAAGAGCGCCGTATTATCAACGAACAAGTCGACGATATGCTCAAGCGTGGTGTCATCCAGCCATCGCAGAGCCCTTGGTCGTCCCCTGTTGTACTTGTGCGCAAAAAGGATGGGTCTATCCGATTCTGTGTCGACTACCGCCGGCTCAATAAGATAACTCGGAAGGATGTGTACCCGTTGCCACGCATCGACGACGCTCTCGATTGCTTGCAAGGGGCAGAATATTTCTCCTCCTTAGATTTACGCTCAGGATATTGGCAAGTTCCAATGGCTGATCCTGACCGATCGAAGACTGCATTTGTAACACCTGATGGGGTGTATGAGTTTAACGTCATGCCGTTTGGACTCTGCAACGCCCCAGCTACCTTCGAACGGATGATGGACACCATCCTTCGCGGCTACAAGTGGAACACGTGCCTTTGCTACCTAGACGATATCGTCGTTTTTTCTCGCGACTTTTGCACTCACCTTGTTCGTCTTCGTGCTATTCTCACGTGTCTCACCTCTGCTGCCCTTTAACTTAACATCAAGAAGTGCCATTTTGCCGCACGTCAGCTCACCATACTGGGTCACGTCGTCTGCAAAGAGGGTGTTCTCCCGGATCCGGCGAAACTCCGCGCCGTGGCCGACTATCCGAAGCCCAATTCCATCAAGACGCTTCGAAGTTTTATCGGCCTGTGCTCATACTTTCGTCGATTTGTGCGTAACTTCTCTTCCATCATCGCGCCTCTTACCAACCCGTTGACAACTTCCAAAGGCATTTTTTTTTTTTTTATTCAAGTACCCTAAAGGCCTGGGTAGGCATTACATAGGGGAGTTGTAGCACAATAAAGCTGTTACAATTACAGTGTATAATTTGAATAACAAATACAAACGATTGATATAAATATGCACATACATATGTAGAGATATTATTACTTAACAGTACAGAGATGCTACGTGGAAAAATAAAGAAAGTACTACAAAAAAAAAAAAAAAAAGGACAACAAAACTCTAAGGAAAATTTTCGCAGTGTTCAAAACAACAAAAGGATGCAAAGAAAGGATAATTCACGTTCATTGAAATACCGCGTACAAGAACAACGACAACAATTACAACAAAACAGATATGCACAGGAACAATATTAACTTTCATTAAAATAACTTTTAAGTTTATTCATGAAATCTTCATGATTTTGGGAAGAAACGACGTCGGCAGGTAGCTTGTTCCAGTGATATATTGCGAGAAAGAGGGGGGATTTACTTAAGAAGTTTGTTCGAGCAAAAACGGGTTGTACTTTAAAGGGGTGATCCAGGCGC
Source organism: Rhipicephalus microplus (assembly GCF_043290135.1). Classification (NCBI taxonomy): domain Eukaryota; kingdom Metazoa; phylum Arthropoda; class Arachnida; order Ixodida; family Ixodidae; genus Rhipicephalus; species Rhipicephalus microplus. The sequence continues at coordinate 46,488,594 of NC_134707.1, forward strand.
GGAAAGATACGATGGGCGGCCGTGATGTGGCGTACGCAGAACGATGATGATGAGTGATAAAGTTTGTGGAAATGAGATAGAAGTGCTATGATTCTTCTATTCTCTAGGGTGCTTAGATTCAGAGATTTTTTTAGGTTAGTTATGCTTGATGTTCGTGAATAATCTTTGGTAATGAAGCGGGTTGCTTTATTTTGAATTGCTTCGAGTTTGTTGATGAGATAAGACTGGTGCGGGTTCCAAATAAAAGATGCATATTCTAGTTTTGCGCGAACCAACGTCGCATAGGCCAATAATTTAGTAGACTTGTTTGCCAAATAAAGGTTACGCCTGATAAAACCAAGAGTTTTGCATGCACTGCTACAGATTGCTTCGATGTGGTCACTCCATGAAATGTTAGAAGATAAATGAACTCCCAAGTATTTTATTGTATGCGCACGCGCGATGACTGAGTCATTTATCAAATAATGAGTAAGCTTAGGATTAGACACTCTAGTGAAGGCTACAGCCTTAGTTTTCGAAGTATTTATCTCCATTTGCCACTGTTCACACCAATCTGCTATTTTCGCAAGGTCAGATTGCAAAGCGTCACTATCAGAGGTGGTAGTTATTCGTCTATAAATTACGCAGTCATCTGCGAATAATCGAACTGTAGATGAAATGCTATTGCTGATGTCATTTACATACAACAGGAATAAAATAGGCCCCAATACAGAGCCCTGAGGCACCCCTGACTTGACCAGTGATCGTGAGGAAGAAAATTTATTGGCAGTTACAAATTGGTACCTGTCGGTTAAGAAATTCCTTATCCAATTCACAACCTGACTATGTATATTAAAATAGCGAAGTTTTTGTAATAAACGGTTATGAGCAACCTTATCGAACGCCTTGGCGAAGTCGATAAATATGGCATCTATTTGCGATGAGTCATTAACAGCTTCGTAAATGTCAGAGACCAGCTCGAATAACTGCGTCTCGCAGGAGCGACCCTGTTGAAAGCCGTGCTGGTTGCTGAAAAGATGGTTGTGCTTTGTTAGGTACTTCATGATTGCCGATGATATGATATGCTCTAATAATTTACATGGTATACTGGTCAGCGAGATTGGTCTGTAGTTGGTGACAGATGACGGGTCTCCGGATTTAAAAATTGGCACTATTTTAGAAACTTTCCATCCGTCAGGAACGCATCCTGACTGAATCGATTGCTGGAAAAGGCATGCAAAAATGGGAGAAATAACAGGTTTAGTTAACTTTAGCAGTTTAGGACAAATACCATCTGGACCAGGAGCAGAGCTGCTAGAAAGACGATCAATAGCAGCTTCGATTCCCTTTTCAGTGATCACGATGTCCTCCATGATGGAGGTAACGGAGCCGAGGTGAATATTGTCGGTAATAGGAAGCTCACGAGAAAAAACAGAACAAAAGAAGGAATTGAACGCAGTAGCGACTTCAGAGGGCGGGAGGAACTCGTTGCCTTGCATTATCGATATGAAACATGAAGACGACGGCTTGGGGTTTATTACTTTCCAGAATTTTTTTGTGTTGACAGTTAACATGTTGGAGATGTCATGGTTGAAAAATTTGTCTTTTGCTGCCTCAATTTCGGTTTTGCATAACTGCGACTGTTCGCGATAAGCCTTCCAGGCATCGTCAGATTGCAAGGTTTTAGCTCTTGAATAAAAGCGCTTCTTCTTGTTAATGCATCGCTTCACGTGGGAGGTAAACCAAGCGCTCCCTGTAGACACAGATATGTGTATTTTTGGAATGTATTTTTCTTTGAGTTCGATTAGCTTGTGACAGACGATCATCCAGTTCTCATTGCTGTCGCGATGCTGCATGCCGTTGAAAAATTCTACGCAAAAGGACGAGAGTTCGCTATAGATCATTTCAACATCTGCACGTGCGTAATCATAAATTGTTTTCTTTTCATTCACGCTTTCTTTACGCGTTAACTCGAATTCACAATGGATGACATTATGGTCACTGATGCAGTCTAACACATTAACAGACATGTTTGACGGTTCGGTGGTAAGCACAAGATCCAAGATAGCATCCCCCCGTGTTGGCATAGAAACTATTTGGCTTAAACCGTAAGACGAAATCACGTCAAGAAAGTCCTTACATTCAGCTATCCTTGCGCCGCTATCGGCTGTGCCCGTCCGCCAGTTTATTCCAGGATAGTTAAAGTCGCCCGCGAGAATCACAGGAGAGCCAGGAAATCTGTCATATACGAGGCTCAATGATTCGTTTAGGCAATTAACGAAGGTTTCTTTTGAGTCAGGCGGACGGTAACAAACCCCAACGGCACAAGTTACACATGAAAGCTGGACCAATACCCACAAAATTTCAATACAGGAACCCGTATCAAGCAGACGCGCTTGAAGTTCTTTTTTTACTGCAATCATAACACCACCTCCTCGTGTTTCCGTTCTGTCCTTTCGAAACAGGATAAAGTTTTTAGTAAAAGACAATTCATGGTTACACACGTCACTTGTCAGCCATGTTTCAGTTCCCACTATGATGTCTGCCGAGCAGGATTCGACAAACGCACAAAGGTGATCTTGTTTTCGAAAAATACTTCTAAAATTAGCTATAATAATAGATAGCTTTTTAACTTCGGTTTCAATGGGGCGTCATTCATAAATCGCGGGAGCGTCTTGTCTCGGGATGGGGACCACTTTATTGCTCGAGGAATCGACGGTGAAAATTACGTTGCCCATTATAAGCTTGTCAAACTGCAACTTATACTTCTCATTTTTCTGTCGCTTCGCACGCGCGAAATCACGAAGCGTTTTTCTAATTAGCTGCACACGAGGTGAAAAATCCTCCTCGATCCACACTCGCGGGGTTGCCAGGTCTTTCAGCTTGAACGCATTTTTCAGAATATTGCTTTTGTCCTTGAAGTTTAGGAATTTGACAACAACAGGTCGAGTGCGATCGGGTTTGCGTTGCCCGACCCGATGGGCTCGCTCAATTTCACCTGGTTGAATTCCCAAGTTTTCCGTGACGAATTCATGAATGAGTTTTTCTGTATCGCTCCATTTTTCAGCGGCTTGCTCAGGAACACCCTTGAACACGAGATTATTGCGCCTCATTCGATTGTTCAGGTCATCTACAACAAGGTTGGCTTGATGGGTCTGTTTTTGCTCAATGGTTTTCAACTGTTCCTGAGACTCTTGCACAACAGAGCCGACAGCCTTGACTCTTTCACTTAAGTTGTCAACGCTCTCAAGACGCTCCTCTATTTTGGAGAGCCGCCTTTTGAGGTCTGTTACAGTAGTGTGAATGTCTTTTAGCTTGTTCGTCACTTCCTTTTGAAAACGTTCATTTGAAGCAGTGAATTCCTTTACCAGTGCCACCACTTGGTCAACCTTGTCAGGACCTGGATTACGCTCAACGTCGCCCGCACAAATGAGCAAATGAGCAAGCGAAAAAAACACAAGCACTAGGCGTCCACCCAGCAAGTGACGGCGACCTAATGAACACGGACGGAGCCACAAAAGATTACATGATCCCGTATTTTTTCTCGGCTGGGTGAAACAGCCGATGCGGGCGCGGTAAGTGCACAAATCAATACCCATACTTAGTCATACATAGACAGTGTGCAATTGGGGGATATGCAGCCAGTTAGAAGTTCAGCAAGGGCAAGCAAGTAGCTACACACTCACCTAGAAAACAGCACGTTATTAGCTTGAGGCTTTGGCTGCAAATCCCCACTCGGTCGGCGTGAGCGATCCTTTTTACGGCGGGGCTGAACTGAGGGTGCTTGAAGCGATGAGCAGTCGAAGCGGTAAGCAATGGCAGCGCCGGTGTGGTGCTGATTGCCTCAGATGAAGTGGTGATTGCCAGTCACGGTGCAAGGTAAAGGGGGACGCCACGTGTCCGGTGGCAACTGCGTCCGGTGGCAACTGCGTCCGATGACCTAGAAAACAGCACGTTATTAGCTTGAGGCTTTGGCTGCAAATCCCCACTCGGTCGGCGTGAGCGATCCTTTTTACGGCGGGGCTGAACTGAGGGTGCTTGAAGCGATGAGCAGTCGAAGCGGTAAGCAATGGCAGCGCCGGTGTGGTGCTGATTGCCTCAGATGAAGTGGTGATTGCCAGTCACGGTGCAAGGTAAAGGGGGACGCCACGTGTCCGGTGGCAACTGCGTCCGGTGGCAACTGCGTCCGATGACCTAGAAAACAGCACGTTATTAGCTTGAGGCTTTGGCTGCAAATCCCCACTCGGTCGGCGTGAGCGATCCTTTTTACGGCGGGGCTGAACTGAGGGTGCTTGAAGCGATGAGCAGTCGAAGCGGTAAGCAATGGCAGCGCCGGTGTGGTGCTGATTGCCTCAGATGAAGTGGTGATTGCCAGTCACGGTGCAAGGTAAAGGGGGACGCCACGTGTCCGGTGGCAACTGCGTCCGGTGGCAACTGCGTCCGATGACCTAGAAAACAGCACGTTATTAGCTTGAGGCTTTGGCTGCAAATCCCCACTCGGTCGGCGTGAGCGATCCTTTTTACGGCGGGGCTGAACTGAGGGTGCTTGAAGCGATGAGCAGTCGAAGCGGTAAGCAATGGCAGCGCCGGTGTGGTGCTGATTGCCTCAGATGAAGTGGTGATTGCCAGTCACGGTGCAAGGTAAAGGGGGACGCCACGTGTCCGGTGGCAACTGCGTCCGGTGGCAACTGCGTCCGATGACCTAGAAAACAGCACGTTATTAGCTTGAGGCTTTGGCTGCAAATCCCCCCATTTCTGCTTGGTCAAAAGAGTGCGACGAATCCTTCACCGCGCTTCGGCGGTTATTATTATCACCTCCAATACTACGTCATTTTGACCCTGATGCGCCTACGGAGGTCCACACCGACGCCAGTGGTGTCGGTCTTGGTGCTGTATTGGCTCAACGAAAACCAGGGTACCAAAAATACGTGGTCGCTTACGCGAGTCGAACCCTCAAGAAAGCCGAGTGTAATTATTCCGTCACGGAGAAAGAGTGCTTCGCAATTGTCTGGGCTTTGACGAAGTTCCGCCCATACCTTTATGGCCGCCCTTTCGAAGTCGTCACGGACCACCACGCTCTATGCTGGCTATCATCGCTCAAAGACCCGTCGGGGTGCCTTGGTCGTTGGGCGCTTCGCCTACAGGAATACGACATTCGTGTTGTATACCGATCCGGCCGCAAGCACCCCGACGCTGATGCGCTATCCCGCTCACCGCTACCGGCTGACCGAGCCTCCTCGTCACCTTCTTCAGCTGTCATTACACCAATCGACTTCACAGACATGGCATCAGAACAACGCAAAGGTTTGTGGACTCCCGTACAAACCTGGAAATTCGCTCCCGTAAGCTTCCCCCTCTACGTGAAACGAACATGGCCACCGAGACGCCTCTCCAGGTGGGACCTTCGACCGTCCATGTCACTTGCGGTGCCGTGTATCCTCAACGAGACCCTTTTATCTTCACGGGCTCCACTGAGTCGGACGTCGAAGGTTGGTTGGCGAGGTACGACAAAGTCGGCGCAAGTAACAAATGGGACGACCCAAGTAAGCTTGGCTACGTCACATTCTACCTTGCGGACACCGCGCAACTGTGGTTTAATAACCACGCAGCTGACATTACTACGTGGTCTGCATTCAAGACGGCTATTACGGACGTCTTTGGACGACCTGCGGCACGCAAGCTTCAAGCCGAGCACCGTTTACGTCACCGTGCGCAGCAACCAGGCGAGACCTACACGGGCTACATTGAAGATGTGTTGCATCTATGCAACCGCATCAACTCTACCATGCCTGAGGAAGAAAAAATCAGGCACATATTGAAAGGCATTGACGACGGCGCCTTTCAGATGTTGCTCGCGAGAAATCCCCCCACCATTGCTGTTCTCGTTTCCCTCTGTCAAAGCTTCGATGAATTGCGTAGGCAGCGCGCAATTGCTCGTCAAGCCCTCACGACGCCAGACACGCTCGCAAGCTTGCACCTAGCTGCCCATCCTACCGACCAGCAGCCGCTGCTTTCGGCAATCAAGGACTTCGTCCGCGAAGAGGTAGCGCGCCAGCTGTCACTGCTGCCACTGACACATGAGCCCACGCAAGCTTTGGCACCGGACCTCCAACACGTCATTCGGACCCAAGTCGCTGAAGCCCTTCCGCCGGTGCATCAGCAACCACCAGTCACAACGCCTCTCACGTACGCCGCCGTCGCTGCTCGGCCTACGCAACAGCGTATGCCGTATGCTCAACCTGCCACGCCACCCTATGTCGTGCCTTCAACCCCAATTGCGGCGCCATATCCCTACGCGAGATCTTCAGCTCCATTTTACCGTCGCTCAGACGCTTGGAGGACGCCAGATAATAGGCCCATCTGTTTCGCCTGTGGTATCGCTGGACACGTCGCCCGCCACTGTCGCCGAGATCCCCCTCCAGTCGACGCCGTGGGCCGGCCAATGGCGTCGTCGTTCGCATAGTTCCCTACAATATATATATATATATATATATATATATATATATATATTGTAAGAATTCATTGGACATCATCTCCCTCATTTGTCGATAACCATCATCAGACTTCGCTTGGGCCCCCTTCATCATCGGCGCCATCTTGCTGTTGCTTCAATAAGGCGTCAGCTGAACCGTGGTATTTCAATATATATATATATATATATATATATATATATATATATATATATATATATATATATATATGCATTAAAAAGATATTCATTACAATAGGTGTATCATACTGTTATTTAGCAAATTTTTATTTTTTTAATTGCCAAGTTTTAATTTTCCTTGTAATTGCGATAAATACACATCCAGTGAAATATATTTCAATCGATAATAACTGATAAGATAGATGCTCAATTATTAAGGACAGCTGCACAAATGAATTGATCTAGAACTGTACCAGATTTCTCGCACATACTGGTACATAATCATACGACACGTTTGATAAACAGCACCATGTAAATCTGCTTATCACTCGCATAATCAGTAGACGTTTTCGTAAAACGATCCATAAGATGTAGCATACATCGAAAGAAAGTTTCGCTTTCGCTCAGCTGAAGTTACAGCTTACTGTCCTCGCTCAAGCTTTCGCGCTGTCCTTGTAGAGCACAAGCCACAGAAGCACTTCTTTAGCATCGCTCAAGGAAGGCATTATATGTTGCACATCTAAAAACAAAACACGACATCTCTTTAGTCAGTATGATGTCATAAGTAGTGACATTGTTCAAGCGAGCGCCCATACTTTATAGGTGTCTTTTTAAAGGGATTGTTTCATCAGTTTGATTATTACCAAATGAAGTTTGTGTCCCCTACATCTGCCAGAGACAAGCTGTGTTTTCGAGACACCCACGGGGAGCATACAGGCACTGAGAGTGTCCCCAACAACAAGCAAGTTAGTTTTGCTTATTCGTTCGTAAAATAAAACATATTTTCACAAATAAACTTCAATTAATGTTTCCAAAGGTAAAGGATGATTGCCTGGTAGCTCACTGACAAGCAGGTTGACATAAAAGTTATTTTTACCTACAGCCGCCGTCCGCCTAAACAATAGCAGCATTGCTGCAGATGCTACTGAAGGTGGCTTATTTATTGGTGAGCCGAAGTCGTAGAAACAGTTTCATTGGCTGTTGTTTTCAATTGAATGCTCGGTACTGCTCGTGGTCGGTGCGAGTTTCGGCATCACGAGCATATTCGTTGGCCGACATTGCAGAAGCCGGAAGCCTCACGCGCCGTCCCTCTCACCAGAGTCATGGCGGAGAGAACCGATTAGCTCTCCGCCATGACTGGCCTTTGCTAGTTAGGTGGTGGGCAGCAGGAAAGAATAACAGCCGGTGGCGTCTGCCTCCTATGTTGATGTCATCGCCTCATGTCGAAAAGTTAGGTTCGGTTAAGAACCGTTAAGGCACGGAACATCACTCGCTGATAAGCTACAGTGCTTGGTTGGTGATTAATATGAGTGTCTAACGTTCGCTAGGTCGCTAGGTAGGCGGTGGGTAGCTGGAAAGAATAACAGCCGGTGGCCTCTGCCTCCCTTGTTTGCGCCATCGCCTCATGTGCAAAAGTTAAGTTAGGTTGAGAAATGTTAGGGCACGGAACCTCACTCCCTGATCAGCTACAGTGCTTGGTTGGTGATTAATATCAGTTGCTGACGTTTGCTAGGTAGGCGGTGGGTAGCAGGAAAGAATAACAGCCGGTTGCGTCTGCCTCCCATGTTGACGCCATCGCCTCATGTTGAAAAGTTAGGATAGGTTAAGAAACCTTACTCGCTGATAAGCTACAGTATCGTTCCATCGCAGCAGGTTGCGATGGAACGACAAGGTGACTGACGACGTGGTCGTTGTTCTGTGAGTCACACGAACGCTCGGCCTTATAGTGCATGTTTTTCTCTCTGTAGTTCGGACATACTGGCCATGCCTGCGACTGTCTAGGTGTCTACTTTGGGCTGAGATGCAACCTAGAAACAACCTTAGATCACTTGGCTAAATTCTTGGAAAAACCCGAAAGCTACCCAGAAAGAAACTAGAAATAATGAAGCTTAATTAGAGCCCTACAACAATGCCCAAGCAGCGACATTCTACTTAGAATTTCTTCAGTATCACCCTTTCAAGCCTTGCGCAATATCATGCAAGCTTCGCTGTTTTTAAGGAAGAGAGAGAAATACTATCGTTTTCCTATTTATTGAACCTAATGAAGATAGCTTTGTGGTGAGGTAATTTTTAAACAGTAAAAAGTTGATGTATTGATAACCAATTTTACAGATTTATCACTCTAACGAAAATATTTGGATTACCCGGGTGTGCCTATAGGGCCACAGTGACAGTTGGCATCAGACGGCAGCATGCTCAATGGGGGTGTGGACGGGTGTGGACAGCGGCACCACCGTTCGATCCGCGGTACGGTACGACTAAAAAATGCTCTGCATTTACAACAAACAAATACAGTACGCGAGAAATGTCACATTAATTACAAATTCTTCAGCGACACTCAATGCTGAAACGCGTCTCAGAAGGGATACAAATGGGGATTACGTGCCAGAGTGGCTTCCGAAACGCGCCAACAGGAACATGGTGGTTGATTTCTTTCTTATTTGAGTAATTCATGCGACCGACTTCGCTGATCATGTTATTGTGCGTTTCCAGCTCAGCCTCATATCAAATCCCCTGAATTCATTCTCCGCGTGTTTATGTATCGGTAGCTTGTCGTAGCTTTGCACGGTATTTACCTCGACTGTATGGTACGAACAAAAAAGCTTCATGTCCGAGCTGCCATCGCAGACGTTTGCTTAGCGCGATGTGTTGTTACTGCAAATACTATGACGTGGTAGCTTTAGTACATTCCCAAAGACAAAATACTTTTTGCGCGCCAGACGTTTAAGGAAAACTACAAACAGCACTCTTTGTCCTATACGTCACCTTTTGAAACGTTTTGCGCACAAACAAAAGGGAAAAAATTTAATCTAAGAATAATGTTTACCAACCAGCGCAAGTAACTACCCGGTAGCTTTGGGGTGTTGGTACGTCAAAATTTTACATTTCTAAGGAGCGAAACATGTTTTCCCCGATTTAAGGGTATCCATATAAAAAGAATTCATGCCGATCGTCATGACTTTCTTCATTCGAGTTTCAAATGCAGGTGGTGTAGAAAGTTACGGTGACATCTGTTGGTGAAAATGTGGTCAGTAGCAGGTCCTAAAAAGTCAAAACTAGAGGTGAATCCACTAGTGCAAATATTTGCAATTTGATGCTTCACATTACTCAAAGTTAAGATTATCACTGCTTACAATTCTTCATGAAAAGGATTTTCCCAGTTGTGTTCACCAATGCGTTTCTATGCCCGTCTTCATTGCACTGTCTGGTAGTCTCATGCAAGCGCTATCAAATACGTCGGCTGATGTGACAAACTTGCTTCTCGACCTCCTATTGATTGAACTAGGTAGGAGCTTTGCTGCGAATCTTATGGTGGGTTGGACTAAGGTGCATATCTGCAGCTGTTACATTGATATTTGAAGAGAAATTTCCCATCTGTCATAGAAAGTGGTGGTGCATAAATCAGTTCTACGATTTCGCAAAACTTCCCGATAGCAAAAGCTTCCATTAGAGGCAAGGCACAAACATGCGGAACTTATGATGGAAGACTCCCCTGCCGATAGAAGCATGAGAGCTTCTGTTCATGTGACTGGCTCTTAGTGAACAACAGCTCGGTTTATGCCACTAAATATTCATGAATCAGCACCAAGTTGCTTCTTTCCAGTCGGTCCTTTTTGAGGTGCCATGTTTTTTTTTGTAATCCAGTTCTAATGTGTATCTGAATAATTTTGACGATTGTACTTGCTTGCATAACAACCAGATCTTAGGTTACTCGAATGTGAGTGCAGGTTAGAACACGACAGAGATTCTTAAATCAATAGACGTGATGAATGCAACAACCTTCCAGAAGTTGTACTTAGGTTCCAATATAGCATCTTACATAGTCGTAAATAATTCATTGTTCTTCACGACATAACGCAGCAGAAACCATTTAACCCTTTTTGGAAATGACAAAACTGGCTTTCACTTCGAGCTGTCACGATTCAGTCCACTGTTTCCGATTTGAGAAATATTGACACACTCAGCGGTTTGTCTTAGTCAACTTGACGATTGCCCTGCTACAGCAGAACACGGCTTTAGAGCCGGCACCATAGCTCATAAGCCATGAAGGCAATACTGTTCATTCTGCCGTTCTAAAAGTGAAGTGTCATAATTGATCAAGGTATTAAGCTGAAGCTACCCCTTTAATAAGTAACCTGTGAAGCCACACTACGGGTGCATCTGCACTTTCATTGACCTGTGCTCATGCTCTCTCTACCATCTATTCTTGTTTCTCTCTTTTACCACGCCCAAAGTTTATAAAGTGAATGATATATTGCTTTAGGTGTCGCCATACTTGGCTGTAGATTGAAGATTCTTGTCGTGAGGCTAAATAACAGGATGCTGCCCCGCCACGGTGGTCTAGTGGCTAAGGTACTCAGCTGCTAACCCGCAGGTCGCGGAATTGAATCCCGGATGTGGTGGCTGCATTTCCGATGGAGGCGGAAATGTCGTAGGCCCGTGTGCTCAGGTTTGGGCGCACGCTAAAGAACGCCTGGTGGTCGAAATTTCTGAAGCCCTCCACTACGGCGTCTCCACTACGGTGGTTTTGGGACGTTAAACCTCACACATCAATCAATCAATCAATCAATCAATCAATCAATCAATCAATCAATCAATCAATCAATCAATCAATCAATCAAGCAATCAATCAAATAACAGATTGCTAAGTCGCCTCAAAAGTCGCGAAAAGCATTTATTCGTAGAAAGAACTATGAACGGTTTAGCTAACAACTCACTCTTGACGGTCACGAGTCATGCCGCCAACCCTTTGGCGCTCGCCACGAGAGCCATCCAACAAACGTGCGCATATACCGTGGCAGCACAATAGAGAGTTATAGTATACCGGGCTTACCGTGATACCAGGCGTACCGTGATACCGGAATCGAAGTGCGCATGCGCAGATACGTACGTTACGCGTACCACTTACCGTACGCGCAGTATTTTTCAGATTTAAGGTAGCGTAGGCACACGTAGTGTACGTAAACATGGCGGCGCTCTCGGACGCCCGCTTCGAAGTGACTTTGGCGTAGTTGTTGAAAGATTCGCCTTGTTCGCAGCAAACGACTGTTTAAAGTGGCTTCGCTTGCCTTCAGTTAGGTTCGATGACCGAGTATAACGAATAAGTAGGCGTAGTTTTCGAGATAGCTTCCCATTTCGAACGCGCCTAGGCCTAACTACAAGATCAATGTAAACAAATCGGCAACGTAGACGTTTTCGCGTTTTGCACGTGGTTCATATTTATTTACTTTTGTTATCACAAAAATAAACTTTTAACAATGCTTTGTGTGGTGGCATAGGCAAACATTCTCGTTTTATTTTCATTTTTACTGTTTAACTTATTAACCATATAATAGGTGGCGCCACCATCCCACTTTGGGGCACGTAAACAACGTAAGCGCTATTTCGCTTAACTATAAGACGCTGCCTACAACGAACGTTTGCTGCACGGTAGCGTCATTCCCTTAACCTACGCTATCACGCTAACGCTAAACTATAATTGTCTATTGCCAACCACTCGCGTATTTTGTCAGCCGACGTAGCTGACCTGTGGGACGCGCGCACACCTCGAAGGCAGTACGCGTTGACACCGGGTTAGTACTCTTTTCCGCATGATAGCAGAGTACTGTGGCATAGGTGATCCTAGTGAGCCTGGAATTTTTCTTGTAGTGGTGGTCCGGGCATAGTTTTTGGCAGCAGTATAGCCTTGCCCCAGCAGGTGGAAAGGTTTGCAAAGCTTTGGATCTCCTGTGAAAATCGGGAAGCTTGCAGGTGTGCACGTCGCCAACAATCGTCCACGTTGACGTAGTGAGGCCTAGCACCTTCTTTAAGACCGTACCCTTCTTATTTCATTGCTCATTCGTCCTTCGTAGGGCACCTTATTCTGAGGTCATTGCAGGCAACCGGGAACACAATAGAACATTGCTGCCTCGAGCGCAGCAGCTGACATCGCGTTGGAGGTTAAAAAAACAGGGTCGGCTGCATCAAGGCGCGCTTGGGCGTCCAAGATTGGCGTGCGCAATCTCGGAGGCTACGCCACGCTGTTATTGGCTGACCACTGCAGACTTGCAGCGTAGTACGAATGTCCGCGACTGAGTAATCGGAGACGCGCGTGATAGACGACTCTCCTGTGGTAGCGCAGGCCATAAATGTTCGAACTTGCACAGTAGCGTAAGTTCGTATTGGACATTGCGGCGCTATAAACAGTTTGCAACAGCCATACTCTATTACATTGAATGAGAACCGGTGTATACCAGGACCCCCACAAAATTCGCATCACCGCGAAATTTCTATGAGCTGTGATGTCACCTAGGTTATCCAGTGTATGATACAACTTGTACAAATCATGTTCTGTTAAGGTACCTTACTCGCAAGCAGTTCTTATACGAAATGCGTTACACATGTACTTATATTCTCAGTTATTAAAATATGTGTGTCGCTTGTTTTTTTCAGCTGTAAATGATGGAAACAAGATTTACCGGAGCTTTAACGCAACAACTGCGTTTCGCTTGCTGTAATGGCTTTGTGGCTGGTTGCCTGGTGCATGAGAGAATAAGTGCAAAATAAATCAATTATTAAATGGGTTAAAAAAGCTACAGCCTCTGTAGCTATTATCACAAAAAAATTCAAATTCATTGTCCTAATGGACGAAACTAAAAGTGCGGATAAAGTAATCGCATAAATGTTGATTACTCAACATAAAAGAAATGTACCACCCCTTCTCATTGATTTAGACGATTCAAACAATATTTTTGAGTTTCTAGTGCATGATTTTTGTGATGAATGACTACCAAACGCAACAAAATTTGTTGTCACTTTTGAATTGTGTAGAGGATTTAAAAATATGCACGCCATAATTTCACTAGACTTTCAGCCGCATTACTTCCTAACTTCCAATACGGAGGTCTTTCACTATGATATGTGAATAACGTAAGTTTCCTTAAAATAGTTTTCTACTTTTCAAAGTGACTAAGCCCACAAAGTTCAGAAAGCAAAAATAACTAAAACAGTACCACTGTCTTTCAATAAGAGAATATAAATATGGCATTATCGGTGGCACCTTCAGCATCACATTTCTCTATACAATACATTGTGATAGCAGGATGGTCTTTGTGCTCATTTATACGTCCACAATGGTATATTTCTCGCCCTCAATGCTGCTGGAACTAAAAAAGAACTTTGTCACTGCTATAATGACACCTGTCGGTAGAACAATCCTAAATATCAGTCTAAATTTACTACCTACTCTTGACGGAGTATTGATGCTCATAAAGTATGGAGCCGCCGCTTCCGATGGAGACGTCGTGATATGCAAGGGAATGAACGAATGCGCTTAGCTCTCCCGCATTTAAAAGTTACTTTGTTCGAAGCCGTCAACAAAAATTGTCGAGTGTCTTTTCGAAGATACCAATGCGAATAGTCCAGATTGCCAATCATCAACAATAACACTATGCACATTCAGGAGGCCAATGTGATTCTCACAACAATATAAACCAAGGGAACCTGTAATAGAATAAACGTCTCTCTTGATAGCATTGAAGCTATTTCATGCAGTCGTCATTTCAGAGGGATGGAGCAGGATGTAAGAGGTAAATATTCGTAATCTACCAGCAATACGTTCGCTTTCGTTTGAATTAGGCGTGTGCTCATTCCACCCCCTCGCAAAAGAAGTAGCCAATGAAAGAACGCAGTGATGTGTGGGAAGCTGGTATGCCTGGGTCATGACGCAGTTATAAGTTCGGAGAAAGTTCGACCGGCCTCCCATTCGTAGAAAATGCAAAACTGCCGCGGCATTTCGCGCTACGCACGAAACCAGTAGGGTCCGTCAAAACGAGCAAAGACTTTGTCATGATGGCATCCTTCCGGTGGAAATTCGCTTCGCATATATGGACACTGCTCCTTGTTTGCATCGCATATGAGGTAAGAAAAGCCTACCATTGCGGTGTTTACTGGGAAATCTTGATTGACAGCATCAGTGAAATTTTTTCATAACTTTATTGCCGACGAATTTCATTGCGTTTCAAGCGAATATTTCTATTTTTTGTCCTGCTGATCTGATAAACTTACAGTGGAAAAGAGACAAGCATCTGTGACCTCAAAAGCAGTGCACTTCTAGTGTGCGGGTTGTATGCGTCTTAGACGCTGTCTCCTTCAAGAAGTTTAAACATGTCTTCGAAAGGAGGTGTCTCATATTTAAACTATCCATGTGATATCATTACAATAACAGTCAAACAAAAGTAACAATTTTCAAATGAACTCTGAATCCTGATATTGCTTTCTTTAATGGGGGCAAAAACAGCTGAAAACTGTTCCTGCAAGGAGTTCCACATTTTTCCTTCATGAGAATGTGCGCACTGCTCCAGTAGTTGATCTAATGCCCCAATATTTAAGCAGGGCATCTGCACGACCGTAAATTCGCGGTCATAGTTCGACATCAAACATGACAACATCTAAGCTGTTGCACTGTGAGGGAGGTTTCGCTATGCCTTAAATATGGCCACTGTAGAGTACGTTGATGTCCGAGACAAACTCGAAGCTTCAGGTCTACAAAGATTTATTGTGCTTATGACATCAGGTATTTCCTTCGTATAAAAAACATCGTAGTCCGTGTGTTGCATTGTGGGGTAACTAAAAAAAAAAACATAGCTGCTCCCTCCCTCATAGCGATCGGTATAACAGGAAAGTGAAAAGTGTGTTCACATAAATATTGCTTATCGTGTAAGGACAATTTAGAGCGTGTACAATTTCTATAGGGGCTCTGCTGCAATAGCACTGTTAGACGTGAATCTACCGATGTTGATGCATAGTGGCACCTCCCCATTGCGATGACTCCCACTGTTCCACGTCCTGCTGGCTTCAGTTTTCTTGCACCTAGGCATGACAACCGCCAGTCGACACCGTTGCCTTGCTGGTGCGCTTACTGCAGCAGTTTTATTAAATAGGTCGTTGCTATAACACACGAATAGTCGGCGGTGACACATTGGTGCTGCACGTGGAAGCTATTCGACTTCAATGACGAGCTTTCATGCGCGGACACGAAGTGAAATGCAAAGAACATAACTGCGTTGACGACTCTGTGATGCTCGCTCGGTCAGGTTTTAAGGGGCGAAGCTCCTTACGGTGTGAACTTGTTCGCCGTTGTAGCCACCGTCAGTACTCAGAGCACTCACTCAATGGCGCTGAGGCGCTCGCACCCTTAGTACTTGAACAGCTCACTAGATGGCGCTGCGGCGCTCGCTCCACTCCGATGCGTGCTCTAGTGTGATACGAGATTGCGTTAGCTCTTGCGTTCAACTGCGTTTGCTCTTGGCGCGCTTCCTCTTTCGCCGGCAGTCTGTGTGCTTTGAGTGTGAGAGATAAAGGCAAGGTGGTGGAGCAGAGGGCTCCGAAAGTGGTGGAAGCACGAGCTCGCCGTTTTTGCGTGATGATCGGCTGGGCAAGATTTACGGATGATTCACGGTTTACCGATGTCGGACAAGAACACATGGCGGTGACGCAAAAATAACAGTGGATGACTTCGACATGGCAAAATAACGTCACCAATTTTTCTTTAAAGACTAGACTGATTCCACTTTAAGTGAACGTGATGCAATGGTTTTAAATTTTCGAAATAACGGTTTTTGGTATGTACTGCGTCATTTACTATAAAGACGGACACCAGTGGGCCTCGGTGGTTGACAATTAATGGGTCATGCGACAAAAAAAAAACACTGAGATTTTTTTGGTGCATGTTTTTTTCATTCGCTCAACATTGACCTACAAAAATGCTGTACATAAACGTTGGAGGTTCGGCCTCTATAGGCGCAAGTCACGGTTTTGTACAATTTCGTTCCTTCATAGCTAATGATAATTTCTGCACTACAGTTTAACTTTAGAGGTATTGTCTGCTACATCATAGCTGGCAACTTGGTCTGCCGGTGTAATTATCTTCCTCATACAGAAATATGCAATTTATATGAGCATGCCAAACCGCCGACGTGATATATTGTAAAAGGATATATATATATATATATATATATATTTCAGCTGATTAATTCTCCCTCTAATTAATCAGCTTCAGCTGCCCGCTCATAATAAGTTCACGTGCTACGTGACGCCAAACATGCGAATAAGAGTGTCTTCACACTCGTTGGTTGGCTTATAGATGGCGCTGACTGTCACTCCTACTTCTAAATTCACATATAAACCCCAAAAAGTGGATAGCTAAGTGATTAGAGCATCGAACGCGTTATTCGAAGGTCGTAGGTTTGATTCCTGCTCACAGCTGGTAATTTTTTCATCCACTTTTCTTTCTTCTTTCTTCTTATTTACATTTCATTGGCTCTAATGACTTCCCCTGTACATTCCTTGGCATTACTGTCTGTTATATCTCATTAATATTGTGTTAAAACACGGAAATATGAGCCCTTAGGGATACACTTCTCCCCCTTATTTCATTGAACGAGGGTTTCGTACTGGCAGACTTGGTGTGTTTAGGTTGTATAAGAGGGACAATTAATCAGCTGCCCGCTCATAATAAGTTCACGTGCTACGTGACGCCAAACATGCGAATAAGAGTGTTTTCACACTCGTTGGTTGGCTTATAGATGGCGCTGACTGTCACTCCTACTTCTAAATTCACATATAAACCCCAAAAAGTGGATTGAGGGATGGCCGCTGTGATAGCTCAGTGGTTAGAGCATCGAACGCGTTATTCGAAGGTCGTAGGTTCGATTCCTGCTCACAGCTGGTAATTTTTCATCCACTTTTCTTTCTTCTTTCTTCTTATTTACATTCCATTGGTTCTAATAACGTCCCCTGTACATTCCTTGGCATTACTGTCTGTTATATCTCATTAATATTGTGTTAAAACACGGAAACACGAGCCCTTAGGTATACACTTCTCCCCCTTATTATATATATATATATATATATATATATATATATATATATATATATATATATATATATATATATATATATTATGAAATAAAGGAGCAAACTTACGAAAATTTCATAGTTGTTTACGTTGCGGCAGTGGCACGGCCTTCGTCAGGATTAACAGAAATACGAGTATGTGGCCGCTTTTATGGGCAGGCATGAACACGTGAGAACAAAACACGTGTGATCAGCATGTGAGTGTAACAAAAGTTCTTCGAAACAGCCGTGACTACAATAAAAAACCATAAAAATTGTAATACAATAGACATGACTATGATTCTGTAAAAAGGCATTTGTAACATTCATCATTGACGATGAGGATCACGCATGAAGAAAAAAAAACAGTGCCGCCTAATGACCTTGCTTTGACCGTACGGCAGATCGTCAGAGAAGAGCTGCTTCGATGTCAGCAGACCTATCATCGCCCCAGCGATTTTCAGGATGCGTACGCAAGCGAACCAGATCGTGTGCGGACTCCTGTTTCTCCACCGCCATGGCTCGTACCCACTCAGAGGGATCGCAGTGGAGGCAACGTTGCTTTCATTCTGTACCCGCGCTTCCCTTGTTTTTTCTGGTTTCGGTAGTGATAATTATTATCAATATATATATATATATATATATATATATATATATATATATCAACGGGAGCCCCGTCGTTTTCGAAACAATAAATATTTCCTAAAGATTTTAAAACAATAAATTTTTAAATTACTTCCTAGATAATTTATGACTTGAAAACAATGTTTATATATATATATATATATTGTGGGCTCTCCTTGTTAGCGAGTGAGTGCCATGCCACGCTCATGAAGTGACCGGACATAGAAGACACGGTCGGCACAAACAAAAAACACACACATTTATTTAACTAATCTAGACGACGATATTGTCCGCTGAATCGCTTTGTCAATCGTTATCAACCAGCTAGGACATCCGCGTACACATTACCATACACTCTACCACAAACACAATAACACGACAAACACGCAATAACATGACAAACACAATAACACACGCAATGCGGCATGGCCAACACCTGAATTACAACGAGGGCCCCCGGCGCGCAGGCCCACGGTGCCACGCGCCGAGGACCCACGCTAGAGACAACCGTTCGCGGATACCGCCACGCGCAGAAGAGGTTCGCTCAACCACCGCCAGCCACCAAGGCTTGCTTTCCGCCAGGGGTCACCGCCAGCGCCACACCATGATGATGATGATGATAGTGGTGGCCAACTCTCTCTCGCGAACACAACGCCATATATCGCCCGGTGGTTATCACCCCCGAAATGCGGCTTTTGGGCGGGACATGTGCGCCATGCAGCGCAAGCAACTTTGTGTGAAACTCTCAGGCTGTCATCATTGTAAAGTATGTTTTTTTTTTTTTTCAGACCACCGCCTACCTACTCAACGGACGTGGTGAGTCCTTTCAAATTTGAGGAAGCGTATACGGGGTAAAGTGTAGACCTACCGAACGGCTGTGATTATTGCGCCCCTTTCAGTGCGATAACAACCTCGTCAGAAATTAACACTGAGACCACCATTTCCATCAAGCAATGATTGTGATGGCAGAAAATGACGACGCCATAGGTGTCACGAAGAAGTCAGCTTATAGCGCTATTATCACGTATAGTAACCTAACCTAGGCTGTCTTCCATCTCGGTGGTGTAGTGGTCATCATATTCTAGGTATCTGATTTGAATGTCGCAAGATTCGATCCTCTCCATGGCGGCCGTATTCAGAGGAAGGCCAATATGCGTGACACTACATTTAGGTGCATTCTAAAGACGACTCCAGGGGCGAAATTTCCGAAGCCCTTCACTATGGTGTCCCTCATATTCACATGTTTGTTTTGGGACGTTAAACATCAAGGATTGCTATTGTCTAGGCGTTCGCCGAATTAGGGGCCCTCGAATATATAAGGCAAAGCACGTTTGAGTGTGGATTACGAATGAAAACCATTAGTCCTGAATTGAACTAGGCAAAGGTACTTTAGATGACAATATCAATTAGAGAGTGGCGAAAGAGTTCTGAAGCGAAACACTGGCTATAGAGATAGCGAGAGACAGTCCACTCCTTTACTATTTACCAGAAAGCAGAGCGATGCGTAAGGAATCCGTCACCTCATCTGCTAGACAAAGAAATCCACTATATTACATCGCACACGCGACAGAAATTGTAATATCATCGTTTTTTATGTTTTCGTGTGTTTCTATGGACACATACTTTCCTCGATAAGAGTATTCATGTGGAATTCATTGTCGTTCACCTGCTACGTTTATTCGTCCTGTGTTCACGCCGTTCTGTTTTATTTGTGATTTAATATATAATACATTATTTCTGCATGATAATATTACATATCTTTTCTGCATCTGGCTGACAAATTGGAGTTACCACGAAGAATTCTTTCTGTATTCTACCTAATATTATCGTGAATGTTTTCTAAGAGTCAAAAAACAGTGCTCTGTTTTGGCATATGCAAACCTGAATGCGCACTCAGCATATTATTATTGTTTTTCGCGAAAAAGAAAACAATAATGCCACACGACATCATGTCTTGCTGGTACTTTCGTTCGAGTGCAATTGAAAAAAGCTGCAATTTCTGGGTCTACTTGCACGTGGGCTCACGTGAGTGTGAAATAAGCGACTTCTAATGACACAGTACATTTCAGGTTGTGGCAAAGTGGAACAGAAGGCCATACCATATCAGCCAAGAATAGTCGGTGGGATAGACGCTAAAAGAGAACGACACCCGTGGCTTGTGAGTGCTTTACAAACACAATATACACTACTTTTGACGCACAGTTGCCGCGCATGTGACTTTCGCAACCAAAAGAAATAAATGAAGTATTCATCAACACGTGGCTTTCCAGGAGCCCACAAGCGTTCGCCACGAGGGAACAGTGGCTGCCAAACTGAAGGTCGTGGTTTAGGTCCAGGCCGTGGTGGTTCTATTTCGTGAAACGCGGAAAGATTGGGGTCCGTGTACTCTGCGTTGTCAGTACCCGTTAAATAACGCCATATGGTCAAAACTTCCGACGCGCTAAACTATAGCGTGAGTGAGCGAGTGAACAAACTTTATTTAACCAGCAGATTGCGGCATGTGCCTAAGCCCCACCAGGGGTGGTGGAGAGACCCTGTCTCTCAGCCTCTTCCCGTGCTCGCTGGATGGCCCATAGTTGATCTGCACGATCTGAGCTGATCAGCGCGGCTCTCCACCGCGTCCCAAGCTGTTCTGGGGAGACTGCATTGCCGTCCTGTATCTGTGCGCATTCCCATAAAGTATGCTTTTGGGTGGCGTGTCACATGCTACATAGCTTACACGAGTCATCTGGGTATAGCTCGGGGTAGATGCGATCTTAGTGCTTCGGGTTGGGAAATGTTCTAGTTTGAAGTCACCTCCAGTCAGCCTCCTGAGATCTGTCTATTGTGGAGCTAGGTAGTGGAAATCTGCGCCTCAAAGTTTGGTAGAATTGGATAATGTCGCAGAGCCTAAACATTCTGTCCCTCTACCACCACTCCTCTCCTCCCGGTACTTCATGTAAAGCTCCATCGCGAGTGCGGTAAGTGAGACCTCACGCTACGCGGTGAGCTTCCTCGTTGAGGTTGGGAATGAGGGACGCACACGGGGTGTGGGCTAGGAATTCTGCTGCGAATTCCTCGGATGATATGAGATTTGCCTTGCGGAGGAGTAGGTTAGTGGCCTCGGGAGATATTCTTCCTCGTGCATAGTTACGGATCACCGACTGCGAGTCGCTGATGACATACCTACACTTTGGGGAAATTATGGCCAGTGCGACAGCCAGTCTCCCGCAATTTCTGAATTATCAGAGCTTATGGAGCACGCGATTACGCATTTGCGGTCGGTTTTTATTACTGCCACAACGTAAGATTCGTGACTAGAGTACTCCACTGCGTCTACGAACAACGCCTCCTTGTCTCTGCCGTAGGCCTTAAGTAGAGTTCTAGCACGGCTCTCTCTTCTGCCCTGAATAAATTCGGGGTGCATGCTTTTGGGCAGATTGGGGACCTGGATCTTTTCCCTGATCACATTTGGAACCGACACTTTACTTCCTTGTTGACTATGGTAATTTATCTTTAACTTGTCAAGGATACTCCGTTCTGTGCTCGTGCTGGCTAGTTTCTCTAACTGGGCAATCTGTTGCGCTTCTATCAGCTCCTCTAAAGTGTTATGCAAGCCTAATTGAAACAGTTTTTCAGTGCTGGAGCTATCTGGAAGGCCTAAAGCTTGTTTGTACGCCTTTCATATGAGTGCGTTGATCTTGCTTTTTCGGCTGTATACCAGTATGAATATGCCACTACGTATATAATACGACTTATGGCGAATAAATAAATAAGCCTGATGACGTTAGTATATTTCATGCCCTGGTGCTTGTTTGTGACTTTCTTGTTTAGTCGTGTGGCGTTGGTGACTTTAATTACTAACCTCTTGAAGGTTTCGCCATTTGTACCCATAGACTCAATGTTAAGTCCAAGGACTCTGATATTGTACTATATTAATATTCCTGCCGTTTTTGGTGTGAATTAGGATCTCTTCGTAAGCACTGTCCCGTTTGTATCCCTTGGGTGATCTGCCTTTAGGCGTGGGGTGATAGAGGAGGAGTTCAGATTTTCGTGGTGAGCGCTCGATGCCAGTACTTTCAAGATACTCTTCAATAGTAATGGCGGCCTCCTGTAGCCTCTGCTCTATCTCTCCATCACTACATTCCCACGTCCAGACGATTATATCATCGTCATATATTGAATGGTGCATTCCATATACTGAGCTAAGCCGCGCCAGAAGTCCTATCATTATGAGAATAAACAGCATTAGTTATATGACCGAACCCTGCGGGGTACCAGCACTGCCCATATAAGTCTTTCCTCAGATCTCAGTTCTCCCATTACGATGGATGCCGTTCTGTCTGTTAGGAAGTCTTTGACATAGTTATACACTCTCGATCCTAAGATTAGTTGGCAGATCTGATGTAATATTGCCGTATGCTATGGTTTGTCGAAGGCTTTTGTAAGGTCTAATCCTGAGGTCACTCGGGTAGATCTTGTTTTGTTGCCTAGAATCTGCTGCCTAATTTGCAGCATGGTGTCTTGCGTGGAGAGCCGTGTGCGGAACTCCAACATGGAATCTGGGTAGATTTCGTTCTCCTCAAGATAGGTGTTGACTCTGTCTAGAAAAGCGTGTTCTATCAGCTTCCCAGCACAGGACGTTAATAATGTGGGGTGTAAGTTCGATAGATCGGGTGGTTTCGGGCTTGGGGATGAGGATTACTTTAGCTATTTTCCAGTGTTTCGTAATAGTGCCCTCGGCCCAGCACTCGTTACTATATTGCGTGGTGTTCTCTATGGCTTGGTCGTCAAGATTCCATAGTGTTCTGTTGGTGATCCCGTCTGGTGCCTGTGCAGATTTCGTGTTCAGCTTCTGTAGCACGCACAGCCCTGATTTCAGCCATGGTAAACTTCTCATCTGAGAGCTCGTTCAGGCCTCGGTATATGGTCTGTGCTCTATGACGGGCATGGCAGGAATGTACGTGTTGCTAGCCTAAGCGATAAAGTCCTCCTCACTGCCGTTATACCGGTGCACCAGTTTAAGTACGGTTTGCTTGTGTGCTGATTTGGTGTTATCTGGGTCTATCAGATGTTTGAGCATGCGCCATCTCTGGCCAGCATTCATTTGGCCGTCGAGACTATTACAAACTTGATCTCATTGCTGTTTGCTTAGCTGTTTACAATGTTCCTCGATCTGTTTGTTTAGCTTGGCTATGCGCTTGCGCAAGGGTCTGTTGTGGCTCTGTCCCCGCCATCTATTCTGCAGTGATTGCTTGGCCTACTGCATGTGTGCAAGACGGCTATCACTTCGCTCTATGATTGGACTTGAAGTGATAGCTCACCTTGCCTTGCTAACGTTATTGACATCTTTGATCCAATCTTCAATATTTAGATAGGGTCTTGTATTTTCGCCTTTATGGCTCTCCGAAATTTATCGCAGTCGGTCCATCTAATTTGTCTCCGAATTTCTGCGGCTCCATGGTTTCTATCTTGACTTCTAAAATTGAATCATCGATTGTGTTTTTCTATTTAGCGGTCCCCGTGTTACAAACAAACGTTGAGTCTGGAGTGGTGTCTCTCGCAAGCCCAGTTCCCATACGCGTAAGGGAGTCGGGGTCGGTGATGAGAGTGCAGCCTGTTTCTTGAATATCCCGCCATAGTATTTTTCCTTTGGCTCTTGTGTATTCGTATCCCCAAGCACTGTGTAGAGCGTTAAAGTCTTGACCTATGTCGAGTGGATTGGGTCCCGCTATTTCTACGGCCTTCTTAAAGAAAAGAAGTAAGCGTTGTCGTATGAGTGTGGGATTGCCGTACAAATTCAGAATAAATATCCTCGGAGATCTTTTTCCTGTTAGGGCAAGTTGTACGAGTATATGCTCAATTTTTGTGATGCGGGTGTCGTGGCAGATTGCTATGAGTCTCTTCCTTACAATAGTTGTTAGTGTTCTACTAACCCCTGCTGTGGGGCCTATCCCCTGATATCCCGGTAGCTTAGCTAAACCATGGGTTTCCTGCAAAGTTAGAACATCCGGTTTGGTTCTGTCCCTAAGGTGTTGTGTCAGCACTGCTCTCTTCCCTTCATCGCTCCTGCAATTCCACTGCCAAATAATCAAGTCTCTTTTTCTCGGCTTTCCTATTTTGAGTTGGCTATAGAAGAGGGAGGGCGATGAAAGGAGGCAGGCCTCACGAAATTAGTTGATATAGCCGCTGATGCGGTGCCCTGAGATAAATGTGAATCGCCTTCAGTGCTCATCGGAAATTTGGTAACTGCAAGTACTGAAGGCGTCCTAGGGTTGAGATTAGCAACGTTGCTTCGAGTTTATTCAGTATATTTATGATCATGAATATTGCAAGCTAGAGGTTGTTGGTTGCCTCTGCCTGTTCCTTAACTGCTTTCTGTATTTCAGATGGGCTGTCCAGCGGGCCCTCGAAGCGGCCGCTAGATACTCCCTGTTGGTCCTTACGTGGGAGACGCCCGCTACGCGCTAAGCGCGTCCTGCAGGACTGAAATAAAGTTTTTTCATTCCATTCCATTTGAATAATGGTCGAGGTTTGCGCCGTAGTTTTGTCATTGGACACCTGAGCTTTTCGTTTTAGAAGTGACGGGGTACTGTCCTCGTCCATTTGGTTATCTGGCATTTCTTCGAGGTGCTCTTGGGCCGCGGAATGCATTTGGCTAGAAGTTGTATCTGTGCAGTTTTTAAGACTGAATTTTTCGGGGGAAGCTGTGATATCAATTCTCTAAGCTCAGCGTTTTCTTTTTTCGGCTCGGCTATGTCACTGACATTAAGCGCAGTCTTCCCCGAAGGCTCAGGGCGCGTCCCTTCAACCACGTCTGACCAGCTCACCGTGAATGCCGGGTTCCCTTCATGGCCATTGCCACCCTTTGGCTTAGACCGGGATTTAGAACGGGATGGAGTGCGCTTTCTCGGTCCCGGAGATTGGGAGGTGTGGCCGCGTGGCGTTTTGCAGGACCAAAATCTTGATTTGGACCTTGGCGCAGCCCTCTTCTGGAATCAGGACCTCCCGCAATCGATTGGCTTGGTGGTAGTGGGGTAGTTTTCGTCATACGTCTGTTGCAGTTGTCGGAACCACTGGAATTGTTTTACAATATAGGGTGTCTTAAACTTGACCTTGCAGAGTTTGTCGGCCATGGGATGATCCTTGCAGCACGGCGGACATTGTGGCTGACAGTGGTGGTCCTCGCTCGGATCAGGCGTTACACAACCCAGATATAGCGTGTCGTTTGGCCTCCAACACACGTCGCTCATGTGCCCGAGTTTGTTGCACTGTTTGCAGAAGTCCACTTGTTTCCTATATAGCGAACAGCGTGTGAGCACACTTCTGTACATGACGTGCGTCAGGACTCTGCTGCCGTCAAAAAGAACTATCACTGTCATGATGTTGCCAAGATGTTTGGCTGCGATCGCCGTAGGATTTCGAGCTGTAATGATTGCTGCAGTGATGTCTCATGGAGTTTCGTTCAAGGGAACTCATTTGATTATACCTTTGGCTGTGAGTTCCGGGGCTGTCTCGTATGCTCCCACCTCTTACAAATTGCCATTGCCTTTGATGTGCTTGATGCCTTGGTATTTGTCTGCGTGGTTTTGGTTTTGGGGGCTGACGACTAAGATGTTCTGGAAATTATTCGGACAAATCGTGTTCATCGCTCTTTCTTCATAAGGGATCTCGGCTACCTTGTACACAGGTTTGTCTAACTTCGTTAAGCTGAGCTTTGATTGCTACAGTCCTCCTCTTGGTCTTATAACTATCTTGTAGTCACCTGTCAGCAGTCTTGACATTTTGCTGGCTCTGGCTATGCGGGATATCGAATTTGCACCAGGCGTTCGCGTAGGGCTAAGGCTACCACGGCGTTGCTGGCTACATTCCTTAGCACGTTTTCTGTTTCGAACTTCTGTCCATCCGTTGCCTATGTCATCTTCCCGTTCGGTGAAGTCTTCGTCTTCCCGTTAGGTGGCGTCTTCATTCTGCTGCGATACCTCCGTTATTGATGATTACGGCCTGTATGGCGCCAACGCCGACGCCTGGCTATCGTGAGGCCGCCCCAGTCGACGCGGAACGCCGGTAGTAAAAATGGTAGACGCTTCTTGGCGGGAGCTGGTTTTCGGTCGTAAAATCTCGAAAAATGATCTCCCACCTTAGAATATGGTCTCTTCGGATTCTCGGTGACGAGATGAATCAGATGGTACATAAATCCAAACGGTGCCTGGCTGTATTCGCTGCGAAATCATTCGACGAAAATGGAGCCGACGTGAAGAGCGTCCATTCACCTCGGTGACCGCAGCGACCTATCCCCCTACAGTGTCTCTCATAATAATATCGCGGTTTTGAAGCATAGAACCTGAGATGTAATAATAATAATAATAATAATAATAATAATAATAATAATAATAATAATAATAATAATAATAATAATAATAATAATAATAATAATAATAATAATAATAATAATAATAATAATAATAATAATAATAATAATAATAATAATAATAATAATAATAACAATAATAATAATATTATTAAATGATATATTATCATTATTATTATTATTAGTAGTAGTAGTAGTAGTAGTTTCGACAGTCGTCGGCTACAGTGACTGCCCGTGTGAGCCAATATTTCACCACCTAAAGTTTCGCTCTCCCTTGCACTTCTTGTCTCCCGTGTAAACACTCTTCAGAGGGACACGTTGAGCTCCTTTTGGCGGGTCTTCGAATGCGTGACTCCTTAAAGAGGCACGCCAACAATCTTCGAATAACCTTTTACGCCAGTAATCTTTTACGGAGTCAACATATGCGCCTCTAAAGGTCGGAATGAATATCAGCGCAGCGATACGATTAGAATAGATACCTACCTTTTTACAAGTGCTGGACGTTCCTGCAGGGAATAGGTGAGTGAGCTTTTACAGATGCTCTGAACAGTGGTAAACTCAATTGTGGTTGTTAAGGAGTTTTAATGAAATAAAAAGCCCGGTGACATTATTTCACAGAGTGTATATTTAGGCTGTGTTAATACACCAGAAATTCTTGCTGCTCTGACCTCTAAATATTTCGAAGAAAATATTTTAATAAAGCTCTTACGATGGAACGCTAAATGTTTCCCATGTTCGCGGTGATGTCTTCTGATGTAATTTCTGATGTCCCCACAAAATATCTGATATCAAAGGTACTGTATGTTTTCAGAAGAAACCAGTACACTTTATACATCGTCACTAAGTATTTTTCCACGTAGTTGTCACCACCATACTCTTCAGCCTATTGTTGTCATTTCTTATCGCCAAGTTACTATTCAAAGTTCATTTGCCCGCTCATTTACTTTCCACGGCTTGCTTTATTCGAAAACTACATTCCACCTAGTAAGATGATATTTATCAGATGTCATCACAGGTTGAATATGTATCCTCGTAATAACGGAGGAAAAGCGTACTGATACCGTTTTTGTTGTCCGCACTATTAGAATATAAAATGCCTGGCCCGGAAGTAATAAGTTTTTTACATTGGGTGAATTAATTTTGACCATCAATAACCCCTAATCTTCATACTGTGTACATTTTGAGTTTTATTGCAGTTTTTATGTTCTGCCTCCACACCCATGATAGCATATGGAGGCTGCAGTACTTATTTAAATAAAAAAACAAATACAAAAATAAACAACTAAATAAAGAATCAAATAAATCTGAGTTGTTTTTCCCAACCGAGGCCCTTCTTTTAAATTTCGAGCAAGTGACCCTGCACGGGTCGCTTGCCCTCCCCTTATATCACTCCCCTTATAGTACGACAGTAATATTACTCCCACAACTATCGCCGAACAAGGACGTTCATTTGAGTGATCACCAGACACGTCAAAAAGACGCAGTTAGACTATAAAATTTCTGATTAGATACTTCTCGCATACTTTTCTTGCTGATAACGGTGGTAAAGATGTTAGTGTCTCAGATATGGCTGGTCAAGATTGGTCAAGACATGGTGATATGAACTTTTGGGCCATTCCAGTAATAAGTAATCCTAACAAAACAAGGATAGGAGATAGTTAAAAACTGAAAGTGCAATAATTACTTTTTGCCATTTCAACCAGATGGTATAGTCTGTATCTCGAATGTAAATTACAGCATTATCAGACAAGTCAAAATTTACGTTTTTGAATTTACTCATTACTGCTATAATAACACACATATAAGTAGAAATATAGAGGCGCATTTGTTTTTATTCACTAAGGTAACTGCAAACAGCATCAAAGCCTTTCTTTGGGCTGTATTCCTGAAATGAAGCACCTAAGGGCAATATACTGTCAGTGGTGAAGGTCAGCCCGAGGTTAGCGAATGGTATGACAAGGATCGAGTCGTTTCCTGAGTAATCTGTAATGGTGACATGACAAAAAATAATGCTCTCTTGATTCCATTTCTGGATGAAAAAAGCAATATAAGGAACATATCACCAGACCAGCGCTCTATGAATATAGATTTAACGGAAGCACAAGACATCGTGATCTAGTCAGCATGACTTTCAATTGTCTACTGTGACATCCCTTGGTTTCCAATTAAAATTTCCGATGTTTAATTCCATCCATAATGTTAGTGTTTCTATGGCGTCTGTACAGAGTGAAAATTCTCTATATATTAACGCAGTTTTACTGGCCTCTTCTGGTAGGACAGAAAGTATTGGCCCATTCAAAGCCGCTCGGGCTAACGTGTCTGCCATTTCATTTATTTCTAATCGAGAATGGCCGGGTATAAAGGATTAGCTGCAGAGGAACTGGTGTAAGGAACGTCTTCAAGGTATCAGATTTAGATGAAGCTCTAAGAGACGTGCATATTACAGTGAGTATGTAAGGAGTATAGCACTATGGGTGTTCGAAGTAAGTTTACGTAGTGCTAAAATATTTGCCAAGAGTTACGCTTCAAAAATCGGTGTGAAGTCTGATAGTCTTAGCGGAAACCACCAGCCAACTGACGATGAGTAAGTACCTACTCCTGCCTTCACGTCTACTATTGAAGCATCAGTGGCTACTTCATTATTTGTTTTCGCGTGTGCAAGATAGTATTGCAACCGGCGATTTAATACACTGTATTATAGAAAGGTGTGCTTGTAGGAGAAAATGCTGTCATATTAAATGATAAAATTTTGATTTGCTTCGTCTTAATTACTGTTTTCTCGCCCAATCATAGTTGGTCGGCAGACGCAATGGATTGCGATACATTATCGTGTGTCTATGTCGATTGATATGCCGGAGTGTTGCTACCTAACATTGATTTCCACGTGTGCAGGTCAATCTGCAGGCCTATTTTGTTGCTAACAAGACACGTTCGACAGCGATTCCATGCAGTGGTACACTGATAACTCGCCGATTCGTGTTAACGGCGGCGCGCTGTGTTCTCCGAAGGCGAGTATCCACGCATTTTCCTAGCAGTGTGCTTCAGTAACAATTCCGATTATATGTTGTCGCGTGTTTTAATGAGAGGCAAAAAAAAATTGAATCGTTCACCCGCCACGGTGGTCTTGTGGTTAGGGTGCTCAACCACCGGCCCGAAAGTCGCAGGTTCGATTCCGTCCGCGGCGGCCGCCTTCTCGTGGATGCGAAATGACAGATGCCCCTGTACAGTACGGCCCACTCTTGGAGGAAACACGGCAACGCGTGGCTGGCGGCCCGCGTGGCGCAATCTGGCGGCGAGATTTGTAAACGCTCCGCATGCGCATAGACGCGAAAGGGTGGGCGCCATTCGTCTGCCACTGCCCGCTCCGACGCTTGGCGTGCGCTGGATACAGCGTTCGCATTTCTCCACTCTCCCTGCCCCTCCCAGGGTAATAAGCGCGCGGAAAAAAAGTGCTTGTCGGTTCTTGTTGTGCTTTCTCGGCAGCTTTGTTGCAATT
Organism: Rhipicephalus microplus; assembly: GCF_043290135.1. NCBI lineage: Eukaryota > Metazoa > Arthropoda > Arachnida > Ixodida > Ixodidae > Rhipicephalus > Rhipicephalus microplus. Next base: position 46,518,567 of record NC_134707.1, read on the forward strand.
CCATTCATGGCCACAGCAGCCGACTTTAGATTACGGGCGAAACGCAAAGAAAAGCCATGTGCTTATAGTATTTAGAAGCATGTTAAGGAAACTCAAGTTTGAAAATACTTCAATGTATGCCACTACGACGCGACACTGAATTATATAATTGTTGTGGATTGAAATACGCAGCAAATTCTAGTTCTAACTCGCGTTACATTTTCTTGTTCTTCGTTGAAGCCAAAGCGCCAGAAGCTCCTTATTTCGATTATGCGATAGCATTCACTTTTCGAAAATCACTACATTTCACGAATACGCGCGCTGAAAATGGTGTACTTAGAACACAATGAACTAAATAAAGAAAAAATAATTTTTCAAATTTAGAAAGGTTGAGTTAGGTCAGATCTGTAGCCTCGAAACATATGAATAATGCAAAGGTGATGAAACACATTTGAGCCTTGTGAAACGAAGAATAAGATGCATATCTGTGTAAGCAAAATAGGACTATGCGTGACAGAACTTGGCAAAGAAAAAAATACATTCGTAATCCCGATGATTACGCTTGTAATGAGAAAGTGGCCGTTTCACGATGGCAGTGACATCACGCTGGCTGTATTCTTTGGTGTACAGCTTGACTATTCGAAGCCTTTCGTTCTCAGGTACTCTAGCCATGCCGCTTCTAAGAACTAGCTCCACTGAAATTGTGATCAGCGAATAAATATGCCCCCCAGCTGTTGAAGTCTGTGAAAGCGATAACGAAGCGCATCACTCGCGTGGCCTAATGTTCGTGCTCACCAAAAAATGTAATCGTAAGCTTTTGAAAAGCCGTTCGAACCAGCCAGCCAGCCGCTTTTGATAACAGACATGGAAATTGATGGCCGATGAAGCAATCACAGCAAGCTTGTCGCTAGCATGCGCCAAGAGTAGGGCAGTGTAGTAGCGGACGACGCGGGCAAGTACCGCCCTTGCGATTCTGCGCGCATGCTCCGCGTTTCCAAATCTCGCCAACAGTTGGCGCTCCGCGGACCACCGGCTTAAGGTCCCTAGATGAAACAAGGTAGCGTCACACATTGTTCTCGAGCCGTCCTCCTCACTCTCTCGATTACTCCTCTTTTTTCTCTGCCATCCGCGTCTGTAATTGGTGCATTACTTGCACGTGATCTTGCAAATGGCTGGTGGTGTTATTTATTATTATGCAAAAGGTTTAAAACGAGTACGCATGCGCATATGGCTCCAGCCGGATTCTCGCCGTGACCAAAGACAAAATCTTAGCCAGAACATAAACTGAAGAGGAGGAGCGTTTCGGTGTGCGCTAAGTCGACCAAGATTGTTTCGCCATGCTCGTTCAATGCAACATCTGCGTTTTTCAGCAATGCTGCGTTGCCGTAAACAACAGAAAATGGTTTCGCTCTCTTCAACTTATCTCGTGCTTTCCGAGATGAAGCGCACCATGAAGTGCAACTATGAACCATTTTACACTAATGCTTTCGTGCAACTCTGTCAACGTGTGTCGACGCGGATCTGCGAAGCGAGTTCACTTGTCGGTTTTTATTGAAACGCCAGGCGCGCGTCTAATGCGTGTCTAGTGCATGCCAGTTGGTACAAATACATGTGGGTATGCACATATACAGAGCAGCTGTAGGTTCTAATCAACGCACCTTCAGAAACATTTCACTCTTGACCAGTTCCCGCTTGAGCCGAAACGCGCTGCTTCGAGACACCTCACCAGTAGAACTCTCATTTTTCAGGAAGTTCCCAGTACCACATCAGAATCACTTGGCTTCACGATTGTCCAAATGGGCACATTTAAAAAAAAAACGTCATCGCAGTGCTGCTGGACGAGTGTTCGTACCAGTCTGGTCGTAGTTTTTTTTTCTTGCGTGTGCACAAGCCGCTTGTAATCAATCGTCACAACGTCACGCCCTGTGGCCACTTACAGGATCCAGCAAGAAGCACGTTCACTGTGTCACAGCACGAACAAAACACAATCGGAGAAGTGGACTAGTTAGAACTGGACGAAATACCACGGCCGTGGAACTAAACTGTACTACGCGAGACGCCATGGCTAGTGGTGTAAAGTATAGAACTGCAGAAAGTTGCCGGTTGAGTAACGCACATCCCGCTTGCTCTTGTGTTGTGCCGTTTATGTTCATAAAGGTAACTTTTTATTCTACGTCTTATTTCATTTTATTTTGTTTCATTTACATCTATTCAACGTAGCAACAGAACCCAAACATTCGCTTTTGGATGAAAGTTTTAAACCTTCTAAGGGGCGCTTCAGGCAAATAAGCGAGGAGGAAAAGGGAGGGTGTCGCTACCTTAGAAACTTGTTTCATCTAGGGACCTTACACCAGCTACGTGCTCGCGTGTTCCCCCTAACAGTGGACCGTACTGTACTTAGATCGACACACACGCTGAGAAGAACTGTCTGCCTCGGTGGAACGGTGACTAGGGCACACGGTTGCTCAGTCGCAGGTCGCGGTTTCGATCCCGCCAATGGAGCGCTGGAGAGGGAACCTAGCCTTTATTTCCAGCGTACTGCGCCACGCAATACGGACTCTGTAAGGGGGAGGGGTGATTCTTAAATGAACGGAAGGTAAAAGGGAGCCCAGTAATGGTCTCTCCGGGTGAAGACGCCTCAACAGTAGCTCACGAGAGATGGGGGATTGATTGATTTGTGGAGTTTAACATCCCGAAACCACCATATTATTATGAGAGACGCCATAGTTGAGGGCTCCGGAAATTTACACCACCTGGGGTTCTTTAACGTGCACCCAAATCTGAGTACACGGACCTAAAACATTTCCGCCTTCATCGGAAATGCAGCCGCCACAGCCGGGATTTGATCCCGCGACCTGCGGGTCAGCAGCCGAGTACCTTAACCACTAGACCACCGTGGTGGGGCCTCACGAGAGATGGGGGATAGGAGGGATTGAAAAGGGTAGGAATCAAATATATTGTGGGCATTTGTTACTTACATCGTCCTCATCCCTGCATGATCACAATCACCATCATCCGCTTGTCACTTTGTCCTCATTGCCACTGTGGGTCATCATCATCGTCATCGTGTGTGTACTGGCTCTGCCCGTTCGTTTTGCGAGGTCTTTCCTCAATTAAACGCTTTCGCAACCAAGACTACCAGGACTTCATACGTGGTGGAGGTGCGGGGTAGACAAATTACGCCGGCCTTGATAAGACGCCCAACAATATGCCCACAATATAGTAATAGAGAGAGGAGCAGGAGGAGAAAAAGCTGAAAGGACAGCCACATACGGAAGTAAGTAAAAGATGGGAGAGATGGACATGGTCGCAGAAGTCCGAGGACGGGTCAACACTCAGCGAGAGCTCTTGTCGGCGTAGGATGAGCCAGTCGGTCTGCGCTGCGCGATTAAGACGACTCTGTAAGCCGGCCCATCAAGTAATATTGGGTGCGTGTTCTCTTCAAATGTTTTGAAGGAACAGTTCCCTTCAAATTAATTTATTAGTATTAGTGTTTCGCCCCGCCGCGGTGTCCTAGTGGCTAAGGTACTAAGCTGCTGACCGGATTGTCGCGGGATTGAATCCCCGCTGGGCTGCAGCGGCTGCATTTCCAATAGAGGCGGAAATGTAGGCCCGTGTGCTCAGATTTGGGTGCACGTTAAAGAGCCGCAGGTGGTCGAAATTTCCGGAGCCCTCCACTACGGCATCTCTTATAATCATATGGTGGTTTTGGGACGTGAAATCCCACATATCAATCAATCGATCAATAAATCAATGAATCAGTATTAGTGTTCGTTTCTGTAGAACACGTGTTCGACATGGACATAGGATTTCTCGGAGACTGAAATGCTTACATCATAATGACAATAAATATCTTAAGGCCTTAGTATTGTAGACTTTTTTCAATGTTTGGTGTCAGTATATATTTTACACTTCAGCCTGGATCAAGGAAAAGGAGTATTGGCTAGCATCGTGGAAGTGTACTACAGCGAGACAGAGAGAAGAAAAGGTAACTTCCGCCGGGCACGTGATATAATTATACATCCGGGCTTCAATCCACTCACGAGACTGCACAACGTTGCTCTCCTCCGGGTGAGTGTTACACGAAGGAAGAGGTGAACCTATTGCTTTTGGCTTCCGTGCCACTACATTTCTAGTGAGACAGGTGACGCTAGTAAGAAATTGACGTTTCATAATATCACCTATGTGAAGCGCACTGAAAATTAAGGCAAAAAGAAAATCAACCTGAAAAACATTGAGCACATGCTGATGAATGGCACAAAAACAACATTTTGTAAACAAGATTACATACTGTGCTATATGTTGAATAGAGATAGTTTCTTTCCAAGTTTCGGGAACAAAATATTTAGGAACCTGCAGGTTATTGATTTATACATAAATTTTAATAGTTTGTGAAACTACCGAAAAGTTTCCACGTGATTTGCGCACGAATTTATTCTCACAGCGTGTAGGTGTTGTGTTACTGTTGATGTGTTATTGTTGAGGCATATTGCACTAATATCTCTTAATGGTAGCGTTTCAGCCCCTATTTTTTTAATAGGGCAAGCGTAACGAAGCCTCCCCCCCCCAAAAAAAAACATATTTGAAGTTGATGTCGCAAAACATTCTCGTTAGTTTAGGTTTACATGCGACCAACCTGATTGCGGTATGTGTGCTAACCTTTAAGCTAGACTGAACAAACCATTTTTGGCTATGTCACGTATAGTGCTCAAGTAGGCACTCTATAACGACTGAGCGTCGCGCGCGGAACTGCACGAGTGACATCTGCAGTCGCAAATACGCCCCATCTTAGCATGCGCGGCGCCAATGATGTGCCTGCCCTGCAGTTTCCACCCTTCTGTATCTCCGCGGCCGCGATGGCTGCTTTGGCTGTCGAAGCGCTGTCAACATTACAAAATTGAAATAAAACAACAATAAAAAAGAAATATTATCGCTTCGTGATATCATATCACAGCGACAACAGTTTTACTTCGTCTTTCTTTCTTGTTTTTACGCTGAATCGCTCAGAGAGCTTTCGATGGCCAAAGCAGTTGTTGCATCCGCGACAATAAACAGGGATCAGTATTGCGAGGCAGGCACATCACTGGCACCGCGCATGCTCAGATGTGGCGTATTTGCGACAGCAGATGTCGCCCGCTCTGTTTCGTGCACGACGCTCTGTTGTTAGAGACAGCCGAGTTGAGCACTGTCCATTTCACTGGCAAGTCGAAGAGTGCATGCACCGACCAGTTTAGAATTCAATGACAACTTTTAGTGATTAATTACATTTTTTTCAGCTCTTTAAGACTATTAACAGGACCAAGCTTGCCCGCCCTATATGCCTCATGGAAAAACGAGAGAATCTTGTGTACAAAAACGCAAGTGTGCTGGGATGGGGATGTGAGTACGCATTTTGCTTTTAAATACTCGTGAGATATTATGGTTAGAAATTCATCGATCTCAGGTGGTAAGAAAAAACGTCTCCAAGAGAAAGAGAGAGAGAGAAATAGACAGCAAATGCAGAGAGGTTAAGCTTTGGCTTGCTTGGGTATACTCTACACTTCAGGTGAGGGAAAGAGAAAAATAGAGAAGAAAGGAATAGAGAAAAAGAAATAAGAGTAAGAAAGAGCTTGAAACTACAAACAGGGTCTTGCGTTGTTCATTCACAAGCGCTCGTCATGTCCGGAAGTCCTCAAGATGCACAAGAGAGCCTTGGTGGCCTAGCGCTTTGCGAAAACAGAGGCCGAGGTCCCAGGATTTTTTTTTTTTCATCTTGGTTGAAAAGCGCACTCGAGACGACGACGAAGCAAAAAAAAAAAAAAAACATAGACAGCACCTGTATTTGTTCTTTTACTTCATCATCGTCTCCTGTGCGCTGTTAAACCAAGACGAACGCATAACAACTCGCTCAAGCTTTCATTCTGTTTTTTTACTGTTAGTGATCTTCAATTCAAGTGAAGGAGCTCAACTTCCAAACCAGGTCGTTGAGTCTGCTATGATGACGCCTGTGAGGAGAGGCTTCAGCACATTGTAAAATCTTTGAAGTAATACCTTAGAAAACGGTAGCTAAGCTCAACAGGTGTGATTAATAACATACTGTTGGAATGATGTAAATGGGAAAATTCGCAATCTTTTTGTTCTTTTTGTAAACTGGTTATTTTACCCGTAAGAAGTGACAGGCACAATAGGTTATTTCATTTGCCAAATATCTGCAGCATTTTTTGGTTTTTAGCGAATATAAAAATGTATACTTACAGTGACACCCAAGTGAAAAATTTATTCAATATTCAAGAGAAATTTTATATTGCAAGCTTTAAGGTGTTAAAATTTCACGTTCGTAAAAAATAAAAAAAGGTAATTTACCTAGTGTGACTTGATACTGAAACTTTTTAAATAAAATGGCAGTGCGCTATTGCTGATTTCTGTCTTTGTTCGCTTTCGGGACACGCTTGATTATTGAAATACCCTGTATGCTGCAGTGTTGAGCATAGAGTCCCCTAATATACACTAGAGGGAACTCAGGCGCTAGTGTCTGAGGGAGCTGCAACACACGGCACTTCAGCGAGCATGAGAATGATAAGTAGTACACACATGTGTCTAACTTTCGTACTCCTGGCCTGCTTCTGGCTCCGTGTGTGTTTGTGTGGCTTGGAGCTGTTTTCTCATGAAAAGAAAAAAAGGTAGCGACGGTTCAGCGTTCGCACTTCACAACCTTATTCTTTTATGCTTACCATTTCGAATCAGGTCACAAAGTTCAAAAGGGTTGAATTTCCCTTTCAAAACAAAACCAAAACACAGCAATAAACGAAGTCGCAAGTACGATTCGCCGCCCGCAAGTACGAAGACTAGGCAAATGTGTGTACTACCCATCATTCCCATGGTCGCTGAACGGTCGCAGCGCCAGAGTTCCCTCTAGTTAATTTTAGGAAACTATGTGGTGTTCAGTACCTATAGCTATCAGATGTAAAAGGTGCAACGACGACAACGCACAAGGAGAGACACACGTACTAACACACAATAAGTCTCTCTCTCAATGTCCATTTTCTTCGCGCCTTTCACGTGCAAACACGCCAAACCAACAGGCGGAGTTGTTTACCTATGGCGTCGTTCGTTGGCGAATTCCAAGTGACCCATGAACTCTCCGCTGAAGCACTCCACTCTGGCGAAGGGCCACAGAAGGGAATCTACCAATAGAACACACGCGCCCGCTGTGGAGCAAATGGCAGGGTCAGATTGGAACGCGATGCGCGCGTCTCTCTCCTTGCTTGAGTGGGCATAATGGGCAGAGCGACGCTACAGTTATACGCTAGCAAAACCTGAGCTCTGACGCGAACAGCGTTCGTTGGTGCGACCATAGTTGGCACTGTTTCAAGGCACGGGGTGTTTGCGACATCTGGTCGAATCCGTCAATTTTCGCGGAACAGGAAAAGTTGCTTTGTGGAGTGATATCGCGAAGTAGCTGCTCCAGATAGGCCAATGGAACATTAAGGGAGCACTCTCAATCTGCCAGTGGAATAGACTTAGCCCTCATAGAGCAGAATGAAGTATTAGTGGAAGTGCTCCGAATCTGCCAATGGATTACACCATTAGACTTTCGCCCTAATATGTGATGTACTCGAAACAGTTCTCATGAAGTCTTGTCACGCCCTTCACGTTTAAAAAAAATTGCCCGCAGCTTCCCTCGGGGGAACACTGAGGAGGATGCGGAGCATATAATTGGTTAACGGGGTGTTAAAGTCCGGGTCCTCTTGTCGACGCTTACGTTTCAAAGCGGCCGAATCCGGTGCTGCTGCTCGACGCTGACGTCTCTCAGCGGCTTCACGTTCTCTAAGTTGAGCATCTTCCGCTCAACGCCGACGTTTACGTTCGGCGTCGCGAGCTCTTCTCCGCGCTGCCTTGTCTTCGGACGACGACTTGGTTGCGGTTCCGCCAACACTTTGGCCGGCGCTGGTCGAAGGGACGTCGATCATTGCGACCTCGGACGTCGACGCGCCGTACAAACCAACCGACGAGCGGCAACTGAGCGAGCGAGCACCGACCTTGAGTATATATACAGCGCGACGGCGCATGCACTGTCAGCTGTCGAATGTTCGAGAAGGGGGAGAAGCGCAACGGCGCATGCGCGCGCGTCAGCTGCCGATGTTTTCGAAGCGCGACGGCGCATGCACGCGCGTCAGCTGCCGATGTTCTCGAAGCGTGACGGCGCATGCGCGCTACGTTATACAGCTAGCGAATGTTCGTGGAGAGGAGAAGCGCACGCGGTGTGTAGAGGAGGAAGGGTGCACAGATGGTGGAGGAGTGAAGTGCGCGCGGTGTGTAGAGGAGGAAGGGATGCACAGATGGTGGAAGAAGGAGGAGGAAGCTTGCGGACGGCGCCGCACTACAAGCCTCGACTATTATATGCTCGGCATCTAAAAAAAATGGCAACATATCCACGGGGTGAATGATGGAGAGTGGGGCGAAGCATCCGACCGTCCATTCGTTTTTGCTTCCGTCCGTCCAGGCGTCTGTCTGTGTGACCATCCGTGCATCCGTCCGCCCGTCCTTGCGTGCGTCTGTTCGTGCGTCTGCATGCCCATCCGTGCGTCCGCCCCTGCGTTTGTCCATGCATCCGCCCCTGCGTCCGTCCATGCGTCCATCCGGCCGTGCAGCCATCCGTGCGTCCGTCCATGCATCTGTCTGTGTGCCCGTTCGTCCTTCTAGTCAACACTCCAAGTACCACCATCTCGCATCTTTTCATCATATATTCCGCATATAGAAGCACCGCCATCCAGCGGACATTCCAAGTACTAAATGAGAGGCGGCACACGCACACTTTCTTACGGCTTACGCTTCGTGTCTACTTCCCACCTTTAACCACCACAAGTTCATGGTATATATTAGTTCACTGTATTCATGGCACTGTGGCCCAACGATCACTAATTATAAACCCAAAAGGGTCACACCCAGCGACTATAACGTAGCAACCCTTTCTTGTCAGATAGCGCTCAATGTGCATGCCGATTGAGGCTAATGGGGAATGAGAGACAGGAGAATTCGGCTTTAAGTTTACGCGCACGCTGCGAATTTTGCATTGTTCAACAACGCACAGGAGAAATATTTCCCCGGCACCACCTTGCAGGTCAAAGCGTAAGACAAGTTACGCACTACGAAGAGGGACGAACGGGTGCCGCTTTTAAGAGCTTCGCCTCTAAAAAAAATTCAAGGGTGGCTCACCAGTGCTTTTACAATAGGCGCGCCGCTCAATCGCTACTCATGGTTATGCATGATAAACGCGAGTTCCATGTATATTATCTGAAAATGAGGCTGTGAATTCAGTTTCTTTAATTATGTCAGCATAGCAAAGGTGATATGTTATTTCATATCAGGTTCGCAGATTTTCCAACACTCAACAACACAAATCACGTAGTGAAGTCATGCTATCCGTACATATCCCCACTCCACACACACACACACACACACACACACACACACACACACACACACACACACACACACACACACACACACACACATATATATATATATATATATGTATATATATATATATATATATATATATAGAGAGAGAGAGAGAGAGAGAGAGGAAAAGACAACTTAGTGGTTGTCTTAAGTGTATTTGGTTGTGACCGGTGGAGCGGCGCTCTTCGTCAGGGTTTGCGAACAAATGCGATGCTAGGCGCGCACTTGTTCCCAAACACTGACGAAGACTGGTCCATTGTACAAAACCATTACAGATGAAATTAAGACACCCCCTAAGTTGTGCGTCTTCTCTTCCCAAGTACGTTTAGCCTATAGGAAACCTATTATATATATATATATATATATATATATATATATATATATATATATATATATATATATAGAACTTGAAGGGAAGGCACGACAGGTCCGGGTATTTATTTTTTATATTGAAATATATATATATATAATATATATATAAAATTATTGATATATATATCAATATATATATATATATATATATTATTTAACGGACAATAATACTTAGGAACGTATAGCGGAAGTTATTAGACCGAATGGTAATGTAAATGTCAAAAAACGTGGGTGAAAAGATATCTTGCCGTGGGCAGGAATCGAACCTGCGACCTTAGAATAACGCGTTCGATGTTCTACCACTAAGTTACCACGGCGGCTATCTCCCTACCAACATTGCGTATGTGTTTAGAAAAAGTTGTTAACCATCCGTAGTACGAAATACTCTACTACGGGAGAGCATAAAGCCATGTGTATAGAGAAAGTGGCTAACGATTTCGAGTACATCATACTCAACCTTCCCAATATATGTGAATTTAAACGTGGGAGTGTCAGTCAGCGCCGACTGACGACCGTCGCCGTCTTTACGACAGTGAGAGCCGTCTTTTTTCATGCAGGGATAATGCAGAATATAGTACTACGCTACGCCACTGTGAAGATTGTGCCATTTTGGAGGTGCAAACAAAAACTGAATGTTATCAAACAACGCAAGGCTCTTACCAGTAAGACATTGATGTGCACTGCGGGTGTCAAGAGAGGACCATGCAAGGTAAGGGGATCACTAAAAAAACTGGTCTATATAATGGAGTAGAGCATTGCAAACCGATAACTTCAACAATATATGCAAACATAGGGGACAAATGAACTAATATGTTGTCTTGTACTAACCTTTAACATTGAATCATAATTAGCGCCTAATTAAATACCCAACGTTTTACAGTCAGTCATGTTCAATGGTTACAGTGTAAAAATAAATGATATCTATTATGCATCCACAGTTTTTTAATTTTATTGTTGTAGAGGAACAAAAATAGTTTTTCTCACATTGACCTTGCGACGGGGCATCTTAATGGAGCCGTTGAACTCAGTAATGCAATCACCAGAGTTTATATTAGGAACACCACTGAGGGTGGTCAAGACACATTGACGAGGGAGAAGGTGTTATTCATTCTGTCCGCATTATATGCCGCGCATTAGTGTCCACTAGTCGAAGGAACGTGCGAATTCCAAGTGTGCACGTTCGGTTCCTGCCGGCGGCGAGGTATTCTGTTGCAACTGTTAACTCCAGTCGGACTACATTCTTTTTCTGAGCGAATGCACAAAGGAATAAAACTTTAATGTGATGTCGTTGTGTGTTCCATACGAAGCTGAAATTAGGGCTAGTTGTTTTCGACTTGAGTACAAGTGTAGCGGCGCAAACCAACAGAGCAAGATAGACACAGAACGACTACTAAGAAGTTGTGTGTTCATTCCTGTCGTGCGTTTCTCTACACTCACATCACTTTCGAACAAACATACAGGGTGAGCGAATGCCGAATGCTTTTTTTTGTTTTAGCTTCCTCACTGCTCTCAGTCTTAATAGGAAGCTGTAGAATAACTTTTGCAGGCGCTGCAGGCGTTGCGGGTGTTGCGGGCGTTGCGGGCACTATATGAGTAACGTTGCTAGGGACTTAGCTGCCGCGCAAACTCATATAACAATCTAGAGACTTTAGCTGCCCCGCAAACTCAAATGCACGGAAACTACACATAGCCTCGAGACCAAGACTTTACGGGCCTTGCGGGCTGCAATCACCGCACGCTATTTCGCATTTTCTGTGGGTGGGCCGCGAACACGAAAGGCGGTTCACGTACGACGCTTGCGCAGTGGCGGTGACCGCACCGCAAGGGCTCGTTGTGTGCTATTCTAAAATTTCCTAATATTAGTATGGCGTTTTCGAACAGCATACGCAACGCTTTGCGTGCGCTATTCATTTAGGTCGCTGCTAGTGCGCATGAGTCATAACGCTGACCGCCATCAGCGCTTGTGGTCTACGCGCAATAAATGTGAAATGGCGTGCGGCCCCCAAGGCTCGCAAAGACCCTTGGTGGTGAGCGAACGTACTGTGAGCGAGAGTCAGCGTTTGCTTGGGCAAACGCCATTCGAAAACTCATACGACGCCCCTACGCCACCGCTAAGCCCACGACGCCCGCTAACTTAGCGTACGATATTCGAAAACTTTCTAACGATAACAGCGTGTTGTAGGCGTCAAAACTATTATGACAATAACAGCGCATGATATAGTGATGGCTTCTAGATATTCAACTACGTGGTATTGTTCAATGTTACACTGACATGTTACAGTGCACGGGACTTTTGCACTCAGCCTTCAGAGAAATGGGTCCGCCACAGGCGGTATCGCACCCATGAACAATGAATAAACAACCGGAGCACCGTAACCACCTGACCACCACTGTGGTCCTGAAAATCCTTCACGTGTGCCGTTCTTATAAGCGTCTTCCAAACCATATAGTTTCCTGAAATTAACTTTAGGGGAATCTGGTGCTGCGATTGTACAGCTAACCCGAGAACGATGAGTAGTGTACAGATTTGCCTAGTGTTAGCATTTGCGTGCTTAGAACGCACTTGAAGCAGTGTAGATTGCCGCCTTTCAGATTCGTTTTCAATAAAAGAACAAACCATTCTGAAATTCGTGACATGATTTGACTGAGTGATCCGAAAAGCTTAAGGCGATGAAGCGTAACTGCCAAACATTTGCTGATTGTCATTTCGCAACACAGCATCTGCAAGCCACGCGAAGCCAAAGAGAGTCGAAAGTACGAAGACAAGACAAATAGAGAAGTACATGTGCTACCCATCACTCCCATGCTCGCTGAAGCACCTTGAGTTGAAGCTCCCATTGGCACTAGCGCCAGAGTTCTCTTCAGGTGGAGGAGGAAAGAAATAAGCTGAAGCGCAGGGAGGTTTGCCTGTTGTTAGACCAGCTAGCAACCCTGTGATGGGGAAAGGGGTAAGAGGGATAGTGTGTATTTGTGGAAAAGTATGCATGGAACTAAGCAGTACAAATTATTTCCTTACGTTTGCAGGGTGACGGCGGGGGACCGGTTGAAATATGGAAGGGCAACAAGGCGTATCAAGTGGGCATCATATCCTTCCCGAAGAGCTGTGACGCCAGCAGGGATATACCGAGTGCGCACGAACGAGTAGACTACTACTTCGAGTGGATAAAAACCGTGATAGCGTACTACCACAAATGGACCTGGCACCCACCTGATCCCGCCCCTGCTAAGCCGCATGATCATTAGCGCCCCGGTGCGGTAATGCGACGAAGTGTAATCGAAAAAAAAAAGTGGTGCCTAAAGACATCAGTAAAATAAAACGCCCAACCGCGAGTAACAATAAAGTATCTATTCGAACTTGCCTTGGTTATGCGCTCTCTTAAGCACTTGCGACGCTACTCTTCCTGTTTTATACTCTGCGCGCCCCGCACAAAGCCTAACCCCTACAATACTGATTCGAAGTGGCTCACTTCATTTTTTGTTCTATTTCGTGTCTTACTGCGTAGTCTGAAATAGGTGAAATTCTGCAGTAGGATAACTGAACCATGATAAGCTGCAACTCAACATAGTGACGTAATAATAATAATAATAATAATAATACTATATTCTGACATGTGTACACAACAGTTACATGCCACCGAGATGAGGCAAAAGGGAACAGACGAAACTGTTTCCTGACTAGGCCTACATCCCGGCTCGTAAACAAAAAAAAAGGAGTGAGACATATACTCGTGTAAACAGTTTCGTGAACAAAAGAACCAAAAAACACACAAAAAAAGGACAGTGGTGAGGAAAGCGAAAAACATCCAGTACAGCACAATTCATCAGCATCACTGTAGAGAAGTCAAGGAATTTCAAGCAATATCGCTATAGAAGTACAAAAAGCATAAAACACCATTTCATGTTGATATGTCCATCAGAATAAAGTTGTGAATAGATTTACATAATGAAGAGGTGCAATAGTAGCCATCATAATTCAGAATTCAAGTGGAGCTAACATAGTACGTTGCTTAACAATTGAAATGCAGTGAAGTACAACCTGGTGAACAAAAGTTTGCATCGCAAGTGGCAAAACATATTGCATCAAGCATTTCATCCTGGATCGAAGAGTAATCTTACTTTCTTTTTAAAATCATGTACAGATCTGCTTATCTGTGATAATTCTACTACAGAAGGAAAACTGTTACATATATCTAGTATTTGATGGTCAAGTGTTTGGGTACCATAAATTGTTCTAGATCGTGCTGAAACAAGTGACGTCCTTCGTAACTTATATTCAATGTGACGAGTGAGATACATATTGCTGAATGAAGCAAAATCTTGTTTTATACGATTATAAATAAGAACGATCACTTTAAGTTTGTAGCATTCAGTGAAACACAATACACGAAAAACAGAAAATAAATTGCTATGTCTATGTCTATCTGGCCTTTTAGTTATTAGCTACAATGCTTTTTGTTGCATGGTAATTATTTTTGTGCATTGGTCCTATTACATGTGCCCCAAACTGAGTTGCAGTATGTGAGATGCGAATGAACGAGAGAAAAGTATAGCTGCTTTGCCACGGAATGTGGAAGAAGATTGTTAATACGGCTTATAACACCAATGGATCGAGCCATTATCAGTTTTACATGACTCACGTGATCAGACCAGCTCAAGTCATTGCGGAAGTGTACGCCCAGAAACTTGCAGCTACTGGTACATGTTATTTCTGAATTACCAAAATATAGTTTTGGGTTGTGGTGTATTGGTTTGTTTTTAGCACGGAATAAAATGAAATTAGTTTTTTTTTCACGTTTAACCTCAGCTGATTTACCCTCAGCCATCCCTCTAATTCTTCAAGCCAACTATTCGCTCTCTGCTCAAGTTCTTTTAGGTTGGGACCAGAAAAGAAGATGTTAGTGTCATCGGCATATAGGATAATGTTCGAAGATGAAGGAATGTTTACAATATCATTTGTGTACAAAGCAAATAGAAGGGGTCCTATAGTAACTATCCTTCGCTTCTAAATAGATGACGTAATAAAGTTTGTTTGTATCAAGGTCTCATTGGTAAGTTTTTATGGTTCTAAGGGTCAATAATTACTCAGGTAAAAATTAACAAATTACAAGAAAAGATAGAATGACTAGTGCTCTTCGTCTTCCCTTCTGTCGTCATGTACGGACTTTTCGCGCTGTAGGTGAATAGTTATGCGTCAGAAACAACGCCAACTCCAACCTCTCGTTTTAGGTGCGAAGTCCGTCAAGGCCTCAGCTTGTCTCCGCCTAATGTCGTCACGATGTGTCATATAGCCACGGTTCATTATGTACAGATGTAGGCAAGAAAATTAGGTAAATTGCTGTACTCCCTCCCCCCCCCCCCCCCCCCTCGGCTCAATGAAATTGAAGAAGGCGACAGTCCAACAAACAGCCCGACATCATTAGTGGAGTTGAGATACCCTTCTGTAGATTACGCGTGGAACTGATACCAGTCATTTATGAAAGGAGAGGAAGATTGAGAAAGGGGAGGAGGTAAAAAAGGAGCATTTTAGGCTAAGCTGAGATGTGTGTGAACAGCGTTGTGAATGGGTACAATGTAACCACATGCTAGGTGTCTGTGCATCGAGCGACAATTACGCCAACAACCAGGAACATTGGGCGAGAGTGCCAATAAGTGCTTCACTAGGAGATCAACTTCGAGCTGTCCAGGAGGCCCGCGAGCAACCGGAGAGGTTCGGGCTCTCTGTCCCGACGTGGGACGATGTCCTCTGCACCTGGCACCTGGACGATTGCCCTTAAGGACCTTTTTTCGGGGAATAAAGTTTCAACACAACCACCATTCCAATGCAGTTCTTGGACAAATGTGTGGAGCTCGAAGCACCCCTCTGTACATGGCCATTTTCAGGCTTGAAAAAAATGTACTGACTCACCAAAGAAAACACTGCATGTTTCGCCACTCCCTAAGTTTCAAGCTAGTAGAGCTGAAATTCTCTTCCTTAGATTCCTCGGTACTCCCCAGTTTTTCCAATTGGTACACTACGTTCTTCTGATCCAACTATCGAACGTAAGCCCCAAAGATACCCTGCGTTCAAGTATTTTTCATGTCTCCAAGGTTTCAGGTCCCCCTGAATGTGTGTCCTGCTGAAATGACGTGTACTGTGTTTTAGGAGCATATTTACACAACTTTAGTATGTGAACTACTGGAGTACCTTTGAAATGCTTGCTGCGTCGATAACCTTTCAATATTAATGAACGTAGGAACCACTGTCCAGGATAACATTTTTTTCGAGATCATTTTTCTTGATTCTAAAAAATAGACGTATTGAAATATTATAGCGAGGCACTTATTTTGATGCATGTACACTTTTTATCGACTTGCGCTGACGGCCAGCGCTGTGGCTTCTGAATTTCAAAATATTTCCATCTGAAACGCCTACAGCTGTATTCACAGAGTTAGCTGAGATGACCTTCAAGGATGTATTGAGTGTGCAAACTACACATTCATTCAACTATCTCTTTCTGCTCTACTGAAGTGTTTTAATCATATCGGCTTACTCTAGCTGATCTACCTAAAGAACCACTCGTACCAATTACAAGTATTTACAGATGCAATCACAGTCTTAGGGTGTTCGCGAAAATGAGAAATCCTGGCAGGCATGTGAGATACGTTGCGAATGAACACTGCTGCAATCCCTGTTTCTATAAGCTATCTAAATATATAAGTTAGACGTCCTTCTTCAATTCTTCAGCACGCATCGACTGAATGACAGCTTGCGCAAGGCACCGTTTATTTTTCTTTCCTCCGTTTAGTGTTCATGTAACGCGTATTTTTATGTTGGTTTCTCGGTCGTCTTGTATGAAGGCGCGTTGCAAACGTTTGTGTGACGTCCACGTCTCAATGTTTACAAAGAATGGCCATAAATTCTTCTCTCTTTTTGTCCTGGAGCCACACATGTCAAATCAGCATTCATACGCTGCCATTATTTATGCCGACAGCTTCACTTACAAGGTGCTTTCGAATGCTCCAGCTGGGACGATAGTTGTTTGCGACAGCCAGCCACACACTTCACCGATTAGTAGCCGAATCGTTGAGGAAGCCTTTGAGCGCAATGGTCTCGAATGAATACCGGTCGCATTTATGACTCGTAACGGCGCAATCGACCCCACGGAACCAAACGTTAGAAAATATTATAAGTGAATTTCAATTAAAGCAAGGAAATAGTATCGATTTCGAGTGTTTCTTGCGACGATAGAATGCTGTTTTGAGGCATCACCAACCGTGACAGAGTTAGTGCAAGAAAAAAAACACGTATACTGGAAACTCGTGCATCGCTTTCAAGTCAATAATAGCAGCTTAAAAAAAATGACACGTTGTTATGGCCGCCTTACAAACCCTTCCTCGGTCTCACTGCCATTCGCGGAACTACTGACGCTGCACGAAAGCTATGTTCCGAGTGGGTTACGCTGCGCTTTTCCTTCCACTGATTGTTCAGGTGAGTGAGACTGCATCTGAAAAATATAACGATGATCATACAATAGTGTTTGCTCACGTGGCGGAGCATGGCTCGGAGAGTGCTTCTGCGGTAATCAATCACCCTGCATCGAACGCGGAGACGCAAAGCTAGTTGGTAGGTATTCTTGTCAAGGAGACAGCCCGAGCTAATATGCGCGCAATAGAGAATTCAAGCCACTACGAACGCCACGATTGCGGTGCCTTCACTTCCTTTTTTGTGCACGTATTTGCATGCCATGTCTCTTTAACGTGAGTGGGACGCGGACAAAGGCAGAATCAATTGATTAGTTTTGTAGTGGAAAATTGCCACCGTTGTGATCGTTGGGAAGAATTTGCTTGGTGGTTCATTTGTTTCCTAGCACCAGCGATGCAGTGTATACGTCCATGATACTTGAAAATTAAACCTTACCTCGACCTCTGAAGTTCGCTAGAAAGGTGCAGGAGCTTCTTCTGCATGCTATGCGGTTTCGAGCAGACATGTAGTGACATCTGTCTTTTACAAGCTATTACATGCCCATTCATTCACTGTGCACTGACGTGCCATAGACATGAATATATCTGAAGGAGCTTGTACGATGGTTGCACGAAACTGGATGTGTGATGTTGCCACTTCATGTATATTTCTTGTGACCGTTTTTGTGTGGTGTAGCGTATTTAAATTTGAGGGCATGGGCTCATTTTGTTACTTTAGCGGGTGAACTGCGACAGCGGCGAGAAGCAACAGATAATCAAAGTTATTCTGGATTGTTTCTTCAAAATACTCTTAAAAGAAGTCATATGCAAAATAAATGATGACTTCAAATGCCTTGTAGATCAAATTACTGAATTGGAACTAAGCTACTTAATCAGAAACTGGTGCATCCACAAAAGATAATGGTTATTTAGCGATGCTGAATAAAAGTCATTGCCAAACTTAATCATTTTGGTTTCGGAAGAATTGTATTCGATAAAGCATTAGCTTTCTCAGTTGAAGATGCTTCAGATATTGAACATCTGTTCATCTGTTCCGTTTTTTTTTTCTTTTTAGACATACTCCGAGCACATCAACGGCCCAAGTGAGCCCACATCAATTTTCACGCAGGAAGAGCTTCCAGAAAATTTGAGATAGTGTTTAGCTTCAGAGTCTAGACTTAAAAAAACTATTATTTTAGTATATATATATATATATATATATATATATATATATATATATATATATATATATATATATATTTGTATCACAAAGAATGCGACTAAAGTTCATAAAATTAGCATATATGTAGTAAATTCAAGACGAATAGTGTTTATTATAGGTTATGTTACTACTCTGTGGGTAGAGCTTGCACCATCTAAATAATTATTCGACTGATGCTTTCAAACATATTTTTGAAAAAGAAGTGAAGTTTTTTTCAAGGTGTTTCCGAAACCTCACACAAAATTCAACAATTTTTTTAGAAAAAACGTCAGGTAGGCTAGTATGAATATAGAATGGTACTTGTCATAGTTTTCACATTTTCTGAGAAGCGGAAACCAAATAAGTACACAGAAATGGTTTCTTTTTTTTCTGTATTTCTATAAACATTCAGACTACAGTATAATGGTGGATCCTCACAACCATTCGCTTAATTAGGGTAACAATTTTATTGGAGATACCACCGAACTATAAGACAACACTTTTAATGTGTTGTGAAATTCGTTGTTTTTGAGAAGACAAAAAGAGAGTTTGCGTCAAGGTACCCGCACTGCATTCATTAGCAGCAAGCATACCAGTTTGAGCTCCTGGTTGAAGCAGTCAGCTGGGCAAAATTTAGGCAACAAATGAGTTATCTTGTACAAAATCAGCTCGCAGCCCAAAAATGACACACAACTACCATAGAAGGGCGTGGTACGAGCGCTGTCTAACAAGTAAAGTTTAATGATTTATCATCAACTTCGGTGTTCTTCATGTAGCCTAATTACCAATGATTTATTCGCTAAGTGTCGCTTTAAACATAAACGCTAATATTTTTAAAAATAGATTACCTTCAATATGCTTGAAATAGCTTTGTTAGTTTTCAAATTATTTCTTTGAGACGAGTACAATAAAACGTCTATATTAATGGAATTTTCTGACCACACCACCACATTTTTTGTCTATCGTGACTCAATCCAAGTGACAAATTTAATTGATTATTTGAAAGCTGCAACAACTTACAGTATTTTCAATAACTTGTAGAAAGTAAGATAGAGATTGAATAGTCAACATAATCATTTGAATTTCATGAATGTTACAGATTGTGGCAAGGCGATGCCATTTTCAAGAATTGTCAATGGAAGAAAAGTATTAAGGGATAAGATGCCGTGGATCGTAAGGCTTTTGTGCTCTCACGCGTTATTGAGTAAAAAATTCACTTACCTGCCTGATTTTTACTAAGAAATTCGTTAACTGACAGGTAGCCGCCTTTGATAAACTCCATTGTGATTTTGTGCTTTTTCTTTTATTTACTGTAAAAAACAACTTGAAAACTTTAAGTCTCAACTAAATGGCAAGGTTTCATTGGTTTTCCGAGTTTTTAGCTGCAGAAACGATGTTGTTATGGGTCAATAATTCAGTAAAACGATGCAATAAATCTTTTCTCGTCAAAACTCTGTTTCTATTGCCTGTTGATATTGTAGTATAGTTTCTGTAAGACTGTCAGCGTGAGGATTTTCAAGTTGAAATGCGCGACGCATTTCAACTTGATTTACGTCGTCATTAAGGAAGCGTCTAAGAAACAGCAGTAAGCAATAAATTGACGCCGAGGTAGCCATTATCATGTTTATTTGTGCTCAAAAAGCTACAACATATTCCAATGGTATTTAGCACAATCATCAGTATTTTCTCTGCACTTTAATGAAAACACTGCATTTACATTGTTCAATTATAACAGATTTTTTTTAGTTGCAACTAAATTAAGGTGCCGCTATCCCTCATAGTCATTGGTCGGCCGAAAAAAAAAGATAGCTCGCTCAGACTCACTGAAGATTTTTCTAAATATTCACTAGGACAAAGACTCACTTAATTTTCGCAGGACCCCAACTCACGCTATTCGAAACTCACTGAAAAAGATATTAGTCCTTCAAACTAAACCTCTCGGCCCATCTCATGCTTACAGAATGAGTTTGCGAACCGATGCCCATAATATAGTTTATCTGAAGGAATGCTAACATTTGGTATTCCCTAGTCGCATTGCACAGCGTATGGCTTGTGTTTCTTTTTTGCAGGTGTTTGTGCGCACGTTATTCAGGCTTGATGAAACTTCCACAACCATGTTCTGCAGCGGCAGTATTGTTTCCCACAGCTATATTGTGACAGCTTCCCATTGCCTTACTCTCCTGTTAGTATTATTTCGTTCATCTGTAATGTTTTGCCATTTATATGTGTATGCTGGGAGAAACGCGCTTGGTTGTATTAGGCTGTATACACCGTATAAAATTTGAAAAAAAAAGTCAAGGTAACGCTCGGAGCCGTACGTTAAATATTAATTAGCGTGTTTGTATCGTTTCGTTGTCCTTGACATCCAGGATTTTTCTCACTTGTACGGTGCAATAACCTTTGGCCTGGGAATACAAATCGGGCGGTCAGATCAGCCACGATGGTTTTAGGCCTTTCCGAATGGTATGCTCACTCGTCATTAAATGATCTCTAATCGACTTCTAGTACAAATGATCGATATTGTTTTCTTCCTTATCTTTATTACCATTCCTACAGGCGCAACGTTCTCCTTGCCACCTATTTCTTAATAAAACGCGCGTACAATGTCAGAATCAAGGGTTAAGCTTATCAGGATTACGCACTTTGCGGCAACACGTTGTTATCTCCTCTTTAGCAGTACAGAACCCGAAATAAGTTCACCGTGCAAACAATTGTCATACAGCAAAAAAAAAAAAGCATATCAGCCATGTGGCTGTACGGCAAGCAGCGCAGGATTAAGTTTTCAACTAAAAATTCTCGCACAGTTATCACCAGAGAGCTTAGAGTGTTATGACGTCACTTGAAGAAGCTTCTGACGTCACAAAATCTACCGAAAGAACGAGTGACGCCAGACGAGACTAGTGCATTCGTTTTTTGTACTTACAGATGCTGTTTAGAGGCCCTTTATATGTAGCCCAGCAAAGCACGCGGCCCATGAGCTGCTGACGCCGTCAGGTGGTAACTAGCGTCTAAAATTTCTGTGCTGCCTCTAATACTGTGTACGAAAATAATCAACATAATTAAATATGAGGAAAACTTGGAAGTTACGGCGATGTGTAAAATGAGCCAGAATCACTTGTCGATCAGCCCGTCACCAATTTATGTGGCTGCCTTTTCACAGGCGTAGCCCGGGTTTTTTTAGGGGAGTGGAAGTGGGGGGAGGGGGGGGGGCGCTTGAATTATATTTTATGCATGTGCATACTTGCGTTTGTACGCGGGTACTTTACCCAGCCTCTGGTTCATTTTTTTACCAGTAATTTCCTGTGTAGCGTCTTCAAGCTTTATATTTAGAACAAAAATTGTTTTCTGATAATGTATGACATGATAACAGCAACGATTGGTGAAATGTAGAACAGCAGCGAAAAATGGCAGGTGTCTATTTTATTTTTGTTTCATCAAGGCATGGAGGGCTCCCTACAAGTGTAGTAGTATACTACAACAGCTCAAAAACGGGAGATGGACCTAAAGTAAATGTGATGCGGTATGCCCGCCATCCGGATTTCATACTGGCCGTCTACGCCAACGACATCGCAATTTTACAGGTATGTGGAACAAGAGAAAAAAAAACATGGATGATTCCTCTGCCTTAGTTATCTGTATAACACGAAAGTGAAACTTGCCTCCACAGAAAAAGCTGATCATCTCTTGTGTATTGTCTGAAAGCAAGAAAGAGGGAATAAACTCTATAGCAACTAATGGTTTTAGCCCGCGCAGAACAGCAAGCAGCTCCAAACATGCAACGCTCCGCACAATAAGACAGGAGGCACCGAAAAAACATACACAGAATGAGCGTGAACTAACAACTGTCACAGCTTGGCAATTGAAGTACTCTGATGAGGTACTCGGAACGCACGAAACAAACGTACAAGGATGCACAGGATGGACGCGTATAATAACTGTTACAGCGGTAACTTCTTCGTGTGAGCGGAGCACTATTTCGAAAAGTGAACTCCACAGTTAGAGAAGCAACCTTCGTGCTCTCTGTCTCTTACGGTGAAGGCACAAGACTTACCAACTGTTGCTATCGCGAAATCATACGCGCGCCTCGCATGGAGCGACGATCTGTAAAGCGCGCTCTTGAAGCCTTGCGTGCCATTTCGCTAATGGTTCTTTATACGTGGTTCTTTATGCAGTCGCCTGAAATAACGCGAAGAAAGCCGTTTTGTTCACTTTTTTGTCAACCGATCCTATTGACGCTCCCCCTTCAAGTGTTCTACTGGTCAGGTTGTCTGGCACTGCTTGCGAGAATGACACCTCTTCGGACAGATAGATGATGTCACATGTACACGTCATCATATGAGTTATATGTTTTGCAGTAACGTGACCATGTGACGGTAGACAATTGCTCAACGTGTTCTGGCAGTGTTGAATACAAATCATCAGTTGTTAGCGTTTTGATTGACGATGAGACACCTTCCATATTACAAATTTTTTTTGCTTTTACGATCCGACTTCTTACATTGTTACCATACAAGGGCTTTTAAGAGACATAGGATGGTTCTTATTTCGGATATAAGCTGCAATCGACTTTGTTTGTGCATTTAATTGGTGCACGTAGAATGAGTAATTAGAAACAATACCACTGCACACTTCATGACAACTTTCTTCCTTTGGCAGCTGGAGAAACCATTAAAGTTTGACAAGTTCGTCTCACCTGTTTGCCTTCCTAGAAAGCCACTGAATATCGCTCGAAAACGTCTACTTATTGCAGGCTGGGGACAAACTGACGAAGGCAAGTATATCTCTTGGCATAGCCTTACGTGGCGTCATTATTTATTGATAAATGTATCACGTGATTGTTATTCGTGCTTAACCAGCGAGTCTTCTGTGACCCGTGACGCGAATTGTCCGTGTGGCTTGCGCATACCAAAGTAAGCAAATTAAACAGTTCCATATGCCACCGTTTATGACAACTGAAGTGGAGAGTGTCATTCTTCTTCTTCTGAGTAGATTGCATTGGTCACACCCGCTCCTTTACTATGAAGCTCACTACAGCTCACATGCGATGGTTCCGCTATAGATCTATACGTATGACGAAGTGACACTGTCATGCGATTGTTTCAGCATGTGATTCGAGAGATTCTGTGTGAAATGTTTCCGTCTAGAGAATGATAATTTCTCAAACACGTTGTAAATCTCCAAAGACTAATGTACTTTTATCAAAGGTGCAACTCACTTTTGCTGCAGTGATTCGCAACACTGTTCGCACCAAGACTTCCCCGCGTATTACTATGGTTTATTATCTTACTCCTATGGTGCGCGAAATAAATCTGAATAAGGATCTGTTGTAGCTTGCTGGCGTCACCCAACGTGGACGGGCCATAGTTACTACTTCATTGTGAGACGTAGGTGGATATCCAAGGGAGATGGTGAGACGCCGAATGACTGGAAGACGTGTTTTTTTTTCTGTGGTTAAGTTTCGACTAGTGATGCGGCATTTCAAATAGATTGCAATATTAGCGTGTGTAGCTAGAAGTGAAAATTTACACACCTTTGCATGAAGTGGTAGCAGTCGAAAGGTAATTTTCTATTACTGTTGATATTTGTCATCATTTAAAAATAGAAGTACCATCATGTCAATGGGCTCACATGCGTTAACACATGCTCAGATTGTTGACTTGGAGATTTAGACACGTACGAGCATCCCTAAGAAGACGTGGGCAGTGACTTCCGGTGTCGGAACGACCGGCCAGGTTACTCTACCAGACTGTACGAGGAAAGCTAGCTCTTACGCCCTTCTTTGCTTGCGTTGAATATGTTTTCTTGTTCTGCTTGCCAACCCTCCCCAAAAAAGGGCAGCACACAGAGTTGCAAAAATTTCTTCGATGGTCCTTCCCCGCATTGCTCTTTGAACATTCGCTTACAGGAAACACGATGCGCTTATTGTAACAATTCTAGACAACCCGAGTTCTCAGACTTCTTTTTCAGCGCTGACAAGGGGCCCACCGAGCAAGATCACATCTTGCAAAGAATTCATGCTGAACATCACCACGACAGTGACACGAGAATCATGATTCATTGCTTGCATCGCAGGTGGACGAGATTCTGAACAATTACGATACATTACGAAGAAAGAATTGCCGTTCAAGAAATGCAAGCCCATGCTTCACGGCGAAGCTCAGATGAAACTTAACGAAAGCATTGTGATATGCACGTCGGCGAGAAACAAAGATGCCTGTATGGTGAGTGTATATGTAAAATACCTCTCACGTACCTGAGGCTAGCGAACTGCCTTGAAGTCCCGTTAAGAGATTTCTTGGAGCAAAACAGCATGAAAGACGAAAGAACAGGCATGCAGACAAAGACAGATACAACACCACAGACCTACAATAAAAGTTTTTTGCCTAACCACGCATTATATACTTGTGCCGTTAAAACGAAAAAAATAGAAGTCGAAGATAAATTAAATATTGGCATCATGAGCAAACAACAGATGCACTGCGCGTGCTGCTATTCTAATACAAAAAACAACAACCTTTTCCAAGAAGGCATCTGCCCTAGTCTCTCGTATATTGCGCTGTTTCCCTTCAATGTACCGTACCAACATGCCCAAGCAACCACTGTAGGTGTTGTGAGAGTAAGTTTACTCAATATAAAATATAGCAGTAGACGGAATGACAAGTTTCCCACTTCTCCAGCTTACAGTTGAAATGTAAGAAAAAAGTACCGGCGTTTCGAAGACGTGGTCACAAGCGAAGTTGTTCGAAACCCTGCCCATCTGGAGCTTTATTTGTGCCAGGCTCAAAATATTGCGAAGCCATGCATCTTTCGAGAATATGTAACTGTATATACATGGAGAGTTGCGTCGCCACAATCATCAAATATTATTGGCCCACGGTAGATGAATGAGAAATAGTGGGCAAAAAGCAAACATCATGACAAACAGGAAGGCCGCATTGAATCGCAATGATTGTCATCCCAAGGTAGACCTCCCAATGCATCATGACTCGTGGGCAACAATTCAAACGATTACAATTATCACGTGACACCAAGTCACATGATCGAAATTGCGTAACTTCACCTAACAACTTGTAAAGGGACTAAAATCAATAAACATCACTTGAAAACAGTTGATGGGACAAAGAATCACGTTATGTAACAGTAGTGAAGCGATTAAAAATTACGTAACATCGCATATAAACTAAACACGCGATTACAACAAGCCACGTGGTGCCTAGTGTGGTGATAAAAATCTTGGTCTCATACACTCCCCCGACTGGCACCACGAAAGATCACGTAAAACTAATCGCCTGGCTAATCATCACGCAACACCCACTCGCATGACTAAAAATCGTGCAACTTCACGCCTCTAACAAATAATTTCTCTAACATTGGGTGCCATGACTGCAGTCACACTACATCTAGCCAAGTGTATGAAAATCACGCACCATCTTGTAACAATCTTTACGGTGACTAGAATCCCTCAATAGCTAGTCACATGAATAAACAGAAGTAGCAGCTACACACGTACGTGACTAAAATAACGTAACATCACGCAATAGCTAGGGACTTAGCTTAACTAGCAAAACTTACCTAGGTTGAACACTAGTGCAATGTGTCCGGGTACACTTTCGCTTTCTTTTAGCTTGTGTCTTTGTATTAATGTATCGCTATTTGAAGTGTTACGGTCTCTTCTATCTTTCTTGCTGCGGTGTGGCGTCTTTCTATATCACGTTTATCAATATTGGGAATCACAAATAATATTTATGTTAAATAATCAACAGTACCGATGTTGCTAGTCATCATAAATTACACACGACTGCTTCTCTATTCCAAACGAGCTCCCGTCAGCGTCGTGTTAAAACGATGTCACTTTTTATTTTCGCCTTCTAGGGCGATTCCGGTGGTCCTATGACTACGTGGAATGAACGTGGGAGATCGGTCCTAGTCGGCATCGTTTCCTTCGGCTACGGCTGCGCCCGAGACGATGAACCGAGCGGCTACACAAGGGTAGCCACTTTTGTACCTTGGGTTCTAAGAACGATCAATCATTTTCAAGAGGCTTCGAGTGAAAGAAACTGAAACCCCGTGTGGTCAGATATTTTTGTATAGATACCTAATAAACATTTGATTGGTTTTAACAATTTGTAATCGACCATCTTTACCGGGACCACGTGACGAAGCAATGCTCAATCAGAAAATGGTGTAGCTGAAGATGAGTGAATAAACAAAGTTTGTCGAGAGATGGGCTGGTTTTGCTTGATTTGGGAAAAGACAAGTCCGATTGTTTGCAGAGATTCAACCTTACTGCATGTTTGTTTTTGCGAGTATCAGACTAATGTTCCTTGCCTCCAGATGGTGGTCTAGTGACAAAGGCACTCGGCTGCTGACCCGCAGGTCGCGGGATTGAAGCCCGGCTGGGGCGCCTGCATTTTCGACGGAGAATGAAAGGCTGTAGGCCCATGTGCTCAGATTTGGGTGCACGTCAAAGAACCCCAGGTGGTCTAAATTTTCGGAGTCCTCCTCTACGGTGTCTTTTATAATCATATGATGGCTTTGAGACGTTAAACCAAACGTATCAATGAATCAATCAATCAATCAATCAATAAATCAATAAATCAATCAAAAGTTTTTCGCAAACAGTAAATCATGCAAAAGCGTTCATCATAGGAGTAACAATGCTACGCAAAGCTGCTTACTCTGAGTAACTACGGCATGCCATAGTATGCAAGCTCTGTCACATCGTCCCTTGAAGACCAGACATAAGCAATGCGCGGAAATTGCTTCAAGAAAACGAAGTATGCCGCACGTTCAAGGTATTCTTCATATAATGAAGAAGATAGGCCAGAAATTTGGCGTGGAAGTACAGTTCAGCACTCCCAATAGGCTGCGAAGATTTTGCAGGCGCGTCAGCGGAACTCGGTCCGAGTGTGATGCAGATTTACGGTTGAATAAATTGTTGCTCGGAGAGAAAGCCTCAGAGCTGAGCAATAATGAAGCTGTTTAAAGTAAGAAAAGAAAAGTAGAAACTTTAAGCATAATGAAGAGAAAAAAAGATATTAAGTTGCAATGTACATACACCGAGTCTAAGCTGACAAACTAAAACATGTTCTGTAAGATGTCCAGCTATAATGCTTATGAAAATCAACAGTCACCGCTGGCATTGATGGTGGTGGTGGCTTGATGGGTTGAGGCGGCGGACGCTTGCAATGCCTCAGCAGCTGGAGTCACACGCTGACCAGCACGGCGACGCTTGGCGGAAGACGAGGTAGCCCTTGCCTCAGCAAGAACTACGGCTGCTTACCGATGCTGGCTCGTTTGGAGGAGGTGATCACCACCCGAAAGGTCCCGCCCTCCACGGGGGGTTCGGGACCGGAGTCGAAGCCCGGACACCTAGGACTTGACCTTGAACAGTCACGGCCGGAACGAACACCAGGGACGTGACCCTGAACTGTCACGGCCGGAACTCTGGAAGGCCGCGTACCTCCGTGTACACCGTGGGCAGCTGGAGTGTCCTGGCCTTGCCGGACTTCACGCGGTCGAGTCCAGAACCCGACACCGCAGTTGCGCACACTCAGGATCTGCACTCCAGCCAGCTTGATCTCGTTCTGCCACCGACTCGTCTTCCTCTTCTTCGCTTTCGTGCATTGGCTGCAGCGCAACCTTTCGCGCAAATTTCCTTTCGCTTTTGGCGGGCCGCAGTTTCATGCGTGACGTTACGCGCCAACGTCATCATCATATTTCCGCCGCTCAATTGAGAAGCACTGCTTCCATCGCTTCCGAGCACGTTGTACATAACACCACGGTGCCACCGCACTTCACCGACACCACCACTTCGCTATACTGCACCACAATAGGCCCCTTTTTGGGAAAGTGTTTCTGCACGAAAAACTGCTGCTCAGTTGTTAGATGAAGTAGCTCAAAACACACTCACACAGTTCACTACATCGTCCAAAGGTCCACATTTACTAACTACTATATACACACGAAGCAAGAAAAAGTATGAACTCATCTAGCGGATAATCAAAATCCTCAAATTAGCCTCTTTAGTACGCCACCTTTTTTCATATATACCCCATTAAGTCAAAAAAGAACTACACGTCAAGTCAATGTTACATTGTATTAAACTTCTTCAACTGTTCACATGAAACACCCTTCCATGGTCCGCAATCAAGATCCAAGAGAAACCAACAGGAAATCGAACTTGACGCTTAAGTTATAGCGTCCCAAACAAGGCGTTTTCAAGTTGACGCTCTTCATAACGCTTCAACATTATGATATGAAAGAGCTTAGTATTTTGGCCCATGTCCAACCAGTAATCGAAATTTCCTTTATTTCCCGTGACCATAAAAGGTCCCTTTCACTGTATCAGTAGCTTGTTCTCTGTACTTGGAAGCAGTATGAGGGCTCGATCACCTATGATCAGTCAACGAGTTTTACTTCCTCGGTCATAATACTTCTTCTGGGTCACTTTGACACGTGAAAAGCTCTCTTGTGCCAACGATATGGTCTTTTCTAAACAATCTCAGAGGTCTAAGACATACGGATACGTGGTCTTTATTTCTTCACATATATAATCCCCTGTCCCTAACTCTTTGAGTATGCTTAGCGGTCCTCGAACACGTCTGCCATACAACAACTCGAATGGTGAGAAGCCCGTACTGGTTTGTGGTACTTCGCGGTACGCAACGAGCAGAGGTGCCAATAATCGATCATGACTTGGGTTCCTCTTGACTCAATTTCCGCAACATTTGCTTCAACGTACCATTAAATCGCTCCACCAAACCATTACACATTGGATGGTAAGGCGTCAATCTAAGATGCTTAATGGCTAACAAATCATTCACATCTCTCATCAGCTCAGATGTAAAACATGACGCCTGATCGCGCAGTATCTTGTTAGGGAACCCAATGCGAGAAAACATTTCGATCAATCTCTCGGCGACAGTAGCGGAATCAACTGATGGCAGAGCTACCGCGTCTGGGTATCGAGTAGCGAAGTCTACCATAGTCAGTATGTAGCGGTTCCCCCTATGCGATGTGGGCTTTAAAGGTTCTATGATGTCCACAGCCACTCTATTAAAAGGAGTGTCAACTAACGGCATGCGACCAAGTGAGGCCTTTCCAACCTTGCTTTTAGGATAGGTCCGCTGGCATATGTCACAAAATCGTACATATCTTTTCACTGCCTCCTGAATACCAGGCCAGTAGAATGCGCCTAAAACTCCGTCGATAGCCCTTTTCATTCCCTGATGTCCTGACATCAATGTTTCGTGAGCCAAAGCCGACACTTGACCACGCAGTTTTTGGGGTAGCACCACTTGTTGAATCACTTTGTCTGAGGGTGCTCGGTAACAACGGTAAAGAATTCCCTTTTTTACCTTGAACGAGTGCGTTGCACACTTTTCTCGGAACACTTGACCCACTTTCTTTCTACATGAATCTAAAGTTCTGTCTTCTTTTTGAGCTTCGCTCACATCCTCTATGGTCAAATTCAATGTCTTCATGTCGACCTTAGATGATGTCGACCGTCCTTGGCCCTTGACATCAACCACCACAGAATTCAGTGAATCTTCTTCCTTCGTTCCTCTCCCACATGACCATTATGATTTCGACTTACTTTCAGGAATTCTCTCTTTGTAGTTTTCGTCTGAGTTTTGGACTTCCCTTGCTCCGGAAACATTGCCAACAATGACATCGTACAAAGGTCTTGTCATGCATTTGACCACTGCAATACCCGAAAAATAGGGCGACTGGATTTCAACCTTTGCCTCCGGAACGGAAATGCTACTGCCATCGGCGAGAAACAACGTATCAGTAGTACCTGTTAGAGCTTCATCTGGCACCAGATCTCGACGGACTACTAGCGTATTGCTTCCCGTGTATCGCAGCACCGAAACTGTCTGGCCAAACAGTATGCCCTGCAAAACCAGCATCTGGCGAGTCACAGCTTTTGCGCGAGTTCTCACCGCGCTAGCAACATTTCCCTCTGGTTCATTGGATGGTGGATCGGTACGTTCAGTGGAGTCCTCTTCAGGAGACAGACAGCAAACAAGATGTTTTCTTTATAGAGCCATCTCTTGTTGTGCAGACCTTCGTATCGTAACCTGGCTTATAGCAATATCCACAGTAAGGTTGTTTAACATTGGTTCAGCAATCCGAGGCCCTGTGACCAGCTTTTCCACATACAAAACACGTTATGGTCGTTTTCCCATATTAGCCTCCGCTCTTCTCTGTGATACTACTATTCTCCGTTCTCTCACGAAACAGGAGCAAGTTGAGCTGTCGTTGTGCCTCTAAAAATCATCGGCGGCTTCTGCTATGTCTTCAAGCTTGCTCTGCTTCTTTTCACGAAGGAACAGCGTTAGCCGATGGCAGTTGTTCAAAAAATGCCCCGACACAATTAGATTACGGAGTGCCAAATACTCTTTGTTTGTCCTTGACATTTCTATCCACCGATCAAAGAAACTCGAAAGCCTAGCCGCGTATTGTTTTCTGGTGTCGCCATCTTGGGGCTTGCTCTGGCGGAACTTCTCCCGGTAGCCCTCCGCCGTAAACCGAAATTATTGAAGCAAAGCGACCTTCGCCTTATCATAGTCGAGTGAATCTTCGGGAGACAACCGTCCAAAGACTTTGAAGGCCTCCCCACTCAAACATAAGCTTAAGGCTGTGGCCAATTTTTCTTTCGGCCACTCCTTTCCGGTGGCGACGTTCTCGAACCTCTTTAGGTAGGTATTCAAGTCTTCCCAGCTTCCATTAAATCCTGGAATTAGGCTGTGAGGGTCCATCTTGCAAAAAGCATTCCCTCCAGATCCACGTTCAGGCGTTCTCGTCCCGCTACGACTGCCTTCTGACTCGGCTACTTTCAGCTGCAACTGCAAACTTCTCTCCCTTCTTCCAGCTCTAGCAACTCCTTTCTTGCCTCACGTACTGCAGCTCGCTCATCTTGTGCCCGTGCCTCCTGCTCATCTAACCAAGCCCTCAGCTCTTCGCCTTCGATCCCCATACGCTGGGCCAAAGTCACTAGATCTCGTGCGCTTGCCGTTCTTAATACGCCTACTGCTACTGCTAACGGCTTCGTCCTGTCGCAGCGCACGCCAATTTGTGATGCAGACGTACGGTTGAATAAATTGTTGCTCGGAGAGAAAGCCTCAGAGCTGGGGAATAACGAAGCCGTTTAAAGTAAGAAAAGAAAAGTAGAAACCTTGAGCATAATGAAGACGAAAAAAAGAGATTAAGTTGCAATGTACATACACTGAGTCTAAGCTGACAAACTAAAATATGTCCTGTAAGTTGTCCAGCTATAATGCTTATGAAAATCAACAGTCACCGGTGGCGTTGATGGTGGCGGTGGCTTGATGGGTTGAAGCGGCGGACGCTGGTGATGTCTAGGCAGCTGGAGTCACACGCTGACCAACACGACAACGCTTGGAGGGAGACGAGGTAGCCCTTGTCTTAGCAAGAACTACGGCTGCTTACCGATGCTGGCTCGTTTGGAGGAGGTGATCACCACCCGGAAGGTCCCGCCCTCCACGGGTGGTTCGGAACCGGAGTCGAAGCCCGGACACCTAGGACTTGACCTTGAACAGTCACGGCCGTAATGAACACCAGGGACGTGACCTTGAACTGTCACGGCCGGAACTCTGGAAGGCCGCGTACCTCCGAGTACACCGTGGGCAGCTGGAGCGTCCTGGCCTTGCCTGACTTCACGCGGTCGAGTCCTGAACCCGACACCGCAGTCGCGCGACACCCAGGTTCTGCACACCAGCCAGCTCGCTCTCGTTGATGATGATGATGATTCCACAGCCATGGCTCGTACCCACTCAGGGGGATCGGCCAAGAATCGATGACTTAATTCAGTAAGATTTTTTTTCAATATCGAAACCACCCACCGGGAAAAAGAAAGAAAAAAGAAAAGACACCCTAGGCAGAACGAAAGGAGTGCAATAGTTGTTTGTCACTCGTTCAGATAAGACAATTATTCATTACCTTGAATAGGAATCAGTATGGTTAAACAATGCTCTTGTGTATGTTGGAAATTTTTTTGCACGAATAATTATCACGCAATTAAAAGCTTAATTCTTTTACTTTCATTAAGGTACTTACAAACTGCATCGAAAACGTTCTCGTGGCTGAAGCCCAGATCGTAAGCACCGAAGGAAAGTATGTTTTCTATAGGGAAATTCAGCCCCAGGCTAGCGAATGGGAAGACTAAGAGTGTTTTCCTGAGCAATTTGTATCGGCGACATGAAAAAAAAAAGTAGTGCTCTATTGTTTCCAATTCTGAACCAAAGTTGCATAGTGGTGATATCGCCAGACCAGCCCTATGTGAATAGAAATTTAACGGGGGGACACGGCATCGAAATCTGGTTATTATGGTTTCCAGCTGTCTTGTAGGACACCACTGATTTTTCCATGGAAATCTTAAGTGAGTAAATTCTGGTGCTGACAATATTGCTTCCATAGCGTCTGCACTAAGCGCAAGTTTCCTGTATCTTGTCGCAGTTATAGTCGCCACTTCGGGACGGACTGATAGTACTGGCCCTTCCAATGCTGCTCGTGCTAGAGAGTCGGTGATTTCATTTACTTCTAAGCCTCAATGACCGGGTACCCATACTAATTTCAACAGCTGCAGCTGAGGAGGAACTAGCATAAGGAGCGTGTTTAAGGCAATTGATTTTGTTGACGCCGTAATCAACGTTCATACTGACAGGGAATCCGTGATTATGATCGCGTTATCAGTATTCAAAGGTAGCTTTCGCAGCGCTAGAACTATTGCCAACAGTTCAGCTTCAAAAACTGGGGTGAAATACGGTAATCTTAATAAAAAAGACCAGTCAAGCGAATGAGAGTATATACCTACATCTGTCTTTTCATCCATTACTGAAGCATCTGTGGCTATATTTTTCGTTTCTGCGTGTGCAAGGTAATCTTGCAGTCGGATATTTAAGACCCTATAGGATTGTAATTTCGGCTTACAGGGAAAAACCTCATCGAATTTTATCTTAAGAATTTGATTTGTAACCTGCGCCGCAATCACATCTCGAATTTTCACATCTATCCTACCTAGTTGTTTCTGGACAAAAACAATTTGAGGTGTTCGAAACCGTGGCCAATGGACCAGAAAAAAGATGTCTGGGTCATTTAGAAAATCATATTGAGATCGTCTTGGCGCATAGCTATAAAATTTCAGAAACGTCTGAACCATTAGGATACGTAAACGGCAAGGCAATGTAGGTAATCGTGCTTCCTGATACAAAGCATTGTTTGTTACAAACTTAAGAAGTCCTAGACACAATCTGAAGGCTTCTTGTTCCAGCATAACCAGATGCTTTATTTTATAAGCAGGGCCACCTGAGAACAATACACACCCAAATTCTAGGATTAGTCCATATACATTTTATATATCATCACCATTGTGCTTCTGCGTAGACCATATCGGCGGCTGCTGAGTCTACGAAGAATTCCTAAGGCGTGTTGTGCTTTAGATGCCATGCTTTCTATGTGGGGAGCCCAGTTTAGGTGGACATTATAAACTACTCCAAAATATCTAAGAGATTCCACCTGCGGAATGGGCTCTTGTTTATAACATATTGAAATGGAGATGGGATCGGATAACGGGAATATCAATACTGCACTCTTATTTACATTTAGGTTCATGCAGACTGCATCTAGCCATCTCTCCAGCATATTGACATATCTCTGTAGATTTTGATATAAAGAATATATGTCACTATGTGCCATGAAAAATGCAATATCATCCGCATATACAAACACCTTCACGTCCTGGCAATGTGGTATAGTGCTCAATAAGATGTTAAATGGAACTGGCGATATTACAGCGCCTTGGGGGACACCGCGAGTTTGTTTGCACTTTGACGATGCGCACCCATCCTTAAAACAATAGAACTCTCTTCCTCTCAAAAATTCCCTCACCCACGCCAATATATATTTTGGGAGAGTGTGGCTCCCTAATATGTCTAGTAAAACTGAATGTTCTACACTATCGTATGCCTTAGCTATATCCAATGTCACTAGTGCCACATGTCTCTTTTTGCGAGCAAGCTGAATGCGGCTTTCTAAATCTGCGTGTGCACACCAGATTGAACAATCTGTTCTGAAGCCAATTTGATTTGGATTTAATATCGAATTTTCTTCCAACCATATTAGAATTCTTTTATGGAGCACTCTTTCGATGAGCTTTACCATATTAGATGTAAGAGAAATGGGTCGAATGTTTTCTATGACATATCCGAATCCTTGTCTCTTTTTTGTATCGGCTCTATTTTATCTAATTTCCACTCATACGGAATCCAGGCATATTTTAACGAATAATTTACAGTGTTTAGTAAGTCACATGGTGATAAGTTGAATAATATTTCTATCATAGCAGCTGTGATTCCATCTGGACCAGGAGCTGACGAGGGCAAACCTTGTATCACTTGTGCTAACTCTTCCTCTGTGACTTCAGTAACTTCAATCGTTAACGCTGGTTCGTGTAGATCGTAAGGCTTAGTTGATGCAAATCTACACTCCAGGCCTTTAGTCATGGTTTCTAAGGATTTCTTTGTTTCTTCCGAGGACATAATCTCAAACTTTATATTATTTGGAGATGGCATCATTTTACGTGATCTATGAACCTGAACAGCGCCTTTTTGTTACAAGCTTTTGAAAGGTGATCATAATGTTTTCTATCATATTGTTCCTAAGCTAAAGAGACTGTGCGTTTATAACTTGCTGCGTGATACTTGTAATCAGATCAGTTTTGGGGGCACTGGTTATACATAAGTTTTTTCCAAGCTGCCTTTCTTTGTCGAAAATCCCGGGCATAGTCCGAGTTCCACCACGGACTATGGGTTGTGTTCTTTGCGGATTCCACAACGAATTCTGCATTTTTATATGTTCTTTTGATCAGTGCACTTAGTCTCATGGCTTTTGTATCTTCTTGCTCTTCAGAATGAGTTGCCAAAGCACATTCTAAATCTTTCCTAATTTTGGTGTAATTATTAAACACTCGAGCCTGAGAGCCTGACATTATAACTTGGCAAGCAATCTCGAATAATATAGGCAAATGATCACTGTTAGTTGCACAATCAAACGCACTCCACGACAAACTAGTGAGTGATGAACTCACAAAGCTTAAATCTAAGGCTGAACGAGACCTATCACTAATGTAAGTGGGTGTTCTTGAATTCTGGCAACACATGTTATTATCCGCTGTCCACTCCCACAATCTCTTACCACCCTGATCAGTTCCGAAACCCCAGCAAGTATGATGAGAATTGAAATCCCCGATTAGAATTTCATTTTGATAACTAGAAGTCACTGCAGCGTCTAAACATCGAGTATCTATTACACCTTTAGGAAAGAATGCATTCACCACCAAAAAAGGCATGCAGCCTGGTAAGGTTATTTCTAAGGCGAGAATTTCACTGTCAGGTGACATGAGCTTATACGCAATTTTCGCCTTGAGACTTATTCTATTATTAATAAAAATGCCAGACCTCCACCTTTCGATGAACGGTCTAGACGGAAAGATCTGAATCCATTTAATTGAAAAGACTGATGCATTTACAGACAAGTTTCTGGTAGTGCAATAATATCTGGAGAAAATTTTGATGCCAAATATATTAGATCAGTTGCTGCAGAGTGAATTGATCGGCAATTCCAATGAAGGATTTTAAGTGACCCTATTGTTGCTCTAAAATAGCCTCAGCGATGGCCTTGTTTAGAATATTTTCTTTAAGAAAATCAGCTTTAGACAGGGTGTTCTTCTTGTACATTTTGGTTTTTGAATTGACAGGTGCGATGCCTTTTTGTATATAGGGGATCTCGAGCGCTTTAGCGATCGGGGATCCATCTCCATTTTGTCGGAGTCCTCCACTTTCCTGGTAAGCTTGCATTGAGATACGCTACCTTCCTCTACTGAATCTGTAGCTACTGTAGGTTGCTTTGGCGTATCGAAGCCATACTTCTTTGAAATTTCAGGGAAGTCACGAATGTGAAGGGCTTCCGTAGCCTGTTGTGGCGTATCAGAGTCATACTCCTTTGCAAACTCCGAGAAGTCACTAATGTTACGTGGTGCACTGAGGTTGTTTTCTGCTGCACCCAACATTTGAGCCATCTGCTTTGATAGAATCTGGGCCAAGGACTCACAAAGATTCCCAGCGATGCGCTCCATTGCCTTCTCCACTGCCTTCTCAGTCGCTTCCGCAATAGGGACAGAGAGAGCTTCCATTGTTGGCATATTACGAGCTGTAACACCGGCGTAGCCTTGTGTTCGTGCTTGTATTTCAAGTGCTGCTTCCTTCCGTGAACACCGTCTTCGTTCTACTATCTCTAGAATTTTCAGTTCACGTACCTTTGCCGAACAACTAGAGCTATCGGCCGCATGAGCTTCGTTACATAGGCAACACTTTTCTTTATTACTCTGACTGTCGCTAGAATTGTGACCTTCCCCGCATACCTTACACCTGACCGCCGACTTACAACCTTTCCATTATGTGACCATAACGCCAACACTTTATGCATTGGAGCGGATGAGGAGAGAGCGGCTATACCCTGTAAATTAAAGGCCAAGCCTCAATTTCTGATGGTCGGACTGATCCCGCAAAGGTCACAATTACAGACTCGGTTGGTATTTTGTTCACATCAACCACCCCTCCGCACCGATAGACTGAAATAGCACCTGCTGACGAAAACAGCTCTAGTACTTCGGAGGGTGGCATGTTGGCAACGACCCCACGCACTAGACCTCGGGTACATGCTAAATGTGAAGGTATGAACGTGCTCACCGGCTGGGATGCAAACATCGAGAACTTCAGTAGATCTAGGACACAGGACTAGTCTGGCGAAAAGCACAGTATGCCTCCTCTGCCGAACTGGCGCACCTCCGTTATGGACTGGAAATGAGCCGTCACTGACCGTAATTCCGCCTGAATGATTTTCGGGTTTTTCATCCAAATGATGCCGTCATTGGTCGGGGCTAGAGCCACTGGAATAGATGATATTCCATTACGCAAGAAAAGATCCACTGGAACCTCCTTCGGATCCATAGAAGCAGACCAAAGAAAAGTCCCACGCCCTGGTGAAGATGAGGGCATCTTGTCTTGTCTGAACTGCACAAAAACACTCATCAAACAACTATTGCAGAATAAGAAACGATGATAGATCAATTAACCAACAACAGCTACTTAATTCTTGGCCACACCCCGAGAGCAAGCTTCTTCGAACGCCAGATCAAAAACGAAGCTCGTTCTGCCCCCGACCCGTCTTCCTCTTCTTCCCTCTCGTGCATGGCTGCAGCGCAACCTTTCGCGCAAACTTCCTCTTCCTTTTGGCGGGCCGCTGTTTCATGAGTGACGTTTCGCGCCCACGTCATCATAATCTTTCCGCCGCTCAATTGAGAAGCACCGCTACCGTCGCCTCCGAGCACGTTGTACATAACACCACGGTGCCACCACACTTCACCGACACCACCACTTCACTATACTACACCACACCGAGATGCTGCCTTTTTGAACTAGAACATATACAGTACCATTCAAAGATTTCACGGCCAAAGTCGTTTATGAAGTTTCACTCTTCTACAGGAAGACATACTTTAAACAAATAAGTGTTTTTAATAAAACATCGGCTATGTGGTGAACTTAGTAATCATTGCCCTAAACATGGCAATAAAATAGCACTGCACTGCAGTCAATATCGAGGTAGTAAGAATTTTTTGAAAATGCATGGTCGTAAAAAGTATAAGAGCATGTACAGCAGCAGCATCACCAGATACATCAGCAGGGGCCGGTGTCTGATAGATGGGAACCTGAGCAAAACAGGCAACTATTTAGTAAACAAACCACCCCAAATGCTATGTGTACAAGAGTTTATTTATCTCGATAGACATGTATTGTTCAGCGTCCAAAAATGACCATATGATTATGGGGGACGCCGTAGTGAAGGGCTCTGGAAATTTCGACCAACTGTGGCTCTTTAAGGTGCTCCCTAATTTGAGCGCACGGGCCTACAGCATTCTCGCCCTACAAAGAAAGTACAGCCGCAACAGCCGGAATTCAATCCCGCGATTTGCGAGTCAGCGGCCGAGTACCTTAGCCACTAAACTACCATGGCGGGGCATGCAGTTCAATTATCTTGCACCTGCCTAATGATTACTCGCAATGGTACTATGTCATTGTAGTCAATGTGGGAGTGCGTTCGCAGGGGCGAACTCGCGCTTTTGGCTGAATGTTCTCTAGCAGCACTTTATCTTCAGCTGCAATGCCCGCGACCACTTGTGAATCTAGAAGAGCCACTGTGATTCACGAATTGCCAAAAGCCTTTAACAGCTTATTAAATTCCCCTAGGACCATGATCGTGTGATGTGCGGCATGTGAATGAGTGCTGTGGGATACCCAAGCAAAACGTGTGACTAACCTCAATAAGAAGGATGAACGTTTAATAAATTATTGTGAAAGGCTTCAGTGTAGCTTCAGGTTGAACCCACTGCTGAACAACGCAGCTGCATGTTTCAGCTTTCACTGGCAAACCATTTGTACGGTGTGCTTGGGCGATAATTTTTCTCTTTCACTTATACGTATACCGTTCAGTAAGACATGAAGAAGTTGGAGAGGTGAGAGTTCTCCGGACTAGTTGCGGATCCTGTTATCCGTAGCAAAAGCTGTGCACATGATATTATTTAAGTTAACCACACACTTGAATGTGGTCATCATGTTCGTGAATCGGACCATTGCTCAAGTCAAATACACAAGACTTGATGACTCGACGGTGAATGACGACAAGTATTGGTGCACGTCACTGAAAATTCGGATTGTTCCTCCATGAGCAGGCGGCTTCGACAGCTCCTCTAAGATTAGCAAGTTTCTTGAGGTATGTTATCTACGCACGTGTTTGTAAAGGTGCCCTATCGAACACAATTTTCCTGCTTTATATATGGTTCGAAGGTGAGCGTTCGTCGAAAATAAAGAAGAACAAAACTGTACACAATATTATAGTGCTGTTTTTCGGAAGACTGCTTGAAGGAAAATTTAAGGGAAAGTGCGGGGCAGGAATATTGTCTAAAGGTATACTACACATTTGGCGGATAGATATCTGAATGGGTGAAGTCATACAAACAAACAGGCTCTCCAGCCACGTTTACCGTTTCGTTCTAGAGTGAAAGGTGGTATGAGATCGCAACAATGGTACTGTGCGCCGTAACTGTCCGCCAAGACCACCGCTGTCCGTAACCACTCTCGTTCGAAATAAGAAAAAATAAGTAAAGAAAACACACCAGGACTCAATGGATTTCAAAACCGGGTACCCTGCATACGAGCTCAGTATTCCACCACAGAGCCACGCGGCGCTCTGAAACACTTTTGCAAACACCCCTTAAGCAGGAATGGTGTCGGGAAAGGACTCGCACTAATATAATTAAAAAGCATTCGGCTACGGCAAAATGAGAACCAGGCTTCGCACAATGCGAATTACGTAACGAGTGGGTCATCAAATGTTCCGAATCTATTACAAAAGCTTCAGGCCTAATTCTTCATCTTCTTCAGCGTCAGCATACAAAAATGTACAAAATTCTTTGCAAGTATGCAGCGGGTGCCACGCTTCTTATCAACTTTGTCTACCTTCTTGCGTACCTTGTAGCAATCTTATCAACCTTGTAGCAACAGTTACGCTACTATCGTAAAAACTCGCACATTATTACGTTTCTCAAAAGTTCTTTTCTTAACTCTACAAGTTTCAAATATTATTATCTTATTTTTTGTTGCACAAAGTATAGAATTTTTATCAACTTTGTTTGGCAACAAGTTCTGCTCCTTTATTTCTGAAAAAGCAGCTATACATTTCTGGTTATTTAACTCATGAGAGAGTGAGGTTGAACTTCAACTTCGTGACATAAATGCTCACCGATTTTTGTGGCAATTTACAGGTTTAAGGGAACAAAAAGTGTTTTCTCAAATATTTCCTTGTGACTGAGTAACAAAAAGTTACTTTACTACTACCGATTTGCGCATCTATTAGAAGCTAGCCGTCTAAATGGACCTGTTTGATTGATTTGTGGGGTTTAACGTCCCAAAACCACCATATGATTATGAGAGACGCGGTAGTGGAAGGCTCCAGAAATTTTGACCACCTGGGGTTCTTTAACGTGCACCCAAATCTGAGTACACGGGCCTACAACATTTCCGCCTCCATCGGAAACGCAGCCGCCACAGCCGGGATTCGAACCCGCGACCTGCGGGTCAGCAGCCGAGTACCTTAGCCACTAGACCACCGTGGCGGGGCGAAATGGACCTGTTTCGCTTAGATAGTCTGCACATACGAGTTATTTTTGCTGGCTAAAACGCGATGACAGGTGCAGGCCGAGGTAGATAAACATGCAAATCTTTCGCCCAAAAAAAGAAAGGTGCCAATGCTGTCCTCAAAAATTGCCTATTGGCGCACGGCGGGCCATTTCAGAGGCCAGAACCACTTGTTTGGATTTCAAAAATCTCCCCTGGAAAGACTGTTCGGACCCAGAAAAGGCCAATCGTCGTAAATTCCTTCATGCGTATGGCGTGGTTGATTGAATCCTACATATTTTATAATGCCACTTTAAGAAAAATAGCTTCAACATGTGCCACAGTGTCAGAAGCCATCGCAAGTAACTCGACAGGTGCTCTAAAGCTTGTATAACGTTGACAAGGTCTGGCACAATGAAATGTGTTCATATGATTCTCAATTGACCACTTCAGATATAATCCTTGTTTAGGTTATGCATTTTATGTGATAATAAATTTCAGATATCAGTATTTTATTGTGGGTTCTCGCAGCGCAAGCACATATATTGAAACGTATCATTACGAAGTTACAGCAGAAGTAACGTTCATTACACTTTTTCACTAACGGTAACGGTAACACGTTACCTTATTTTGGGGGCTAACGTTGTTTGGTAACGCGTTCTTCTTTTTTGTTTGATTAAGAAGTAACGCACTTATTCACTTTTTTTGGTAACTTGTA
Source organism: Rhipicephalus microplus (assembly GCF_043290135.1). Classification (NCBI taxonomy): domain Eukaryota; kingdom Metazoa; phylum Arthropoda; class Arachnida; order Ixodida; family Ixodidae; genus Rhipicephalus; species Rhipicephalus microplus. Next base: position 46,559,977 of record NC_134707.1, read on the forward strand.
TAGCCCTGTTTCTAAACTAGCTATTTTTTCTCCCTCTTCTCTTTCTTTTCTTTCCTCTGAATTCCTTGTATTTCTTATTGTATGAGCTACTTTCTTCCCATGTCTTTGTGTATTTTACTTCTCTCTCCAGATACTTTTCTTTCTCGCTCATTGTCTTTACCAAGTTAGTCTCCTTTGTCTCTGTAATATTTTTGACGTTGCTTCTTGCTCGCTATTTTCTGGCTCTTACTCTTTCCTTTTTCTATGATTTTCTTTTGGTCTTGAACGTTGCTTTACATTTATTTCTTTTGAAACTTGTAATTTTTTTCTCACGTTTTCTTTCTATTGGTTTATTTCTCTCTTTCCCTCTGTTTCTCTCTCTCTGTTTGTGTTGTGCTGTAGTTTCATCCTATATATACTTATTCTCTTTATTTCTTTCTACTTTTCGCCTCCTGCCACTTCCTGGCGCCTCCTATTTCAATCTCTCTTTCTTCTTTTTTCACCATTTTCTATTGTCCTGCCCTGACTCTTCTTTACAAATGCTCGTTATGGTTTGGTAAGCGCACCTGCTGTACACAGCATTGAGGCTAGCCCTTACTGCAGCGACGCAGACCCGCTTCAGCAGTTTTCTGATCACACCTCATGAACTACGGCAAGCTACAACATCCCAGCTGTTAGAATACAAACATCAGGGACCTTCGGTTGATCGTTGTCTTTTCACTGGCACAGATGAAATATTGTATATAGAGTGATGTCAGTTAGGCATTTGCTCAAATCAGACATGTTGATTTCTAGTTCTCCTTGTGCTTATCAAGTCTTCTCAATATTTCACAGCTAAAGCAATAAGAATGAAGCATTCGCTTCGCAGTAACTCTATGCAGACGTCGCCATGTGGGAGACTAGGTGTACTACAAGCCCAGCTCATATGAGTGAATTCAAGTTTATGCAAAGTGCTTTATGATTGAGCAGTACAAACAACCCCAAGTCTTGCTTCGTTGCTGAGGTGGTTGAAATGGCGAGAAGAAAACACCATCGCAAAACTTACGACTGCTCTCATTGTTACGCTTCACAAGCTCGTCCGCGAAATTACGAGAATGCTTCAAGTTGAAATTTCTGTTTTTTACGCCTGTTGGCTCACGAAAGCGAGCAAGCACTTCGAATTTTACTCCCCTTGTTAGAAAGCTGTCCGCCAACCTGCGTTGCCGAATGAGGCAGCGTTCTTCTACATATTTCGACCACCTTGCCTGAACTTCCTTTTAGCAAGAGTAAGTGCCTGGTTCTACCATGTACATGCATACCTGCGCAAGGTGATTATGCAGACCCGGTGAAACACTTGAAACACTAAGCAATGAAACCTACCGTAAAATTTGTACTTGTCTGGATTAGAGTTACCTTGCAATGTAATATTCAGGGCAGCTCTCAAGTAAGTATTTTTGTCTTTTCAGCTATTACCACAGCAGATATAATCTGCAGCTGAGTATTTGAGTATAGCATAAAGAACCTCATATTAATTTGTTCAGAGATTCAGGTTCTTTAATCTTGCTGTTACAATACTACGTATAGAGTACGTGTGTTGCTACGGTATTTTAAAAAGATAGAGAGATAGGATTTATTGTTTGCTTCCGTGAAGGGAGGCTACTGAGGAATTTTTACGTATGGAAATAAATAATCACTTGTTCAAGAGCCAATTTGCTTTTATCACAGTTCTCCTATACTGCTTCACGAAAATGAACTCCACGATTACACTAAAACTCCTTCAAGTACTTAATGCTCTTCTAAAAAAGAAAGTAGAATATATAAATACTAAGGAAATGTTCAGATGTGACTACGACTTATCTGTTCTTGGCCTTGCCAGACGTGTGTTGGGTGTATCAAGTGCATTCTTTTATGAAGATCCTAATATTTGCCCTAGGCAAAATAAATGGTACTTGTTGGTTGTTGGTTGTTCTAATATATATACATACGTATATATATATACATATATATATATATATATATATATATATATATATATATATATATATATATATATATATATATATATACATATATAAATATATACATATATAAATATATACATATACAAATATATACATATATAAATATATACATATATACATATATAAATATATAAATATATATATATATATATATATAGATATATATATATATATATATATATATATATATATATATATATATATATATATATATATATATATATACTGGAGAAGTTCTTCCAATGCCCCGAAAACGTACATGGGAAGAGAAGTGCCGTAATTTAGCGGCTGTCCTAATTTTATTTCCAGCGGTTTCGACCGGTGGACCGGTCTTCGTCAGCGTTTGGGGGAACACGAATACCGGTCCAACGGTCGAAAGCGTTAGAAATAAAATAAGAAAACCACTTAGTCATGTCTCTTTTAAAAGTGATAGTTCTTCTTGGGGACCTTAGACGCAAAAATTTAGTTCAGTCTTCCTGTCTATCTGTACATTTGTTTGTTCAATCTTACCGGCATCGGGTACTTCAAACAGCCGTCCCCATCTGCAGCGACCAACTGTGTTGCTCAAGGTTCAGCGTCCATGCTTGCGCAATCGTCAATTAAAAAGTAATGATTGCGCATGTCTGGGGCACCATAACAACACGCATATATTCTGCATATACATCTCCTACTAGAAAACACATACATAGGTAATTTTAAGGACCGTAGCGCTTATCACGCTGCGCTAAGCGTGCAACGCTTGCACGGAACGGGGAGTGTTTCCAACGCTTTGCTAAGAGGAGATGGTGGTGGCACCTACCCGTCGCCTCGCGTTCTACACCTTATCACCTCTGAGACGGGCGCGCACGGCTGCGCGCTTTGTTTTTCAAAAGAAACTGCTAGATGGCGCTCATGTCTCACGTGTGACGTGACTTGATGGGTTAAGCCGCCTCCGCTGCACGCTCGAGGCACTCTAACGCAGCGCCTCCGGAATACCATTCACCGATTTTTTTATCGAGTAAATGGTTTTTCGCAGAGAAAAAAAAGAAAGTAAATTCGTTTCTGACAAAAAAAAAGTATTTCAGAAAGTGGTTTTTGTAACAGGAAAGCCAGTACGAATTGAGCTGCCCAGACTGTTTTCCATAAATGTTTGGCACCTTTTAGAGCCTGTCAAGTCCGAAGGCGTTACAAAAGCGGTGACGAACGAGGAAAAATCTCTTGAACTAAAACTGACCGACAGTTGCATAAATTTTGTGTTTTATATGGGTTGTCCCTTGTCAATTCTGTTCCCACTCTAAATCTAATTTAATTAAGTGGCATCGCTTGTGTCTGTTAAGGGCTTACTTAGTATATCGTGATCAGTGAACACGAAATGAGAACTGATTTTGTGTTACTTCATTTTATGTCGTGCTTCTCAAGCAGCTGCTCAGCAATTCGCTTCAACCATTGGATTGACATCTGTTCCATATCACCCCTTTTCCTTCACCTTCCAAAAGTATTTATTGACTCTTGAATATACTTTCGAAATATGTTACCGCCCCTGTGGTCAATGCGCATGAATTAACTATTTATTGTAGTTTGCTACAAAGACATAATTTACAGCCGTACATACAGACACATCCTGTACAAGTGCCGTGGATCGCTTCGGGCTGAACTATGGAGGAGAGCGATGTTTTGTGAAGCTCAATTTTCTATTTTTACACTGTTGCCCCACAGTTGTCAAAGAGAAATATATTCTCTCTTGATTCTTTGGCTCAGTGATGGCTTTTTTCAGGAACATGGTTACGGGATCAACTCAAATTGTGAGTACAGTGTGAGAGGTGCTCTAAACGGACAATGAAACGAGTGAATAATCAGTCCTTTTTACATCAACAGCGTGTGGTCTATCGGCGCCAGAAAGCAGAATCATTCATGGAAAGGTCACATCAAAGCGTCATGCCCCATTGATCGTAAGATGTCTTTCTCGCCACTCTCACAATTCTCGAAAAACTTTTCGACTTTCCTGCTGTATTCTCATCAATTGCACGAGAGTCATAAAAAGTCTGCTGTATCGCTCCTCCGGACACGTAAAAACCTAGTGATTCAATGGTAGTTCCTAACGGTGGCGCTTTGTGGCGGTTATTTCAAATGCTTCCCCGTACAATGCCTAAGAAAGCCACATCATGTGATCTTGAGTAACTGTGCCCATGAAGTAATAAATTCAGGGCCACGAACGTTTCATCTTTGACAAACTTCCTGAGGTGAAATTATTTTTATTTTGAGAAAAAAAAGCAACTCAAATTACGTAAGTCCTCGTACATCAATGAAGGAGGCATACAAATAAATTAATTAGGAGGTATTATGTATGCTTATGACATAGGAAAATTTGTTTTACTAAAGGTAGGACTCTTGAAAAGGAGAAATGAAACGGTACCAGGCCCCATAAAAATCTGAAACAGTAGAAACATTTTTCTGGATATGTGACATGTTATTCAATATTGCAGGTAGCTCTGCAGGCTCTTTAACTTAGAGAAGTATCAGCGATCCTAATGTCGGGCTGTTACGTTGCCTACAGGCGTTACATAACCAAAAAACAAGCCCTAGACAGCCCTCTTTGCTCTATAAAGAGTTCAATTTTGCCTTATACGCCCACGTAATGCCAGCCAGGTTTGTCAAGGGAACTGATTAACACTTCAATAAAAATCATATCGAACCATTCACAAGTAATGAAAGATAATGGGCAATTTATTGTACGCTGCCAAGTCATTGTTTGTACATCACTGTTGGGGAATGCTTTCGTAGGTGATTATCATAAGTATCTTCAAAGGTGGCACCGCTTGACAAGCGACTACAGCTTCTTATCCTAGCCACGTTCAAATATAAGAAGTAGGTTCATCCAATCTAGCGTGAGCTACGACAAAAATGGAGCCATGTCACTGATGATGCATATATGTCACGGTAATGCTCCAAGATCATTGGGAAGTAGCGATTACATGTACAGATAAAGAATACGAATTTAAGTTTTGTGGCGCAATGACAATATCAAAAGTGCGAGTTCAGTGTCTCGATAGGGTTCCGGTGCGGTGCTTGTGTGCTATATGGGTCATTGTTGTTCTTTGTCTCGAAAGAAGAAATGCATATGTGTAGGTCAAGCTCTGCACATATGTTTGCTAAGTTTTCACTGTTTGGTTTGAGCTTCAGTGGGATAAAAAAATTTGACATTTATGACATTAGCAAAACTTTCCCAATGGGTGGCTTGGAATTTGAGTAGTAATAAAAGAAGCCGCCATGTCGACAGTTTTTATGGTGTAATGCAGTTCAAGATATTCGGCCCCTGAACTTCCATCCTATCCAGGTTCTGGTCTTGCGTATGGTGGGCAATGGCAATGTATACTGCTGTGATGGTAGCATAATCACCAAGAACGTGATTTTAACAGCTGCTCACTGTACCCAGAGTGAGTAAGTCATGAAAGCTGGTTTACGCTGATTAGAATGAGACGTCCTTGAGGCTAGGGCTAATAGGAACATTAGTAACAAGTTAATAAGAGTCGGCTGGTTTGTATATGAAACCTAGCATAAAACAGTGAAATGAAAGAAGAGAGAAGGAAGAGAAAACGATCTTTATTAGGAATAGAGAAATGTTTGGAAGGCCGATGGTTGTGTCCCCCGATGGTCGGTATTCTTGGTTTGAGACAACACAAGACTCAACCGCTACTTCACCCTTTGGACTATGACCTAACGACTTTTATTCCAAAGCAGTCGCACATAGTGCTTTCTATGCCTCTTACTGGGGAAGGGGGTGGAAGTAGGAGAGGGTTGGTTGGTTTGGTGCATACTCATATCACGTGAAAAACGTCTCATATCTGCCCAAACTGAATGAAATTGCCGTCTGATTTAGTATGCCCGAAACGAATAAAGTATTGTCAGACAGAGCAGGGTATTGGCCTGCGAGCCTGTGAAGAATTCACTCCTGTAAACCTCTAATGACCTAAGCACGGGGCGGATGGAGTAAACTACGCCTTCGAAAATTTTGGTCTTAATTTTCTCATAAGGCTTCCTATTTTTCTGTTCTCAAAGGACAAAAGGAGAATTAGTGTGAGAGTTGACAGTATACTACAACACAAGTAACTTCTACTCAGGCCCCTGTATGGATGTGAAGCAAGTAATGATACAAAGCCAATTTGTTGGTGCTTTCCAAGGCTATGACATCGCTCTACTCAAGGTAACTAAGTTTTATATTCTTTTTCATTACTCTCCCGTACTGAGAAAGCTACAATTCAATAACACATAATATACATTCGTCTACTACATTGAGTTAATTCACTGCACCACCATAGCCATTAACATCCTTCGAAAAAATTCAAAACGCTGTAATACCAAAAACCACTCCGGAATTACATCAACAAGTATGGCTAGTAATAAAAACCATGTTCTGAGAACACCTGCTGCAAGCTTGTAGAGACGTGAATTGTAACCCAGCAATGTATAGGTCGTAGGTGTCAAGTCTATCGTACTCATTAGCATAACATCATCAAATGGGTTGTTGATTGGCTGTAGCTATTGCTGCGTAACTCTACGATACTCTTCCACTCACTGACCAGTAAAGAAGGAAAAATATATTAGTGCAATCAGGGCATTAGGGACCCTTTTATGTCTGTGATATGCACATCACCAGTCATAAAAAGCTACCAGTCGTAGAAAGCTACCAGAATTACCAGTCATAGAAAGCTATCAATGTGTCAAATGCTTCCTACACCAATGCCGAGATGCTAAAGTGCGCCTACGTTAAGAAGAAAACATGCTTACGTTCTAAAATTGTTAAAGAACGCTTCTGGCCTAGTTGGTACGCATTTTCTAGAAAATGAAAAAATCGAAACAAAATGCGGCCATGAAGGGCAGAAGGAATCTGACTTCCAACACATGTACTAAAGAACAGTCAGCGTGAAGCTAACATTCAGGCGTATCCTTATCATTTTAAAAGGGCTGCACTGAAGTTAGCTTCGAGAGGTTTTTTTCTCTAATACGTCACTTCGAAGGTGACAGTCATGGCGTCCTTCGTGTCACTGTTTTCTTGTAATACCTTCCTTTTATAGCACATTAACTTGTGTGTTTCTCCTGGTTTTTACGACTATGAAGTGGTGTACGAAGTGATGTTGTTTCTGGTTGCGTTAATGAACACAGGACGTTGTCGCCAGCCGACCATCGACCGCTAGATGTTATTTGCCCCTTGCCGTCGTCCGAGTGACTACGGGTGTGCGCTTGCAACCTTGTGCGGGATTTTATTCATTTTATACGTGGTTAGCAAGTCTAATCAGTGCTCAATGACCTTGTGTTGTACACTTGAATCTTGACTGCAGTTCATTATTATAATCTCGTCTTACAGCTCGCGGGGTAGCCAGGCGGGTGAGCGTGTTGACAGCGCAGTCTCTGATTGGTGCAACACTGAAATGACAGTAGTTTGTGAGATGAAACAACAAGATGTTTAGAGGGAAGCAGTAATATGGCGACCAGTCAAATCGCCAGGGGATACATAGGGTAGCACCACCTTCTATTTAAAAAAGAAGCACAAAGTGGCATCATTATAATAAACCCTCATTGTCTGATTTCGAGACATGTGCCGGCTGGACAGCTGTGCACTTCTTCTACTTGGGGAACAATTGAAATAATGTTCTAGCTAAGAAAAACTTCAGTGACAGTGCCTTAGAAGCTTTTACACAGTCACAGGACCATAAACATGTGCCACGTTGCAGGAGAGGGCAGAATGGATGCAGGAGGGCGAGTATGGTGCAAATATTTGAGGATATCATCGTATACAAAGAAGAGGATGAGCCACCTTGCACGAGAATTTAAGCACGGCGCCTTGCATTTACCTCTGTTTTCATTGTCGTTGATCCTTTGACAATAGTTGCGGCAGCTTGTTCTGAAGATCAGAACGAACCGAAGTATACACGGCACATCAATAATAGTGTTTAATGGGGATGAATGTTACAGGCTTCATGTGCCCGGCTGCTTTATAAATTATTTTTTTGGCAAGAAAATATCAGATGGTCTTGGGCCTTAATTGCGTACTCACGAGATTAGTTATGCTGAGATGCCGGGGAAATGGCCGCACCTTGCAAGTGTTACTGCTGAACCAACACTGAACCCTGTGCGCCCATAGTTTTCATGTGCAAAATTTTTAATGTCTGTATTTCAGTAAGTTTAGAAAGCCTACGAAAAACCTCAGCTAAAGTACACAGAAAATAAAGGTTCCTGTGATATCTGTGTTTGTCAAAAGACTTTTCAAAAGTAATACTACTTCATCAGAAGTCACGTTTAGGATTTTATAATATTTATTGTCATACATCAGTGAACAATTGCCTTTAATAGTTTTGAACCCCACAAGATGAGCCTTACGTAGATAAATCTTCAAAATATTCTAAATTCCAAAGCTAACGAAAGAGCTGGTTGTATAATTTTTTATTTATCACCATATTCACGAAATTGCTGCAGTAAAACCAGTAAAATGTATGAGTGCAGTGACTACAGGAGCAACTTTTTAATGCAGCTTCAGAGACCACATCAAGATTCGACCAATATGTTCTGCCCGTTTGTTTACCAAAGAGTGGAGCACGAACCGAAGCAGGTCCTATGCGTCTAGCAGGATACGGCGCGTCAGATACCGGTATTTGAATACATAGTATACCGTATACCTTATAGTGAAACTCATTCCGGTGAATGTACTCTCCGGTTATAAAACTTTATTTAATGGTTAGGAACATACTTAGTGACAAAATGCAGAATTTAACAAATTTTCGTTTGGAGTGTAATTTACATTGCTGATGTTAGTGGGAAGCCGCTTGTTAATGATGACCACATCAAGATGAGTTAGAAGTGATTTCAACGTCATATATGTCCCTAATTGAGTTATTTTAAAGAAATAAGTCACTAGAAAGAGGGGAAATGAATCAATGACACTGGGGTCATCGACATCATTTGTCAGTGAAAGCTATGCTAAATATTATAAAATGGTTAAAATCTCAATATTCTTGTCCTCAGTAAGGAGTTTCCAGGCACCGTGCATCTTTTAAATCTTATTGCAGAAGGTCAGTTTCTCGTGAAATTTGACTATTTTGACAAATAACCAACCAGAAGTTGACTAAGCTATCTTTGATAGGTGAATGACATGAAACGATGCAGCTTGATAGAAAGTATTGCTTCATTGTGTTCTCCAGAAAACACGTTTACGGATATGCTACGTTACTACACACCCGAAGTTTTATCGGACGAAGATTGCGATCGAGCGCTTCGACTGCAACAGCTTCACACCTTGGGCAGCGATTTGGTAATTTGCAGTTGCAGCGAGTTCGAGTTGACATGGAATGTGAGTTTATCTTAAGCAAATAACGAAAATATCTATTTTTTATCGCTACCCCGGTTCATTACGTACTTATCAACTTTATGTCATGAGCTATATAACTTTTCAGACATGATTTCGCCTATTGTTACTTGTCCGCCGTTGTGGATTAGCGGCTAGGGAGCTCCATGGCTGACTCAATGGTCGCTGGTTCAATCCCGGCTGTGGCGTCACATTTTGTTGGAAGAGAGAGGATAAAGGCTCGTGTACAGTGCGTTGTGAGCGTACGTTAAAGAGCTTCAGAGGGTCACTAGGGCGTCTATCATAATTGTAACGTGGTTTTTGTACGCTAGACCCCGCGTGATAATAATTTAATCATAGTAGAACACTCCCGCAGAAACGCAGCGGGGGGCCCGCGGAGCCCATTATCGACCTGCTGCGCTAGTTTATGCAGGATATTTTTACACGCAATAGCAAGTAATAGTAATAGGTAGATGTTGTCCATATCAAATTTAACTAGAATATAATGCCACGTTTCGCTAACTGCACATTGTCAGAGTTTTGCGGAAGCGCTCTATACGAGACGTAGTGTTTTTTACAAAGGCGAGGTCGCTACGAACGCTACTTACGCAGTGTTAAAACGCGTCTGTTGGCAGTTTTAGCACATGGAACACAAAAATTGCATTCCCTGCGTACTAACTCTGTTTATGTAGCTTTATTTTGTCCCAAAAGCGAATGGTTTATGACGAATGAGCAGTGGTGACTAATGTGAGTGCGAGCTCTTGCGTATCCTATTCGGAACCTAGCTAGTATTTGTAAAGTGTTGATGAATGTAGGTCTTGATTGCCGACCACTTTGAGAAGATGTTTGAACCAGAATGAATGTATGCCTTAAAACATAAGTTAGTTAGATTTTCCTTTTCAGAATAAGCAATGACATTTTTATAGTCCTTTGCACTCATATTTATAGCTATCTCTTCTTCCCGAGACTATTATTACAGACACGTAGCACAATTTTAGGCGTGAATGAGTGTGTAAGGAGAAAAACTTCCCGAGGAGTAAAGTCAGGACGTCACACAATAAAAAACCTTGAAACATCAACAAGTGCTATAGAAAAACAGGAAAGCGGATCATGCTGGGGACGGCATGCTTATTTTAGCATCATTACTTGTTCAAGTATTGTATGTTATCAAAATTTACTGGTATATAAAAGAAGTCGTGACTTTTCGCAAACTAATTTACCAAAACAATTATCCTTTTCTTCACGCTTAGTTAATTTTGCTCTCAGTGTGATCCCATACATGTGTTTCATATCGAAAAATCAACCGGCCTCTTTCTATTCATGTACCCTAGGGCGACTCCGGCAGCCCGGTCACAGCCGTGATGCCGAATGGCAGATCCGCACAGTACGGGATCCATTCAATTGGTGGCCAGAACAAGGATCTTCCTGTGCCGACGATACAAACGAGGGTGGCCACTTTTGTTCCGTGGATCAAGGAGTCATTGCGTCACATGCACGACTGGCCCACTATTGTCAAAGAAGGCCCAGGCAACGAAGAACCTTTGTGCCACAGAATTTAATATAAAGACAGATAGAAGAATTGTTAAACAGTAACTACATCTGTGTCCTGCATTAGCAGCCAAGGGTTAAGTCATCCCTCTGCACATAATGAATGTATGTCTCATTTCACTTATTGTGTAGTGAAGTACTAATGTTGGTAGAAGACAAAGAGTGTGACACAGAAGTTACCTTCTTCTGCTTTTAAAGAGTTTTTGTTAAAGCAAAGCCCAAATATACTTGCTTGAATATCTATCGTTATGATTTGCAACATTTTCTAAAAACATCATTCCTGTCTATTATGGTTATTCATGGTTGCATGTAGAAGGACTCAAAAATGGCCACATGGAGTCAGAACTTGAACATATTTTAACGCAGCGCACAGTTACGCGGACAAAAGAGAAGAAACAAACCACAGCGCTGACTCGCAAGTGAATTTTTATTAGAAAAGAACTCGAACTGAAAAGGAACCCTTCAATCCGCAAGCTTTTCCAACGAAAATTTAGGTGCGAGTCAGCGCTGCGGCCCGCCCCTAGTTCTTTTGTGTCTGAGCAGTCGTGCGCTGTGTTGAAGTTTGTTCAAATGATTGTATGTATTGCACAGAAGCTTACAGTAACAATGTTGTGATTTGGCCGTGGTCGCTACCGTGTACTTCATGTGTGCCTGACGTCAGCCCTAAAGACTTACTCTTGCTCCACCAAACGTGAACCGTGCAGATGAAGCTATAATATGGTTCTCCTCTTTTTGTCCTTTGATTTTTGGTGAGAGCCTGTGTTGTTTTGAGGTTCTGGGTTCGCATTCATGATTAGGTTATTTGTAGAGTTAAGATGCACGGAAAAGTACGCATGCCTGACACTTCCACACGCACCCCTGCTACTTTGAGTTAAGGAAAAATTTAAGCTCGAGCCATATCTTTTCGTTTGACCGGCAACCGGGACATTTACGCTATCTGTAGGAGTATCTTGGAAGCGGAGCGTCCCATTCGACGACGAAGTCACTCATCTGTCATTGAGCCTAGCCCCAGAACCTCTCCGCCGCTCAAATCTTTCTGGCGTAACGTGATTACGTTCGTTTGCTCCACCCGACGCATCCATTAAATTAAGCAAGAAATAAATCAACCATTGTTCGAAAACAAGTTACCTCGTACGCCATTTTTATTTGCTCTCTATGTGAACCCATTGCATGTAGTGAATTTTGCCGTTAGCGTCGTTCATGGTGCTGAGGAAGATATTCCGTTAAGACTTTACTTATATAATGAAACCGTTGATGAAAACAACACTTGATGTCGGAACTATTATCATGTTACTACATGTTCTGTTACATAGAGTCTTCTTATGGCATTTGCATATATGTTCTTCATGTTTTGAATTTCGCCGCATCCTGCACCATTGACTTCTACGGCGTGTTTTTTTTTCTTCCCGCTGCTCTTTGTAAAGCAAGCGCACGAACCACGAAGAACTAGGTGTTTTTAGCACAAGCAATAATGATACAATGAAATGTGTTGCAGCAATTTTTATTTGACTTGTGTCAATATATATATAGTATGTGCGCCATGCACTTTAACTTGTAGTATTCCTACTGCACCAACCACGCCACCTCTCCTACACTTTGACGTAGCCTCCTAGCTCACCATTCGGTGCAAGAATCAAGTAATACCAGTATTCTTCTCTCAATTGCAAATCGCAAACTTGCGTACCAGTATTTTCACGTATCGCTTCGAGATAAACCTTCTTCGTGGTATGGTGAGGTCAGTGTATTGCGTTGAATAAACTTGAACATCTGGCATTTATTTCACGCTCACCTAAATCTGGATAGGTGAATGCTTTCACACTCACCCCCATCAAAACGGTGTCGTCGAGGCACCAACTCAAAGTTATGACTTTGAGATGAGCAGTTCCACGTTTCTAAGTTAGCATAGAGTGTAGTGCTCCATTACATCAGACACAATACTATAAGCCATGATGTCGATAGACAAAAAAGGCTTTGAGATCTACTCATTATGTTGCCTGCGTTGGTAATTTCACTTAGCCAGAAACCTGCTAACTATTCCTCAAGTTAGTGGTCCTCCTTGCATTATCTGATTTTTCGACGTGTTTACCAGTCAATATCATTGTCCCTTTATGTGTCCACAATTTATAGAGATATGGTTGCAGCGTACGCACAATGAGGCTGTGGTCCGCCGCGGTGGTCTAGCGGCTAAGGTACTCGGCTGCTGATCCGCAGGTCGTGGGATCAAATCCCGGCTACGGTGGCTGCACATCCGATTGAGGCAGAAATGTTGTAGGCCCGTGTGCTCAGATTTGGGTACACGTTAGGGAATCTCAGGTGGTCTAAATTTCCGGAGCCCTCCACTACGGCGTATCTCGTAATTATATGGTGCTCTTGGGACGTTAAACCCCACATATCAATCAAACGATGAGGCTGCAATGTCTAAAAACTATAACACAAAACATCACATTTAAAAATTGCTAGTATTTAGAGATACCTTGCAACAACAAATGTAAGTAAGTCCCAGAAAAGTTCTCACTCCCAAATATTGCTACGTATGCGGGCCTCCACCATATCGCCTCTATCAAAATGCGATTGCCGTGGCTGAGATTATTTCTTTAAGTTACCTTGAAAAACAATGCGGAACACTACAGCTCAAAATAGAATGTTAATGAAAACCAGCAAATAATCGAGCCAAGGAAGGTACAGCGGACGTAAAAGAACTTTTTCAAGCTCGTTGTAGTAAGTGGTATGCAGATTTGAAACAAGTAAATGCGAAGAGTTTTCCCGCTGGCAGAGACCGGACCTGCAACTTTCCGATAACGCATCCGATGTTCTTACGAATGGAGCTACGGTGACGGTTGCTCGTCGTGCACTTATCAGGTATTCCTATCTATGCAAACATCAAGCGTTAGCTAAAACTTTCGCTGTAGTAATTATCATACCATGAACTCGAACCACAGGGAAAGCGTTCGGTAAAATTCGCCACGTGCTATTGAAAGGTATACACTCCTGTAGTTGATTTTTTTCCAGACTTTCACTACTTCACGAATACTTAATATCGAGATTCAAGAAAATTTTCAGGTGCTGTAATTGCTACGTGTCTTTGCACGTCTTTTATTTTGATATGTGTATGAAATTACTCTCATAACGAATGTGCCACTTCATGGTTTCATAACGGCGTAAACTATTCACACTTACTAAACTTGGAAAAACGGCGCGCGTATTGAATAATGTTTACCATCATTTAAAGTCTTTTTAAATCTTACATACATGGACACGTTTTTTTTTTGCAGTTTTCAAACCGAGTGGTAGCGAACAAACATGGTAGCAGATAAAGTCGCAGAGGGAAAAAAAAAACGGGGAAATGTTTGTAAACAGCAATCATGAAAAAAGAGACTTCATCGTATTTGTGCCTTATGTAGAAGTTATACACTGCTTAAGCATTGAATATATTGTGTGGGTGTACAAAATAAAATACGCCTTCACGAAACCACGCATTCAGACAGAGAAATCAGAGGAGTCGTATTGCCTCTTCGTTCGACAGGTATAAAGGCCACCTTTATGCGAGATGTCTCCGACTGAGACAACCTGTCGCATGCATCCCGTGCTAAATTTATGGACCATATGGTGTGCTTCTAGAGCCAGTAGAAAATGCAGCTGCTGCTCACTTCGATGCTATGTATGCTTAGTACGGGGCATGAAGGTTATATGAATGGGCGTTGAATGAACAACAGGTAGTTTCGGAACATCTTCAAGTGTAAATATTATTACTAGCAGACTTTATTCAGATGTAAACAGAAAGTGCGAAACTCTAGACCACTTGCCGGGACATTAGCGGTGCGTCCTACGTCATCCGCACAAGAAACAAGTTGGTTAACGAGAAACGTTCATTTGCTGGAAAGATTGAAGAGTAGCCAGTAGTACTTACTACTTTTGCTAATAAAGTGTCAGTTAAAAATGTAATGTTTGATATGCAAACTAGAAATTAGAAGTGGTTCGAACTGGGGATAGTTTGCAGAAGATATTGACCCTGCGTTCAGGTCTAATTCATGTCAAGAGAGTTGAATTGGTGAATGTTTACATTTGGAATGTAATATTTGCACTTATTGGGCCGCTTAGCCGCCTCTAGAAATGTGAAAACCAAGCGCATAGTTCTCTCCTGACGTTTCTAGCCTTTCTGGAGTGCTAGGCGACTTATGAACAGGGATTCTTGCGATCCGGATATTGTACATACTGTGAATCGGCGCATATGCGCATTGTAACAGATGTGAATCAGTGATATTATCTGGGGTACTACGTCCACAAACCGGCCGTGGATTGTGAGAGACGCCATGGTTGCGGGCTCCGGAAATAATGAACATCTGTTGTTCGTTAACGTGCACTAACATCGGCACATTATACGGGCCTCCACCATATCGCCTCCACGGAAATGCGACTGCCACGCGGCTGGGATCAAACCCGCTACCTTCCCGTATGCAGCTGAGCACAGCAGCCGCTGTTCTTCCGGGGTGGACTAAGAAGAGATATGAAGTGTCTTCTACACTTCATCAACATGCGATCACCCACCTGTTCTTCCTTGTCTCGCATGATTATTGTGCGTGATTGACTGATTTACCTTCATTTTGTTGTCTCCGTATATGGGACACCTTAGAGCGAGAAAAAAAATAATAACTGCATATGCATGTCCGTAAGCACACAAGCAAAGCAGACATTCTACTAGCCTTTTAATAAAATTAAGTCATTACTATTACAAAAATCGCATGAATCTGTAAAGTGAATACGAGAGATAGGCAAATATTCCCAAGCAGCGTCCTTATTGCACACTCATGGCACATCCTTCACCATCTTCTTACATAAATTAACAATTCATCCTGCTTCATGGCGGCAGCCTAACTAATACATATTTGCGACAGTTCTCACATGTGTGCATCTTCAATCAACTCGTGCACCATCTGACGTGCAATAATGAAAGCACAGCAATTTACCAAAGTTGTGGGGAACTTCTTCCTTATCAATGCAATGCCAGGAATAGGCCTGTTCATCTTTTTTTATTTATTTCCTTATTTATTTATTTGTTTATTTATTAGGTACCTGCGTCACCATAAGACGGCATTAAGGACGGGGTATATTCATCATAAGTGAACAGTCGGTCATATTCAGCAAACAAAGCGCGGTAAAAACCTTTATTGCATTTCATTCCAACAATATCTGACAGAAGAGCATTCCACTAGCTTGGGGTCCTACAAAAAATTGAATGGCGAGTATTGGCTCTGCTTCTGTTTTGTTAAAGAAGAGGCCGACCAGATTTTACTCTTTCTGTTACGATAGTTCAGGAGATACACGCAATTATGTGAAAAGAACTCACCCGACGCTCTATGAATTTAAATAATGGCTAAATCGACAGTATTATTACACTTAGGCTTTCATAATAAAACATAGATATAGAAACAATGCTGGAGCGTATTCTGCGTTGGTGCCTACAGAGAATATATATCCCTGCAGTAAGGTCTTATTTTCTTGATACAGTATATAAGGAGATATGAGCGCCCAATTACGGCGCTGGCTATTCCTTAGCCCTCGATCAAATGTTGAACACTCATCTTAAAGGAAAAATAAAGTGAAGTACAAAAAAACTAGAACACCCGAGCACACATATTGAAAAGCACACTCATACATGCATACCAAACACCAACACAAAGCTAAGGAAATGTTCGAAAGTCAACAATTGATGTATTTGATAATGTCTCTAGCTAACATTTATTTCAACCAACATAAAATAGCTGTGTGCACGTCTGGTCCTTATAGAGATGTATTTGCTCATGTGTGCATAACAGCCGACCCGTCATGCACTTCAGCACACACATATGATGGGTGTCATATAATAATATACTTAATAAGTACGACATGTGTTATACAACGGAACTTTCTTTGTTTCTTAGTACTTGTCAGTGATTTCACTGTCTTCTAAAAAAACATTTCAGCACATTTAAAGCACACGTGTGTAAGGTCCGGTTGTCCATGAGCCCAGAAATTTCTTGATACTGAGTGGTCTGTGGTTTAATGATAACAGTTCTGATATTAGGCGGCATCCTGGCGTGTAATGATGTGAGCAGTTTATAACAAGGTGATATACGTCTTCACCTATAAATCCGCACTCACATTCGATAGTTTTAGTTCTGCCAATTCTGTGTAAAAATGTTTTTTTAATGTGGTGCCTAGCCGGCACCAGTGAATAAGTGCTTCCATACTTCTGATAATGATTGATATGTGGGGTTAGGCGTCCCAAAACCACCATATGACTATGAAACACGCCATATTGGGGGGCTATGGGAATTTCGACCCGCTGGGGTTCTTTAACGTGCAACCAAATCTGAACACACGGGTTTACAACGTTTTCGCCTTCATCAGAAATGCAGCCACCGAAGCCGGGATTCGATCCCGCGACTTGCGGGTCAGCAGCCGAATACCTTAGATACTAGACCACCGCGGCGGGGCTATGTTTCTATACTTCTAATGCTAGCGCAATTTCGAATGAAATGAATGAATCAATATAATATAAATCACAGCTCTTTGTACTTCGGTCAACAAAGAATTTTTGCTCATCCAAAAAGTTCTAGCCTTTAGCCCTTTTTGGTCCAAATCTGTCACGCACTTTAACACTCTACCAATCCGAAACTATGGTGTCACTTTCTAGCGCCGTAAAGACATACATAAACTGCGAAAGAAAAACTCGCAAGACACCTATTTTTGCTTTTTCGTTATGAAGGCAAAACATTTAGTCATATTTGGACAGCGTATGATTGCGCTCAAAGCATTTTCCTGGGTGCAGGCCAGAGTTGTTGCTGCAGGTCTTCTACAAAAACAGAGGTGTCTTCGCTGCTGTCGTCGTCATCGTCTTCGTCACTCACATCTGTCAAATCACTATTATCCCTGCTCGGTGGAGGCACGTAGTTCTAATCCTTACTAAAGTCACTCTCGCTTTCGCTAAAAGCACCACTGGAAAACGCACCCGGTGAAGACGTGACCATGCTTCTGAGCGAACCATACTCGAGTGGCCACGCTCTAGGCTCGTGCTGAACACAGTGCTGCCCCCAAGTGTAAAGAAAAAAGTAAACCCTAACCACAAAGCTCACTTATTCTTGATGAGATGGCGTTTCATCTATATCAAAAATGGACGCGACGTGTATAGGGACAACCGCGAAATTTCAACCTTGAACGTCCTTGTCGGGCGATGCCCGACAGCGGACCACCGTTGCCATGTCGCGTTGTTGGCGCTGCCGTACAACGTATGGTCAAGGATTAAAACACTACGCCATTCATTTTTTGAGATTGGTAAAGAAACAGCAGCCTATTTACGATGTGCTTGACGTGCCGCTTGATCGGCAGCTGTAATACTAGGAATGTTGGAATGGCCAGGTATCCACTGAAATTTGATCCATGCGTTTGGCTCGCTTTGGTAAGCTCTTGAAGCGTCTTGTATGTCATAATGTTACTAATTACTGTCTTCTTTGTACTAGAGAGTGATGTCGATTCTGGCTGTGATTTGCTGGAAAGTACCCACTTTCTCGCGTCTGCTGCCGTGTCTGTAAACTTGATAGCATACGGAATAGCGAATACCTCAGCTGTTAAAGATGACGTCATCCGACGCAATTTAAAGGATTCCTGAAGTCAACGCGAAATCCACTAAAAATAAACTTAATACAATAAAAAACGAAAAAGTCAGTGAGCTTTCTTGGTTTTTGTGTTATTAGATTAGTTTTTTTTAGTTCACTTTACGTTTTCATTCAACCTTCAGGCAAGGCGTTATCCGAATAACAATAAAAGTTAGTGTAGAATATTGATGGCTAATCGATCAATGAAAAATATTTTGTTTTTAGGACTGTGGCACAGGCTCTCTGTTCGTTCAATTAGAACCTGATGCACTGAATCTGAAGTGGATGTGAACCCGAGGCGCTAAATCTGCACAAGTAGTCCGCTGCTCGTTATCAAAGTAAACTGCTCAGAAATCGATCACACTATGACTTGCGATAGTATGTAGTAGTACGAAACAAAAACCACCAGGAGAATTGTTTTAACAGCATCTTGTGTTGCTCTTGGTTTCACAGTAGCGAGAATAGTTGGTCAATCTTTTTTTTCTTCAGATTCATCAGAATTGCTCTCGCTTGAGGGTTTACATCTTTACAATAAATATATTAGTCAGTTGTCACCGCAAACCAATTAACGGTAGCTGGAGAAAACCAACTTATTTTTTATATTGAGGAGGTTCCGGGGGACATCTGACAGCGTACATTAAGGAAGGAAAATCGATTTCGTTTGGCGTTGCGGCGTTTGAATCTGGAAATTGACATGCCGTTGAAACGCCCGCCGAATTTACGAGGGTGCCATTTTTCATGAAGTGGATTATAAAGTCCCTAAAGAATATTCAGTAGTGGGAAGAGGCGATCGAATAACGATTGTCACGAAGAGGAGGACGAAATAAATGAAAAGATGGCCGGTTAACGAGCTCTTACAGGGGTTTGCTACTCGCTGCTCAAGAAAAAATGAAAGGCATACAAAATAGTAGACTGGAAACGTTACAAGAGAGTAGAAAAAAAAGTTAATTTCTTGGTGAACTCTTGCTCAACGACTATATGAATCCCACAATATTGTTCAGCCCAATTTCTGAAATGACTTGTTTTTTGGCTAATTGGTGCTTGCTGACAGCCATAACGCCGCATGAAACGACACAACGCACAAACAGAAGCACACAACACAAGCGCTTAAGATGTGTCGTTTTGTGCGTTCGTTGTGGCTTTTCGCACTGCAATACGATTGCCATTCATGATGGCAGCTGACCTACCGTTCTCTTGCTTTAGCGGGGCCACATGGGATGAAGGCTGAAATGTTCTTTTTTTCGTTAATGTTTTCCAATAAAATTCAGTTGCGAGTCAGCACTGCTGCTTGTCCTTTCTTCTCTCGTGTCCGCGTAGTCGCGCGCTGAGTTAAAATATGTTCAAATATGAGTGTCAGTTCATCTCGGTCGAAAGTTGTGGAAGTGTTCACTAAACGAAACTCTTCTCAGAATAGTTTGGTGGCGAAGGAAAACCTCACCGACTTTAGAACACATCAATTATTTAGCAAATAGTACAGCAAAGCGCGCTTACCCCTACCCAATATCTCCAATAAACGAACTGTCAATTTAGGCAAGTGGTTAAAATAAACCGGTGATTTCTTCGTGTCTGGTAACCTGTCTAAATTTACGCCGGAAACGAACTTGACAAGCCAGCACACTTGTAACTTATTTTCGACGACTATATAAAAATTTTTCGTAATATCAATTTATTTAGAACTAAAATATTTGGCCAATAAAAATCCGCCCATAAAAATCGCCCCTTACTCCGATATTACTCACAAATACTCACTGGCAATTCTGATGCACACACATATATATATAACGGGAAGCTTCCGTTTCCCAAAATAACCGAATGCCAGCAACTCACTCATTGTCTACCCGTTTCGCTTCCAAGAATAGAGCTATTCATTACCGAGACCCAGAACTAATTATGGCAAGTTCACTACTAACTTCTCAGCCACACAGCTGTGAAACTCATTACTTTATCATATTTAGACTATCTCTCATTTCCTGACATTCAAGTTTAATCTTCGTTCATACTTGCGTTCAGCATAATCATTTCATCATCCCCACTTCTTTAACCTTTTTTTATAAACACATTATGTTAATATTATGCTTCCTTTGTAACAGTGTTTAGTTTGTGTTCGTATATAGCTGCGTTCTACATACTTTTGTTACTCCTTCCTTATGGGAGGTCCCCTGTACAACCTGTTGACTTTAAGACCTCACTCTGTATCTGCATAATCCTCGATTGGAACGGCCAATTTAGTGCAAATAAAGAGGTATTAAAAAAAACAACAACGTGGAAGTGTCCGTCAGCGCCGCCAGTAGCCGCTGCGGCGAGTGTGAGAACCTCTTTACTGCCGGTTGGTATCCCGTAGCGCGTAGTTTTTATGAGGAACTTCCGCATTCTTCTTAATACTATTTCGAACAAATTAAACGAGCCATCAAGTTTTCACTGTCGTGTTTGAGGCTTTATGGATTGGCATTCCTTAATGAGGTCTTTATTCTCGTCGGAGAACCTGTCAGTGTCTTGTCTAACGTTACAAGGTGTTGATGTCGTATTCTTTCCTTTCAGGCAGCTGTGCCGTCTTTGCGCAAAAATAAATGTCAATTCTCTCGCGCACGAAATGCGCGATGTATTGTGAAGCCTAGCAACAGGTTTGTTGACTCTGACGTGGCAATTGCCTACCAAATACCAGTGCCATTCCGCAATACCTACATAGGGCAGAACAGCAGTTGCATTGACGTCAGGTCAAAAGAACAGAAACAGGCACTCACTAAAGTTTGGCCATCTACGCCAGCAGACCACTGCCACGAGTGCAGCTTCTTCCCTTCAATTTGAAGATAATGATACCAACACATCACAGACAGCATGTAACCACAGAAACGTTCGAAGTCTTTCATATCAGAAGGACAGTGGAGATATTTGTCAGTGGGCTGTAGATCAACTTGAGTGACATTGAATTTGATTATCTGGCTAACGAAATTGACGCATCAAAAACGTAATGACATATGGTATAAAAACGACAATTCCTGTTTCGTTTTCTATTCTGGGTTTTCTGACACTTTTCGGCCCATGGTTTATATCAGTTCAGATAGTTACTGTTTCTTTGGAATAAAATCTTTAGAGTCAACGCTAGTCCTCGTTCTTTTTATCTACTGCTAGTGTAAAGGTCACATCTGTCCTCCTTACTTCACGGTGTCTTCTTACATCAAATTTTAAGCCCCCAGTTTCAAATCAACAGATTATTCAAAATACTGTACTGTAGTAAGCTTTCGTGTTAAGGTTTAGGGGTACTATTTGAAAAGGGAGCGAAAGCTCAAATGAACGAATGTGTTCAATTCCAGATTAGTTCAGATGCTCAAGGCGAAAAACACACATGCACTAAGATGCTTCTGATAAACGAAACGCACTCTTCACATCTTTATTTCCTTTCAACTGCGAAAAATGAAGCTTGTTTCTCAGGTCATGTGTTACCACTAAACGATTTATTTACCAGAATTATTGAACGACGCCTTGCCACTGCGTTATTTTCATCAGGCACCTTGTAATCTACTTTGTAAAAACTGAGACTTTTGTCAATATTATGGGCGCTGGACCATGATTTGAATTTTTCGAGAAAAATAACGCATTCCCAAACACCGCTAACCTTCCGTTCTCTATGAACGTTGTCAAAGGTCCTCCTGAATCTCCCTGTGTAAAAAGAAGATCTTATTTTTTAGTTGTACAATTGTCATTGATTCGCGTGCCGAATTCTCTTAAAGATTTTTCACACACACAAAAGAAGCTCGACAACAGGATTACATCAAGAGGAGTGAAAGGGAAAAGCTGGGGACGGACGGCGAATGATTTACAGTCTTATAATGCTTGAACAAAGGTGCATCAGTAACAATAAGGACAGGGGAGGGACTTCAAGACTGTGTGACAACCTCCTTCTAAAACTCTGATTGGTTGTTCGGCTTAAAATGCGTGTGAAACACGTGAATACTGTGTTACAATTCTATAGAAACAATCAGAAAGGTCAGAAGCTTACTCTGCGACATACATGTCATACGCTTCCCTCACTGGGCATGTGGGAAAACCAATGTATGCCGCAGCTTCTTGTACTGATGTATCTAAAACAAGTGCAACACTTTACACCCTCAAAATGACAATCGAGGGAAAGCATGGGGCTTTTTTTGCGTTCATGGTCTTTTACTATATTACTTTCTCACTCAAGTCTCTCATAAAGGGTTCTTTTTTAACATTAATTGGCATAATTGTAATGATGGCATTAAAATGTTCGATGTCATAAGTGCATAGTGGTACTTACATATTATGCCATGCTATGTGGGTATTTAGTACATAACAAATGAAGCATTTGTGGCCGCCAGATTTCATATTGTACTAACAAAGCAAATCCGCACTTTTCAGTCGTCAGTACTTTTGTCTTTTTTTTCTGAATATTTCTGAACGAGGTCCCTCTGTAAGAAATTAAATATAGCTAATCACACGGGATGTTCCTATCATACTCAGTAGGGTATCAAAGCGATGTCGCCTATAGCGAACCTTGGGTACGGTTTACTTGGAAGCAGTATATAGAACTATATGCTTTAATTATATCAACTTGGCACAATTATATCAACTTGGCATAATGGCGCAAGGCTAAATAAACTGCAGAGTTTATCGACACCTAGCTGGTTTAGGCTTTAGATAGTAACGCTCGATTTTATAGGTTTTGCAAGGTGGTCACTTGTGCAAATTTTAGAGAGGTGTTGCTTGGTTCTGACAAGTTTTGTGAGGTGACGCCTGTTCTCGCCAGGTTTTGTCGAGTGATGTATATGCCTTTCTGCTGGGCTTTTTTGAGAGGCAGCAGCATGTCAGCAGCATTCGATTTCACTTAGCTGTATATAATTTCATTAGGCTTCACTACACGTCAGTCCCTGCAGGTGTCTTCCTAATAAAGGGTTGCTGAGTTTCAGTATCACCAGGTCGAGTGTTGTTGAGCTGTTGGGCCATGACAGGCTTGGTGCCGATCAGCTGTGATGCTTCTCTAGCCTCGCGCCACCATTGCATGGCACGCTAGTTTTCTGAGCCATTCTAGAGACGCTAGTTTCCTGTGACTGAAAAGTGTTGAGATGGGCATCAGTCCTTGCTTCTTTTTTATTGTTTTTATCACTTGTTATCTTTCTGTCATTTCTAGTTTTTTCGTGTTTTGTTTGTTTTCGCTGATGTTCATTTTATTTGTTTGTCTGTTTGTTTCTTTCTTGCTCGTTCTATCCCCTAGAGAACAATGACCATAGCATGGCTTGCTTGTCAGCCACCGTCTCGTGTCTCCCGGAGCTACGACATCTCTGAACGATAAGCAGTTTACACTACCTAGATCAATCTTTCTGGAATTTATCAATTCCGTCCTATATCGCTGCTTTGCCGTCCCTTATCCTATTGATTGTTTAGAATGTGCCCTGCTCGTCTTTACAAATGTGTGCCCAAACCGTTATGGATAAGCTGAGCTTGCTCTTTTGACATAATTTTGCTCCGAGAGCTTTTCAATGAGACTTGCTCATGTCAAAGCTAGCTAATGTGTTACCTGTGCCGATTAAAGGTTTTGTGGGGTTTTATCCGTGACAATATGTACATGTTAAACGCTGGAGCATCAGTTAGCGCCTCCAGTAGCTATTTCGGCCAGCGTGAAATGTTCTTTCTCTTTTGCCTATATTTTTTTGTCTGTCTTTGCCGGCAGCAAGATATATTTCCGTCCACTTTCTTTATATATATATACTTTAAATATAATTTTAATAACATATTCTACACAATTCTTGGCCTCATTGTCTATTAGTTCACACTAAGGTGCTTAGCGAAAAAGTTTGACCTTGGATTTGCACAGTACTTTGTCGAAGAAGCATTTGTTTGATCGTATATTTCATTCTAACTACCACGTCACGTATTTTTGCGACGTGTGTTTAGAAAATGCCGTCCTGGTTACCCTGCGAAGGCGACATGTGCGTCGATTGTGCACCATCGCGAAAAAAAAAGAACTTTTTGTCGTTGGAAAGTTCATGAGGCACTCATCGTCCTCATCACTCATCACTCATCAACTTTTACTTTGATAACTTGACGCATAATTTTTGGCAGTTTCTCCAGAATCACATCTTTTCTCTAACTGTAAAAGCAGTGATGTGCCATGGCACAACAAAATTCATCATGGTATTTCAAATGTTACACCCATCAAAATATTCTAGTCAATGAAAGCATATTTTTGTGATGAAAGTGATGCTCTAGTAACATAAAAAAAACTTTTTACGTGGCCAAACTCTTCAAAAGAAAACGTTTCAGGTGCCTACGTTGCACCTGATATTACGGTTCTGTCAATGCTACGCTTTCATTAGGTTTTTCTCAAGATCTCTTCTCACCAGCCTTGTTAAAGCAACCTATGTACTACATTGCCATTTGCTCTGAAGCTCCTAAAGGGTACCGGGTACAATGGTCTAGTGAATCAGATTCAACGCAAGCCTTTGCTCTCATACCACCGCTTACGTACCACGTTATGTATTGAGAGACTATATTTAAGCAAGTAAACTAAATTTTAGCACTTGAACGTATCTATCATGTGTCTCTCGGTTCTTGTGCTCTAACACCACGTACTGCATCTGCGTACTCATATACTGAACACCTGTTCGTATGGCAAGATTGGAAACAGCACCTGTTCGTATGGTAAGTGATTGCGGTGAGTAAATTTTATCAACATGAAAATAAGGCATGACAACAGTACAACCCATATGTCAATTATGCTATTAACATGCAGCGTTTGGATTATAAATCTCGTTAGCGCACCAGCGCTACAATGACAAGATGAAAAAGTACATACCGAAACTGGTATAGCCCATACCAGCAACAAGCATGGGGCCAGACTTGGTTTCCTGGTTTTCCTTAGGCAGACACACTGGGCAAACAGACTTGTCAAACTCGGGCAGTAGTTGTCTTAGCTGCGTCAGAGTGTGCAGTATATTGTCACGTGGTAGCGGCTTTCATGAAAGCAGGAGACTGTATGGCGAAGATGGAAACTGCTCATCTGGCTGAACATGTGGCCGGTAAGCGGAAAGTCAGATTACAGCAACCCAGTGGCACCGAAAGCATCGAACAGAGTGTCGGCCGTCGATCAACTGATGAGCGGCGAAGCGCGTCGGCATTTATACACTTGCCGTCGAATATTCCAGCGTTATCGCTAGCGACGATGTAGGTTCCGGTATAATCTGCAATGCTCGCGGTGTGTGCGTATTTTTAAGAAAATGATCTACTACAGTCCTGAACCTTCACAAACACTGCAGGCACGGTTCGCACTGAGAAGTACTTACAGTGTATCGGGGGGAGAACAAAATGTGAGGAATGAATGTGGCCATATAATGAAACCGTAGCACGAATGTCCTTGCTGTATTTAAAAGGTCATTACGGCAGCACACTTCTGGTTGTAACAGAAAAAGAAACACGCAAGGTGTTATATGCAGTCCCCTATCGATGACCTGACCACCTTATATACTTCCCCTAACTATTTTTTTGTACTTAGGCCCAATGTTACTTTATCCAGCCTCCATGAATGAAGCAATTACAAAGATTTTGCACATTCCTTGCTTTTTCTCTGCACGCGCATCAGCCCACTTTAGACCACGCGATGATTCCGTGTGATGATGTCATCATATGATGTCATGCTTCGTGATATGCCGGGTACACTCGAATAAAGACCGCGCTCGCGTAAAAACTGGTCCACGAACTTAGCAGTCCGAATAAAAAAGACCTTAGCCAGCAAATAACACGGCTGTCTCATCTCGCGCATGGCGCACTTCGTGAGGGCCACCAGATGGCAATAGCTGTCCCGTGGCTTCATCGCGCGGCACGATCTGGGAAGACATCGATTCTCGGATGCAACACGGTGAACGATCCGCTGGACATCGTGGTGCTACTACACAAGTCATTGATTCCAGTCATTCGTATCCGACCGAGGTCAAGTCAATGCATCTTTACTATACAGAAGGTTCGATTTGTCTGTCTTTTCTGCCAGCCTTTGATGTTGTGCGCCCCCCTAAACACAGCATTAAAACCTTCAATACACTAAAACCCGGTGTTCTAAAAAACACTTACGAGCTTATGTGCCCTGTAAGAACACAAAAACACGCGGAGGAGGTATTTATAACGCCAGTGATGCAGAAGTTGCCGTGGCACATTCAAACTCACCTCGCTGCTGACGCCACCACTCCGAGCATCGCGTGCCCATGGCAAGTGGTGGGGAATGTAGGAGAGGGCGAGGAGAAAATGTAGTGAGATTGAGGTTGAGAGCATTGAGACGTGGAGAGAGTAAACAACAGCATATTGGCGTATATCTAAAAAAAGACAGGAAAAAAAGACAGAAGCTTGCGATGAAAAAATCCTCAACGGGGGTACTGTGCTGTAGAGCCGACGTTTTGGCTAACTGTTTTGTTTTGTTTGAGGCTGCACCAGTTGCTGCCTTCAACTAACACCCGCCTGTCAAAACGGAGGCTCCAACACCAATGACTGTTCACGTATTCTCCGTATACCCTAGGTAGGAATACTCTTCCTAGTGGGTACAACAACTATCTGAATAACTGAGTGCCTGAAGCCCGCAAATTAGTAAACTTGAGTGGAAGAAACGTCTATTCACGTTCTCTACGGACAGAACAGTCATGGCTACGGGCAAGAAAGCGGGATGAGATGGATGGGGAACACGCCACAGTGGTTTAGCAATTGCGGTGCTTGGCTGCTGACCCAAAGTTCGCAGCTTTGTTTTCGATGGAGGCGATGTGGTAGAGACCCTTGTACTGTACGATGTCAGTGCACGTTCAATAACACCAGATGGTTGAAATTCCTGAAGCCTTGCGCCACATTGTACTTCATCACATTATCATGATTTCCATCAGTGAAACCCACATATTTTTTGGGGGTGGTAAAAGAAACTGATTGTGACAACAAAAAACCGTAGAGGCGAAAGCTTTGTGATCCACGGCCTTCCGAATCTTTGCGCCATCAGAGCCATATCTGACCATTTTTTTTTTGTGCATGTGTCAGAAATTGCATAAGTTGGAGGTAAAAAGAAAGGTGTAGACATAGCACAAACAATAAGGTGAAGCGAAAAACCTGATGACTGAAAAAAAGCGAAGCAAACTATAAACTTATCAAGTTTTAATGACTCGCTGGTTCAAGCACTAAAAGCAATACCTGCTTTTGGAAGACGAAAACAGTTGCTTCACGTAAAACCTACTATCACGAAATATTTCTGAAAAAATAATTCTAAACGTTCGGCTGAATCGTTTAAACTAGTCATCTGAATAACTACAATGCCTTCAACGCATGGGGGCTAGTTTTAATTGAGGTAATTGATGTACAACGCAAATCGTGCATTAAAAAAATTTACTACCCAACAAAGCATTTCTACTAGAAACACCAATTTGACTGCCTTAAGAAAAACACATACTCACTTACACCAGACCAATATCTCATCCCACATCTTGGCGCCTAAACATAGGATGGATGACTCCACGTTCAACTCTAAGATTCGGACCTTGCATCATTTTTGACGTCTTGTAGTAGATGTCAATACGAGCGGACGCTCTGCCCCCGTAAAGAAATTGCAATAGAAGATCCGTTGGTAACACTTGCCGCTGGACGAGTTGTTTTATATTTCAAGATAAACTGGTGTGGGCAAATAAACACAAAGATGCAGAAAAAGATGGGACAGGAGCAGGTGCAAACTTTCAACTGAATTTTTTTATTTGTCCCCTCTCAATTATATGCTCACGAAAACACATTGTCACGTGGTTACATTGTCAAACTCAAACAGCTTGCAAGAAGCAGCGCAGAAAATGAGGCTCACTATCGAATAAGGATATCGACAAGTCGCTAATACAAGCATTGCCTTTTCAAGAAATAATAATTGCTTGATATGTGGGGTTTAACGTTCCAAAACCACCATATGACTATGAGAGACGCCGTAGTGGAGGGCTCCGGAAATTTCGACCACCTGGGGTTCTTTAACGTGCTCCCAAATCTGAGCACACGGGCCTACAACATTTGGACCTCCATCGGAAATGCAGCCGCCGCCGCCGGGATTTGATCCCGCGACCTGCGGGTCAGCAGCCGAGTACCTTAGCCACTAGACCACCGCGGCGGGGCTTTCAAGAAATATTAAAGACTTCCATCAGCGCGGGGGCTTTGGTATGGCGGCTCCGAACCAAGATCTTAATCTCTCAGAAAATCAGTGAGCACATGCATGCCTCGCAATGTGCAGGCAAATGCGAGTTGCCATTATGGCTAAGTGAGAGCTCATGTTTCCTGGCACGATCGCTCAAGCGACGCCTCGTATGACTAACGTCCGATTTCCCACAAGATGGCGGGATTTCACAGGCGACACGATTGCGAAAAGGAGCACGCTTTTGCGTATGTAAAATGTGTGACTGACGTCGTCTGTTCATGGCTCTTATCTTAATCGACCTTTTTGAGAAGGAATGCTTGACACCGAAATAAACGGGTCGGTTCACATATAATGTACTCTTAGAGAGTGCGATGTGTTTGATTGGGACACACTTACTTAATCGCTGTTGGAACAGTGGGCAGCTGTTAGAATAACATTTCGTGTTAGGATGCTTCCAGCACATCTGTATCGTTCTCCGTTTCTAAGCTTCCGTACTATAGTCACCTAGCTTGGAGAGGAGAAACAATAATATTTGTGTTTTAGTTCATTTTTAGCGTTCTCACTAAAATATAAAGGTTCGCAAAAACAAAAAAAGAAGAATTACCGTGCAAAATAAGTTTTATACCTTCCGAATATTTATAAGACGTGGTTT
Source organism: Rhipicephalus microplus (assembly GCF_043290135.1). Lineage (NCBI taxonomy): Eukaryota > Metazoa > Arthropoda > Arachnida > Ixodida > Ixodidae > Rhipicephalus > Rhipicephalus microplus. Next base: position 46,589,246 of record NC_134707.1, read on the forward strand.
CCATAAAAAAAACATTAAAGTATTTCTAGTCTAGTTCCATGAAAATTGTTGTCTATCTTCAACACAATATTTTGACATTAACATATTATTTCGCGAGGCCCTAAATGTGCATAAACTGCTAAGGTAAGCATCTGAAGAGAAGTCAGGTTGCAATAATTCTAACGCGTTGTTCATAAACACATGGACTTTTTAAGAAGATTGTCTGTAGCTGATATGGACACCTGGAAAAAAACACGGCTTTTAAGGTAAATTTTTTAAAGTCATATGCGTCGAAATGCAAAACAGTATAAAAACACCTTCAACCTGCAGGCTGAACGAGCTTTTTATAGTGTTTTGTAGCTATTTAAATCTTCCGCAAGTTTTAAGTAGCTGGCCACCTGATAATTCCTCAGAATTTTAGACCTTCGGGGACACTTGAATGGCAAAGCCTGCTTGGTACAATCGGTACAATATGCATTGTACCGATTGTACGCTTTTCAATTGAAGATCAAATATTTTTAGTTACACTGACATGCTCAGTTGACTTCACTGCTTCCCTATTCTACCCAGGAGCATTTTCAGTTAACTTTTTCAGCACTACGCCTGTGAACTGCCCACACCGAGCCAAGCAACACCATCAAGCGATGACGCGGTGTTATCATTCATGTCACTTGACCTGATATCACACTCGCCACAGATTTCATCCACCCGCCACACCATGGTGATGGCAGACAACGAGCTCCTTATTCACGTGCGATAATCGGGTTTACTTAGAATTTTGTACCGCTTCTCCTTCCATGCTTCACTGAAGAAGTGGTGAAACGAGGCCCTTCAGCCCTTCATCTTCAGGTATGATATCCAGCAAATTTACTGGTAAGCCTAATTAGGTTGAACACCAGAAATTGAATATAGGAAATTATTGGAGGATGTGTAGGCACAATTTAAAGTATCGCAGCATCTCGTTGAAGCCTCGGGGTCACATTGATATCACAGCCGCTTGTGGATGTTGCTTTGAGACCGATGTAATAATGAACAAGGCTGTTCTTTTTTGATATAGTCGAGAAAATGAAACATGGAGCCATAAGGTCACAAATACATCATTAGTAAGTTATTAGTAACGGCATACAAATAGAACAGCGGTAATAAATTACGATGAAGCAGCGATGCACAAGCCAGTCGAGACTTATTCCTGCAGCCTCAGCCACAGGTGGCACGTCGCCAGCCTACCTGATGTATATACCAATAAGACGTAGGAGCACGCAAGTTGTCAAAGACAATTGCAACAACTAGCACTGCTTATCACTGCCGAAATTCTCCCTAGTCTACTACTGCGACACTGACGAATAGACTAAACTTAGCTCACCTGTTTTTTTTTTATTTTTACTGCTATCACTGCAGGAGCTTTATGAAAACTACAATGACGCATTGCCTGAAGTGCATGGTTTATTTAGAAACCAAAAAAAAACCACAACATAAAGAAATGCGACTCGCTAGCGAGCTTCACATTCCAGTCACTTGACGTTGTCCATTCAATATAACATAAATATCAGCATGTAAACGCTTTACTTACCATCCTTGAACTCGGTGTTCTCCGTATCGTACTTCCGTTGATAATTCTTCCAACAGGAGCTGAAATTCCACAGTCTGAAATCATTTGCGTAAAATGCCATGCTTAGTGGGGCTGCTTCTATTATAACTTTGTTCTCTCTCAACGTTTTGAGTAACATTCACCGTTATTGTTGATCTGGTATCGTGCGACTTGTGCGAAAATTGAGTTGATGAATTCAACATGCAAAGATAAAAAAGTATGGTTTCCTGTTATGATTATTGTTCAGCATATACATTTTTATTTTGAACCCTAGGCGTCTGGAACAGCAGGTGGGCTTGAAAGAATGCCCACGCAGTAATAAGTTGAGTTTTTCATGCTGGAGTGAATAGGATAGGTGTGCTTGGTGTGGAACGTCAATCACTTGTAAACAAAAGCCATAGAACTTACAAAATTTCTTGACGTATATTCATTTGCACCGAATAAAAAATGCTGTAAAGTCTTTGCTCATGATTAAAAACACATGCATACAAATTACGCTTATTTTTCCTTGACTGTGCTGATAGCATAAGTTTGGATTAACAGGTCTCCTGCCACAAGTTGTCTTGATGATTTGTTTTGTTTTCGGACATCAGACTAGTTCTAACAAAATAAGCCGCACAGCAGTATTTCAGGCACCAATAATGCGTCCTGTAATAACAAGCAGCAGTTTGAAATATATAAGCTTTTAGCCTGAAATGATACTAAAAAGAATGGTGTTGGAAATGCCGTGCACAAAAATTTGATAGAGACATGACAGAATTTCATCAGGCTCTCCTTCTCGAGTGAAAAAAAAAACAAGAATACTGGACGGTAATTGTATTCCACAGGACAATTATAAAACAGACGTGAAGATATCTAACTGAAATAGCTTTCAGTAAAAAATAATGTATAAAGTAGTGTTTGATGAAACAGATCATAATGTTCAATGATAAGACATAAATCAGTTGTGCTAAGTTGGCCTAGCGATGTATTTTGGAATTATCTAAACCGTAGTCCAACAAGTAATCTTTTCTCCCCTCCTGACGGTGCACGTGAATATTAGGAGGGAGCTGGTAAACGCGATCAGTTGTATCTGACCTCCGAAATATTGCAACGATGTTAAAAAAGCTCAGTGGGAACTTTGCACTATTGTCCTAATCCTACAAACTTAAGTTACCTTCCAATTCAGCCACTGCCTGGACGGTGATAACTTTTCACAGATACTCCCTGCTTAAAGGGTGATAAAGCTACAAGCACCACTGCCCATTCGCTGGACGTGATGCTCAACGAGTGCTTTGTTTAGGGCGAGTCATATGTCTGTCATCCGCCAAGGTCCCACTAATATGTTCTATAAGAAAGCGCACGGAATGGCCGTGGATAAATTTTAAATATTCTCGCAAGTAAAAAATGAAAACATTTCCACTTAAACACATCCCCTTAAGAGGCTCCAGGATTCGCAGTCTTCCCACTCGATCAAAGTATAAAACGCGAACTAAGGCGTGTGCATGAGGTACAAAGTTTAATGGGCATGCACTCTTGTTCCGCTGCATGAGCCACGATACCTTCCTAAAGCAAAATTTTGTTTTAGTTCTAGTTAGGTGAAAGGAGTTTATAATTATGGAGATACTTCAGGCGTAAACTGATCTTTTATCGTCTGTGCCATGGCACTTTGAGAGATTGTGCACGCCTGCAATATCCATAACACAGATTTCGATGAGTTCACCATTCTAAAAAACCTTCGCAACCTCAAGAGACTACGCAATAAAATTTTGCTTCTACTATTACGAAATGCGAGTGAACAGCTGTAAATAGTAAATACATTAGTACATTAGGTTCCAAAGAAAAAACTAAACTTAGTTTTTTTGCCGAACCTCTTGTGCTGAAGCTATTTCAAATAGACAGCCTAATCACGGTGCGTTGGCTACAAAAAGAATGGCTAGAAACACTCCCCACACTTTTTTCTAAATAGCATTTTAGCAATTATGTTTCGTCTTTGATTGACGATTGCACTGTATCCAATCTAATGGACGCTTAAGAAATTCCAATAGAAGAATTATTGAATTGTTACACCAATAATAAAAATGCAGAGGGAGACAAAAGGAGGAAAAAGGGAGGGAGGGTAACGAAGCTTTGACTCGGTTGGCTACCCCAATCTTGCAGTGTGGGAAAGGAGGAATAATATTATTTAAAGGAAAGGGGGCCACTTTTGAATCGTGGAGACAAGTGCGATTCTATTTTGACTGGCTCAAGGTAGTACTCCAAGAGGAGTGTGGTTGTGATACAGGCCAGCAACAGTTTGCAAAGCACAAAAGGAAGGCGAATCAGTTGGCGGAGTTCTTGTGGCAGAACGTCAGGTCAACATTTACTTCAAAACCACGACTGGCTGCAACAGGCAGTAGTGTCACTTACCTGGGTGACGTAAGGATCCCTGCAACTGTGGAGCAAGTCCTCAAAAAGGGTCCCAAATACAGTTTCCAACCCCGTTCAACGCGTCCTGAAATGTTGTCCCACGTGCATCGATTTGGCCAACGTGTACAAGAGCAGGACCAGCAGAGGGCCATCGGGGATGGAATAGACTGCCTGGTGAAAACCGTGAGTGATCAGCGGGTTCCTAGGCCTCCTCTAAAATTTGTCGTCAAGGCACTCAAAGAAAGGAACTTGATGGTTCTAACCTCAGACAAAGAGGGAGGATTCGTGGTTCTTCCTGAACGCATGTACGAGGACAAGGCACTAGATGCAGTGTGCAAAAACTTCAAGGAGGTGCATTTCTGTCCAAAGAAACGGAAAACCATGATACAAAAACTGTTGAAAGAAATGAACCTTGATGCGCTCTGCAGAGAAGTGGTAAAAACAAGCAATGTGACGCTACAGTCATTTTTCACTTGCAAGACGCACAAGTGTGACTACCCGCTTCGCCTCATTGTGTCCGAGAAGGGCAGCTGGCAAAGGGTAGTGTCACGGTACCTACAAAGCGTACTTGGCTCTCTTAACAGCGGTGACCCTTTCTTAGTGCGAAGTTCTTTGGAAATCGTTTCTACTTTGAAGGAAAGCTTACCAGTGGCGTCCATGGCTTTTTCAATTGATGTGGAAGAGCTTTTTTACTCAATTCCACATGGCGCGCTTTTTGATGCTGTCAGGAGTGCAATCGAAGAATTCGGTGAAATTAGTTTCCAAAACAAGCATGGTATCTTCGTGAATAACTTTTTGGGACTTTTAAAATTCTACCTAGAGTCCACTGCAATCGGCCACCAGGAGGGCACCTACGTCCAAAAAGCTGGAATTTGTATTGGATCTGCAGTCGCACCTGTTCTTAGTGACATTTTCTTGGCAGCCTTCGACCAACGCCTGAAGGATGATCTGTCCCATTTGGATGTCGTTCGCACCTTCAGGTATGTGGACGACTACCTTATCGTGCTTGGGAAGGTCCCATGTGAACGGGTACAAGGTGTTGTGAAAGGTGTCCTTGAGGTTTTCAACAGACACTCCAGTGGCCTGAAGTTCACGCACGAAATGCCGGTTGATAATGAGATCCAGTTTCTGGACCTACGGCTGAAGTTTGCCAAGGAGCACATCTGCTTCAAGTACAATCCGCGATCGAAGAAAGGCTTGTTGCCTTTTGATAGTGCGCACTCGAAGTTGATTAAGAGGGGCATTGTGTTGTCAGCTTGTGCGGAAGCCCTCGACAAGTCTTGCCCTCATCTGATCTCTGAAAGCTTCGAGGATCAGGTAGCTCGTCTGGGTGCGGCTGGGTACCCAGCACAGTTTTTAGCTAGCGCTTGTGAAAGCCTTCTTAAAAAATACAAGGGCGGGGGTCCAACTGTCGAAGGAAGGGAGAAGAGGCCTATTCATGTTATGCCTTACTTACATAGTGTTTCCCATAATGTAAAAAAGGTGGCTAAGAGGTACGGTGTTGATGTACTGTTTTCTGCGCCTACAAAGTTACGTCAGATCTGCTCGTTAATGACTAAACAGAAGAAGGCAAAATGCACAAAAAAGCATGCGAACGTGTTCATTAGGTGTGTATTTGCGGTTGTATATCTGATTCCTTTGTCGTGTGGGAGGGTGTACATAGGGCAGACGGGGCGTTGCCTCAACGAACGCTTGCGTGAGCACAGTCTGGCCGTAAAAGGAAAAAATGGCGGTCATTTAGATTTCCACTGTAGGACATGCGGTTGCACCCCCCGTTTCGAGAGTGCGTCAGTCATGGCTAAGGCGCGTGAAAAGACCGAAAGAGAGATAATTGAAGCGTACTTTATCAGGCAATATGATGACAAGTGCATAAGCATGCCTTCCATTTCACTTTCGGACAGGGAAATGGTCTTTCTGCAAGGTCATGTGTAATGTTGTGGCTGACGCCTTGCATTGTGTTCTCTTCCATTCATCTTTCTTTGTGTTGTTTATTAGTGTTCTTGTTTTCTTTCCCATGTGACGCTACGGAATGTTTTGTTAGATTTTATGTTAGTATAGTTTTTGACTCTCTCGGCGTACTGCTTCTTCTGGTTTCTCATTTGGGGCTGCTTGGAGTGAATATGAAAATGTTAATTTATTGTTTTATTTGGTGCTAAGCGCTATTTTTAGGGTTTTAAAACGAAAATCTCTAGAACATGTTTTCATTTTTTCATGCTTTAGTTGATGCTTGGTGCAATGAATAATAAAAGATAAAAGATGAGCGCACACCTTGGGAGTAAGCAGTTTAGATCGTGGTGGGTATCACTTTTGTATTTTGCCATTTTTCACGTTTGTCATTGTGGTGACAGTCAATTTTGATTTGATTTGGTTGGCTTTGTTTGCGGCGTCTTTGGTTTTGTGCGCATCGTGGAAGCGCAGCGTAGCATGTATATATTGGCTTCAAAAAACGACAATAAACAGTTGGTAGTCTGCACTCTTTCCTGTCTCTCTTGTTTTTTTCTTCAAGTTTGTGCAGCAATTCAATTTTTCGATTTTTAGAACTCCCACATCTCAATAAATCAAGGAAAGTATCTATACAGTTTGTAGCCCCTAGAAACATAGAAAACCAAAAGTACGATTTTTTTTTGCAGCCGGCTGTGTCACGTAGACTTCTGCTGAGATACAATAATATTTTATAAAAAAAGGTTCTTCAAACTAGTCAGACAATTCAAATACAAGGCAACTTTCAAACAAGGGGCTACCTTACGCCTTAGCCTAGAAATGTCGCGTGTTTCTTTTGATCGTGCCAATCGGTCGCCATTTTGTAACCTGAGAGTATCATGTATATATGTTTGCACATACTAGAGATAGCTCGAGAATATGCTAGAGAATATGCTATTCTAACCCACCGCATAAAAATATTTATGGCCTTGCTCACAAGGCAGCTTCTTTCATAGCTTCTGTGACAGCGCGCGTGTGACTTGCTAGATTAACTTATGGGGAGATGGCAGAGTTTACAAGATACGTCCCCAGGTGTTACAATGGTTTGAGCTGCTTTCGCCTTTCGTGGTTTCAGGTGTTATGAAGGCCGCCCTGGTGCAGGTTATACAAGGCTCAACCAACTGTATAGGAAGTGTTTTCATCAGAAAATAAACATTAACTCATGGTAATGAAAGAAAAAATTATGTTCTATGTCATGCCTGCAAGGGCACACTTTGTTCATGAAAACTATTTAACACGCGCGAAAGTAGCCTTGAGCATTAAGTTTATTGTAATTGTAACATTACCAAAATCTAATTTCGCGGTTCACGGACAAAAAGCCGTAGAAGGCCCTTACAAATTTGGCCACAATATCTATAATAGCATGGTGCGCCAGAGCAATCTGCGTAGTTGCATAAATTCAGCTCTAAATCTATTCTGTGAGTTGTCTAAGCCATGTCAGAACGCCCACTACTCATCATGCTAAATTTCATCGTTACACTATGCTGCTATGGCAAGTCTAGTGCACCCTTTCTTTTTTCTGATGATGTCTAGTGTCAAGCGCTTAGTTTTCGTGTGCTTGCTTTATGTTACGGCCTTTTCAAACGATTTGCTGTCAGGTTGGATGATCACAGAGTCTATCTTCTGTCTAACTTTTGTAAGCCTCCGCAAGTACCCAACGGCAGCAGTACCTGGTGACCAACGTGACGCAATGTGGATCAACCTTTCGCGAGGCCGGAATTTTTCTTATTTTCTTATTAGGAGAAGTAGAATGTGGGGTATAGGCAGATCTATCCTTTAAAATAACGCACGTACAACCAATTACCGCCCTTGCAGACAGCGATGAAAACACTTTCATGCTCCCACTATCAGCGTGGGAGTCGACACAAATTGCCCGCAGGTTAACAGAACAGTTCACATGCCGGTGTTACGGGACCTACTGATCGTACGTGGCGCTGCGCTGGGCGCCTCACCCGACCACATACAACCAGAGATGAACATTGTCTCGTACACGACGGTGCACTGGCTGGTAAAAAATAGCATCGCCCTGATGCTAAAAGAACACACTACAAATAAAAGAAGAAAATTGCAGGCGCGCAATAAAAGCAAAACGATGAACACCTCCCCGAAAGGAACCCGGATGGGATGCGAAGCAGAAGCGTTGCGCACGGGTGGCGTCGCGGGTTGAACGGTGCTAACGCGGGTATTGCAAACAGTGCTGGAAAATTCGTTTGCAGTGATGGCTCGTGCAGGTCTTGTATGTGACACGTACAGACACGTTTGAACGCGTACGTTAGCGCGCGTAATGTTTATTGTGCGTGAACCAATGAGAAGGTGGTCTAGTGACCGGTGGTCGCGGCAGGTGTTGCAGGCGTACGGACGAAGCGGCAGCAGTGGGACGAAGCGGCAGCACGCGGCAGGTGAGGGAGAGAGTGACGTTCGCGCACACTGCGAAGGTAGCATGACATCAACGCGCAGCAGGGGCGTGACCTACTTGGCACAGTGCCAACAGCTGCTCCACGCGGCGCGCTCGTACGGAGGGACAGCGTTACACAGGTTAGTCAAAGAACTGCTTCGCATCTAAAGTATAATAAATATTTCTGGGCTTTTACGCCCGGTGACACGATACGAATATCAGAGACGCCGTAGTGAAGGGCAGAAGTTTGATGTTCTTTAACGTGCACTGACTTTGGACAGTAGACGGACCGCTACCATATTGCCTACATCGAAATGCCTCTGCAGTGGCCGGCCACTGCAGTGCCACCGTAGTGACCGGCCAGAGTGCTTAGCTGCTGCCACCGCAGCAGCCGAGCACTCTAGCCACTGATCCATCGAAGTAGACAACAATAAAAGTGTATTCACCCTTTAACTCTTAACAAACGCTTTCAGGTGCACAAGGTGGACTATTTCTGATCGAGGGTGCCGTCGCTGTGATTGTGTTAATCAATCAAGCACAAAGTCTTGGACTAAGGGCTCCTATCGTCGGGTAATTTTGAAACTTCCGAAATACTGGCGCAAGAGTTTTCTCTTTGACCACGGAGTCTAATCGACGTACACTCAATAACACGGTCACCGAGTGCGTACTGTTGGTCCCATCGTCATAGGTTTCAGGGTCGGCTGTCCGTATGTTGCCGCTCTTCGATACGTATTCGAGCAAGTGCGCGGGGTTTTTCGGTACGTTGAAGGAAGCTGGCGACGTTAATTATGATGTTCCCGTCGTCGGGGTGAGGAAACGTCGCATCCAGCATGGTTGTGACCGAGTAGTCGAAGACAATCTCGAAAGGAATCACCTTCGTTGTGTCCTGTGATGCTGTGGTTTACGCCAACGTGACGTACAAAAGGACTTTATCCCACATGATGTGCTCAACGCCGACGTAGGCACATGGTGAGAATGGCAGCGAGGGTCCGAATTGGTACGCTTCACTAAGGCCGTTTTTACCCTTGTGGCCATGTTTTTACAATAAACAGGGCGGCTTAAGCGTCGAATCTGAAGCATTATATAGGTCTGCGCTGAAGGGCGCAGCTCTACAAGCGATAAGGTTCATGGGTGCGCTGTACCGGAGAACCATGAGAGCTATGAGGGCACCTATCTCGCGCCCTCACCCTATGTCACGTATGTGCTTGTGCGCTGGTCGGTGCACAGACCAGTACAGAGGGAGACCACACCCGCAATAAATCAAGAGTATTGATGGGCTGACTTGGGTCAGAAAGAAAGCCAATATTCACCGCTCGGCGACGGCGAAATGCAACAGCGTGCTGGAACGGTTGCCTCCAGACTGCCCGCCGTCCACCGCAGAGGTCTCGGCTGCTGACCCAAAGGATGCATGTTCGACCCTGGTCGCGGCGGTCGCATTTTCATGGACGCAGAACCGTAGAGCCGCGCGTTCTGTGCGGTGTCTCTGCACGTCAACGAACACCTGATGGCCGAAACTTTCAAAGCCCTACACTACGACGTCGCTTATAATCATATCGTGGTTATGGGACGTCAACCCACGGATATTATTATCAGACCAGCCACTGGCGATTGCGGTGGTTCCTTATCTATTCGTTTCGTCGCAAACATTCATTCATCAGCATTGCATACGTCTACACTCAATCACAAGTGAGACCTGCGGGAAAAGAAAGAGATAACATAGTCCACTTCATTTCCTTTTTTCAAAATCAATCATGGACAAGGTCGTTGTTGCTCTATAAAATTTTGGCAGATGTGAGGCATTCTAGTAAAGCATTTCATGTTAATTAGTATTCAGTGAGTGGAAGTATAAGTAATCTTAGCCGAATATTCGCAATTCAGCCAAGCGGCATACGAAGTTCATCGAGGTCAGTTGTTCGGCTTACCTGGCCAGCCGACTACACTTGCGTGTGTCGCGGTACCACGTAACGCCGGAATTAACGATAAGCACAGACGTCAGTACCACTGCAGTGAAGCGATGTCAAGGTCTATTCGAATAGGTCGCCAAAGTTTCGGTAAAAAGTGCTTCAGAAGCCATTGCCAGCGACGTCATCATGGGAAGTTATTGCAGCGGCGATTCAGGCGCCACTGCGCGTGAAGGGAACAAACACTAATAGAGAAAAACTAAGTTTAATTCAAAGTCGAAACACTTACTATGCTTTACAAATGGCATACTTTTTCCTTAACAATATTATGTAGGTATAAGGAGCAGAAAATTTATGACAGTTCTTTATTATTACAACCAATACTTTTCTAGCGCCCTCTGGTCACGCATATAACACTCAGTGCAGCTCTTGCACTTCATAAAAAGGCACGCTCATAAAATTAGTCTGCAATTAGACACACCCTCTCAAGTGTTCTCGTGCTCTGTACTTGCTTGCTTTCTCGGCAGTTCGCGAAATCGGGAGGTGCGTTTTATCGTTCATGAACGTCTGAAGTGCAGTGTCCAACGGGAAGCGGCACGACTCCTCGGGATTACATTCAACGCCGAGTGCTTTCGTCGGTACCTGCGAGAACGATGTGCTGTACAAGGATGCAGCTGCGAAAAGACGAATGCCTGCCTGGTGACCCACATCTCCTAGATAAGAAACAGAGGTTTTGGTTCGGAGAACAGTGCTCGCTGGACTTTCATGCATCACTATTCCTGTGGCTCGGTTTCTGTCTCCTAGATAAGAAACAGACGTTTTGGTTCGGAGAACAGTGCTCGCTGGACTTTCATGCATCACTATTCCTGTGGCTCGGTTTCCTTCTTCAACATGAAGTGCCAACTATTATTCGCGTTATCGGTGAGCAGATGATCATGTTATCTATCAGGCTACAATTCGCGTATAGTGGTAATTTATTATAGCATAATACAAAATGAAGACAAGGAAAGTAGTGGCCGCAGATTTTTATTGTGCTTATTACCATTATGTGCAGTATTATATTAGAGCTATTGTGAACATCATATAAAACTGTAATGTCATCTTATTCGTGTGACTATAGTCGTCGTTTCTTCCTGTTAAAGCTGAAGAACACAAGCATTGTACATGATAAAGAACCTGTGTATGTGTGAAGCTAGTAAGCAACGCTGCAGAAATGACAGGTATACGCTATTGGTTGCTCTATTCCATCTACGGAAGATGCCACGAACATCGAAAAAAAGTTCGAAGAATAGGTTTCCCTGTAAGACCGAGGCTAAGTGGACGGTAGTACACTTCAACATCACTAAGTAGTCGTGAGTCGGTATCAGATTAGCTGGCGTTGACTTGACGTGCACTCGTGCAGGACTCGGTGCAGGACTCGGTGGCTCGGTTTCCTTCTTCAGCATGAAGTGCCAACTATTATTCGCGTTATCGGTGAGCATATGGTCATGTTATATATGAGGCTACAATTCGCGTATAGTGGTAATTTATTATAGCATAATACAAAACGAAGACAAGGAAAGTAGTGGCCGCAGATTTTTATTGTGATTATTACCATTATGTGCAGTGTTATATTAGAGCTATGTGAACATCATATAAAACTGTAATGTCATCTTATTCGTGTGACTAGTCGTCGTTTCTTCTTGTTAAAGCTGAAGAACAGAAGCATTGTACATGCTAAAGAACCTGTGTATGTGTGAAGCTAGTAAGCAACGCTGCAGATATGACAGGTATACGCTATTGGTTGCTCTAATCCATCTACGGAAGATGCCACGAACATCGAACAAAAGTTCGAAGAATAGGTATCTCCGTAAAACCGAGGCTAAGTGTACGGTAGTACACTTCAACATCACTGAGTAGTCGTGAGTTGGTATCAGATTAGCTGGCGTTGACTTGACGTGCACTCGTGCAGGACTCACCGGCGATTGCCTTTACGCCAGTCCTTAGCGATCAGGGGTCTATCAAAAGTAATTTGACTTCAACTTTCGCGCAAGCGCATGTAAAATGACGTCACTTGTGTACGAGCTATTGCTTCACATCCGCTTTATTTCTTGCTTCACCGGAAATGTTCCCTCCTCACACAGATAGTGCTAAGCCCCATGAGCAACTGATCAGCCGCCATTTTCTGAGCGTACGTGCTTCGGTGGGGCCTTCGCTGCCAGTTTTACCTATACCTCGGCGAAATTACACGTACGACGATGTGCATATTGTAGGTCTCATTGGAGGCGAGATTTTCCTTCATTGTTTCTCTTCCAATTTTTCGCTAATCTGCAAGCCGCCGATCCTCAGTGCTGCCGCGCGGCGATCTGCATTCGCGCTGTCCGTGTGCTTACATAGACATTGAATCACGTGTGACGCATACCGCTATATAACAAAGGCCACGGAATGTTGGTATGTGCCACAAGTAGATAGATAGATAGATAGATAGATATAGATAGATAGAGAGATAGATAGATAGATAGATAGATAGATAGATAGATATAGATAGATAGAGAGATAGATAGATAGATAGACAGATAGATAGATAGATAGATAGATAGATAGATAGATAGATAGATAGATAGATAGATAGATAGATAGAACGTGTCAAAGTGTTTTTGGAAATGCCCCACATTTTAAAATATTGAAAGCAGCTGATACACTTCGTTTCTTGCTGTTGATTGTTTATGCTGCACCGCCATACCACCCACTTTGACATGTGGGCAACCTAAATAATGCAATGCTTCACAAAAGTATGTTAGACCTCAGACACGTTCACTACGTTTAAAGAAACAGGGTTCATTATCACAATAAGTGTTGCAAGTCGAGCACAATGGCGGGCATGATGCATCGCTCCCTCTTTGCCAGTCCTACAAATGGCTTCATTTTCCAAACAAAATATTTCAGAAAAGTATTTGATGAACCGCTGACTCTTATTTTGTACTCCTAGAACACCATTTGTTAGGTTCCGAAGCAGTCGCCATCTTAACTGTGAATTTTAACCGAGTGATGAATGCATGCGGCTGGGGGACATGTGATCGTGTTTACAAACACACCACAAAGAATAACGTTCTCCTTGTTTTACGCATTGATGATTCACATCGATTCTCCTTACGTCACAGTCAAGTAGGAGTTCATTGGTTTTCCGGACACAGCGATACTTACAAATTTGGAATGTAATCGCCATCGCAGCTGTTTTGCTTTAGAACATGCCACTAAAGATGGCACAAAACAACTACTGATGGGAGCATTCTTTGCAATTCTGAAATCATTACAAAGTCTATGTGCGGAAAACTTCGACATAACATAAAATGGTACAAAAACACACCTCAACAAGAGGTTACGCCACGTTTCATGTGATGACGTAACGTGATTACCTCAGCGCATCAGGCGTCAAGCAACAAGTCAACGCACCGATGCTGGTGCGATTACGTCGTTTACGTGAGACGTTGCGTTGAATCATTCGATTGTCGGTTTTTTTGCAATAACGCCTCGTAACATTATGTGAATATATAACCAAGTTCGACGTCACGCCAGGCAATCATGTCTTTGTGACGTACTCACATCGCACGATGAAGTCAGTGCATCCCTTCGAAAGAACTTGCACACTGCCACCTAACCACTTCCTGGCACTTTCTGCGGGTGATCCATATTCTGGATTTCCATGCCAGTTCCAATGAGAGGCTAAGAGCTTAGTTCTGAAACCTCAAAGTCCTAATGAAACCGCAGATAGTAAAAGGCTGCCATTGTTGGAACCACTGACAGCAAGTAAGCGCACAGAATGCAACAATAAATTTGTCGAGGTATTTTTTATATGGTATAAATATTTCCACTTGTACTAAACCCAGAGTTCTATACGAAGATCTCATCTTTAGACACGTTCTACGTTACGGGTATATTGTATATGTTTATTATTTTCGATGACAACAACGTTCTACACTAAAATTTTCACATGCACAGCGAGAGAAAGATGACATGTACATATTTTAAGGTATTAAACGGGAAACTTTTCTTACCTAATAATACACCCATTTTTCTTCGTTTTGCATTCCTGTAGCCTTCATCATCCGTTTCGATAAAAATAAACACTTTTTGTACGCTAAATTCAGTGTGCATATAGAAATCACGCTTATAAATCATTTCAAAACTATTTTATTCTGGCTCTAGAGGAGTGACCACACAGTGAGCATTGAGGTATTTTTGACAATCTGACAAACTGAGGCGCTTGGACTGTACTGTACTTGTTAAGGGTGCTTAAGTCTTTTCCATCGATCTATTCTGTCCAGTGAATCGTTTATCCAGTCAATGAACATGGAAACCTTTGTGTGCATAACAGGTGCCGGTCCGCGATTTTGCTTCTGCCCGAATGTTACAATGCCGTACTGAACGGATCTCCCTCCGGAAATGGCTGTCACTGGATCTCCAGAGTCACCCTGCATCAATCCAAAACCATTCATGCTCTTATAGACTAACCATGCGAAAAAAAAGAAACAGTGAAAGTATATCTAGAGCAGCTTGTGTACGCATATAAACAAAATGTTATTGTCTAGGGGGCATCCAGAGAATGACCGAACGTGGGGTGAATGGGGCTGGGAAGTCCTTAACTGCGCCATCTCCTTGTGAAGAGAGAGGACTTGCAGCTTTGCGTCGCTGCGCGCCCTCTCCAACTATAAAGTGAAAGCGTAGCGTTTACTCTACATGCCACGCACTGAGCCTATTAAAAGCGTGACCACAAGTATGCTTTGCAGCGCGTCGGGGCGTGTTTCCTTGACCCGGCATAGTTACCTTCGGACAGTAGTCACCCACCCACATCTCTCCAATGGAGAGATAGAGCAGGTGACTAAGCGAAGCTGTGCACTCTCTCCCTCCATATGAGAGATGCCTCGGCGCCGCCTCCAAAAGGCACGCGCTGACTTGCGGCAACGAATACGCAGTGTGGTCAGGCCTTAACGCTTACGAGCGTTATGATATGGAAACGTTTGCATTGTGCTAGCATAAGTGGCTATTCTTTCTAACCGTATATTTCGGCTGCTACCGAATATTAATTAAGCTGTGATGTTTACTTTGTGTATTTACTTAATAAGTGAGAGCCTCCGAAGAGAACCCCTTTCAGTCACAGCAGCCTCACTCGGAGACGCGACTTTTGTCAATGAATTACTCTGCGCTATCGGCAAAGAAGACGCCACGTACACTGAACTGATAAAAATAGAATCGCTCTTGTCCCCTGAAACTCCTTTATGTCAGACCTGGTTGCGCTATTTCGCTTCACACAACAGCTTCGCTTATGGAAGTACCGAGATGAACTAGACATTGAACGTGGAATGTTCTGACAAAAGCTCTGATTTTTTTTTTTATCTTATTAGAAATTCTCGCTCTCTGCAGATACCTATCACATGTCAGTTGAGGAGGCTGTTGAACTGTATTGATGGGAAATATCGCATGACTCGATGTACAGGCATTTCACAATTGTTTATGTAGTGATTTTATATTGCCTCCACTGCAGGTGAATTACAAGGCTGCAACTTCTCTCAAGCAAAATAATACCTAAGTAGTAAAAGATTTGGTCCAACCGTTTATTCATTGGAAGCAAAGTAATACCTGGCGGGTCGAAGAATATTGACTTCTAAAATGAACTAGAATTTATGGCAACATTTTTACTTGCTTTGAATTTATAGCATTAGAACCGCCAACTAAAAGAATAACTCTGAGGATTTCTACAATGGTTGCTTAAGCGTTGCAGCCATGCCCATAAAAACGATGGTTTCACCACTATTGCTAGCAGTAAAGACTGTGCAACACGTCAAGTCGAAATACGTACCGTGTATGCCGTTTGGTACAGGTTCTTAGTGCACATAAAAAGCTTCCACACTTTTGCCTTAATATGCTTCCACTGGTGGGCCATTGCAAGGCTACAACTTCTCTCCGACAAAACATTTGCCATATAGTAAAAGATGTGGTCAGATGGTTTATTTTCTGAAAACAAAAGGGAAACATGACTGATAGAAACACTTCGAATTTTTTTGCAGTACAATAAATCTTCTGTCGTGCTGAAATGAGTAAATTTGTACACTTTGTAGTCATCACCTTTCAATGTTACTCGTGCTGCGAAAACATCTACGCATCTGCACGAAGTGGATCATCACCGGTGGGCATAGCAGTGGGGATTCTTTATTCGTCACAATGCCCACCGATGCGTATATATGAGTCTGAAGAAGCTTAAGATTTCGTTATAATTCTATCGGTATAGTAATATTGAAGACTGAAGTGTCGTGCTAACACTTACGCATGTTAACAGCACCATATCCAGCAATCAACATTTGTCCAGCTCGGATTCGTTTTCCTTGCCAAGGAAGACAAACAGGCCTCACGAACCTGTCGTATCTGTCGATGGGTCTCGACAGCTGTGCAAAGAAACACAGTTTCGTTGTAAATGAATGGTTGGTTTCTTTTTATAAAACAAAGAGTGCTGCTGAATTCAGCCAGTATCGTTTTTTCCCGTTCAAGGTGCACCATCGTATGAAATAAAAAAAAACTAGAAATAGTTTCGCCAAGTCTGAAGGTGCATAATATACTTAAGTATAACTGTTATGCCTAAAGGCACTTTTTAGAATAAAGGAAGAAAAACACATGTTCCTAAGCTGCATGAAACACTTGTAAATAATAGGCTTCAAGAGTTGGCAAGGAGAGGTTCACAAGGTTTTCACATTCATGCCAGCTCTCATGTGTACTTCTTCAAGAGCTAACTTTTCTGTCGGCTTATACACATTTCAGTTAGGTAGTCTAACGATATATTATAAGCCGCTAATCCCAGGGGTATTGGTACACACTGGTTTCACTGTCATTAGCTGACACGGTACACAGACTGCCTTCATAGTTGTGCTGGGCGCCGATTGTATTGCTTGTGTAACTGAACAGTGGAGCTACGAAATATACCTACATATTGTGGTGTGTCGCTCAAAAAAAAAAAAGGGGGCACAGCATAAAGTTGCAATATCTCGAAAACCACACGAAATCTACGGTCACGTCTAACAGCTATTTCACGACACGCTTAAGGCCTGTCCATATATTCTACCATATGCAGTTTGCACAATCGTGTAGAAAGTAAGGTGTTTAACTAAATATGCTTACGTGTTTATTGATAATGATATGTGGGGTTTAACGTCCCAAAACCACCATATGATTATTAGAGATGCCGTAGTGGAAGGCTGCGGAAATTTCGACCACCTGGGGTTCTTTAACGTGCACCCAAATTTGAGCACACGGCCCTCCAACATTTTTGCCTCCATCGGAAATGCAGTTGCCGCAGCCGGGATTTGATCCCGCGACCTGCAGGTCAGCAGACGAGTACCTTAGCCACTAGACCACCGTGGCGGGGCGTTTACGTGTTTATTGCTACAATCGAGCGATGTGTTTGTAAATATGCTGTACACTTTCACTCACTATATCACCCCCATAGTCAATATATAACGCGCAGAACCTACGCTTGTTATATGATTAGTGGCTTTTAGGTTATGAGATCTTTTGTGGCACTACCGAAAAAAGTTATTATGCGCTTCTATTGACGCAACCTATTTCTTTAACGACTTTCTGTGAACGGGCAGATACTCCTGATTCCTGGTATACATCGAAGGTATGGATATCCGAGCAACATACTTTCAATAAAGCGATGTTGTATCCCGAGTCCAAGTTCCTGTACTTCGGGTGGACCACGGCACTCTCGACGTCGATGTAGTTGTCGTCTTGAAGTCTGGTCGTGTTGTAGTACACAACGACCCTCGCAATGCGGCCCCCCCTGGAAGACAACGTGGCACCTGAATTCCTCATTCAAATCAGTTATACTCGCCGCTTACTCAAGAAACAATCTTGTAAATGGAAAACACACTTACACTACATTATAAAACAAATCGTTTCTATCAATCTTGTCAACCTCCACGCACTCCTACGTTTTTTTTCTATAGTGTTAATTTCGTGTTTGACAACAATGTTCACTCCGATTTGATAAGCATCCATAAAAAATTTAAACGTCATTTCAATCAATGGGCATCTAAGTGCACATAAAATGTTACCGCTTTTTGCAAAAATGTTGAAAGAATAAAAATAGAAGGAGTACCAGTAGTTAGGGTGCTCTGCTGCTCACCAGGTCATGGGTTTGATTATGAGCGTTGCGGTTCCAGTTTATTGAAGGTGGAATGGTACAGGCTTGTGCACTGTGCAATGCTAGTGGCGCAGATGATCGAAATTTTGGGAGCCCTTTAAATACAACGTTTTTTATAATGATATTGTTGAGACGGGAAACCCATGAATCATTAATTATGAGAATAAACTGAGAAGCCACAATATAGGTACTCGAAAGAGGGTCGCATAGTGCGTCTATAATAAAGGGAAAGCCTTGATGCATCATCGAACCGAAAAAATCACCATTCATGTCATCCTCGTCAGCGCATCGTCATCAGCAAGACTACGCCCCCTGCAGGACAAATGCCTTTCCCATTTTTTGTCAGCCGACTTGGTCCTGTGCATTCTGTCACCAATTCATACCCGTAAAATTTCTATCTAAGTTGGCCACCAAACTTTCTGTTTTCCCTTCACCTGCTGGCCGTCTCTTGAAATTCAGTCTGCCATCGTTAATGAACCGCGATAATCTTTCCTTCGTACTATGTGCCCTGTCCTTGACCATTTCTTCTTCTTAATCTCGACTGCAATCTCCTCAACACCCGTTTGTTTCCCAGTACACTCTGTTATCCTCTTGTCTCTTAGCGTTACAGTTATCATTTCGCTTTCCATTACTCGCTGCAATGTCTTTAACTTAAGCTGAACCCTCCTTGTAATACTCCTGGTTTCCGCTCGGTAGGTCAGTACCGGTGCGATGCAGCTGCTTTTTATATTCCTCTTTAGGGATAGTGGAAATCTACTATCATAATTTGAGAAAGCTTGCCAATTGTGCTCCACCCCTTTATTTTTTTTTATTTACTTGAACCTCGTGGTTAGTCTCCGTGTTACTACCTGTTCTAACTAGAAGCACTTCTTCATACTTGAAGGGCGCTGCTACTTATCTCGAAGCGCTGTTCTCTTCCAAGGTTGTTGTACATTACTTTCGTTTTCTGTGGATCGACTTTAAAACGTACCTTTTTCTCTTCCTGTCTAAATATGTAGTCATGAATTTCAATTCTTCGCCATAGTTATTCAGCAATGCAGTATCATCGGTTAAGCGCAAATTACTGAGGTACTCTTCATTTACTCTTATCCTTAACGCTTCTCACGGTAGGCCTCTGAATATCCCCTTTAAGTACGCGCTAAGCAGCAATGCAGAGATCAAGTTCCTTGTCTTACACCCTAATTTATTGTTATTTTGTCTCTTTCTTTACGGAACGGTAAAGTGACAGTTAATCCTCTGCAGATTTCTTCCAGAATGTTTATATATGATTCGTCGACGCACTGATTCCGCATTGTCTGCATGACTGCTGGTATCTCTACTGACTCAAATGCTTTCTCGTAATCTATAAAGGGTATGTATAGTGGTTAGGTGTATTCTCAGCATTTCCGTAACAGCTGACTTACAATATAAATGTGTTCGATTGTTGAGCAGCCTGTTGGAAATCCTGATTGATCTTTTGGTTGATTGAATTCTAATGCCAACTGTGTTAGCAATCACCTTGGTAAGTAACTTGTATAAGACGGGGAACAAGTTGATCGGCCTGTAAATACTCAAGTCCTTCACGTCACCTTTACTACGGATTAAGATGATGTTAGTATTCTTCCAAGATTCTGGCGCCCTCCCCGTGAGAACACAGGTGGTAAGCAGAGTGCCTAGTTTTCTTAATGCAATTTATCTCCCATCTTTCAGCAGGTCGAATGTTACCTGATCCTCACCAGCAGTTTTACCTCTTTTTATTCCGTACAAAGCTTTCCTGACTTCTGTCCTTGCTAGTGGGATATCATCCAGGTTACTGCATTATGGTCGTAGTTGTTCCGGCTGCTGTACAGGTCTTTAGAAAATTCCTCGGCTATTCTATCTTATTCATATTGGTAGCTACTTTGCCTTTGTTGTCCCTTGACGCATACATCTGTGATTTGCCCATTCCAAGTTCCCTCTATCTCAGCGGCTGTGAAGCAACTGACAATGTTGGTGGCCAGATATGTGACGCAGCAAAAGATGCAAAAAATCTCTGCGTCCAGACAGGCTATCATTGAAACCAAAATTTGGCAACGTTTAACGCTAGAACCTTATATAGGGGATAAGTAGAGCTGTGTTTTCAATGAGCTAGAGGGTGGTAAATAAGATATATTAGGGCTCAGTTGAAGTAGGACGGATGAGGCCTATACAGGGCAACAAAACGGGCACACCCTTTGCTATCGTGACTTGGCTGACCAATGAAAACTGGGGCTGGGGTTTTATATCAACAGAAATACAGCTGGTAACACGTAGGAATACTATAATATTACTGAAAGGCTGGCAGGTAACGTAATTAAACTAACAAGAGATTCAAGATGAAGGTTGTATGGACGCGTTTATATCCAGTCACTATTACGTATTATTTGAAAGCTGCTATGATGAAGCGGAGTTGGCAACGAGTAAGGTAAAAGCTCAGTATACTATGCCATAATAGCTGACTACATTGTTTACTATAACACAGGTAGGGAAAAAGCAGGCTAGAGAAGAGGCAGTGGAGAATTATGACATGTGGTGCGAGAGAGCGTAGGAGAGGGCAGGTGTTGTGCTTCGCCTTTATTTCTCTCGTTGTTCACTCTCTCTCCTCCCTGCGCTCCACTTTTCCGTCCGCTCGCACCTCACTCTCTACCGTTCGCTGGCTGGGCGCCTCTCAAGAACATCCGTAAATGCGGGTTCGAGACGCTGCTGTGAAACGCCAACGCTAAGCCGAGAACGCTGTTTGGTTTCTTCACTTCATAGTATTTTTTAACCATGCACGCTGGCTACTAGAGGTGGAAAGGTATTTCACATTTCTAGCGACAGAAATACGCCACGTGCGGTGAACGGCGCTATTGGCTACTCGGTGTAAGAGAAAAAAAAAGAAAACTTTATTCTTCTAACGCTGGATTCTCACTTGCGAAACGCCATCATGGACGCAATGCATTCGCATTTCGTGACGATTCCCTTCGAGAAGGTGGGGTATTTATTTTTGCACTTTCTTTATTGCTACTGGCTAACTCAAATTGAGCTTGCTTGAGGGCGCTTTTCTCTCATGCGCGCGCGGACTAGTCACATGCTAATTTTCGTAGTTGGCGGGCTTTCTATATTAAAGGAAAAATAGAGCATGCAATTAGTACGTTGTTGAATGTACACCACACATATTGTTCCAACTAGTGCACTGCTTTACGCGCAAGGGTCTCATCGATAATTAGATAATTAGGTGAGTTTGCTTAGTTAATTAGGTGAGATATTTAGGTATAATTCGTTTGTCCTTAAAGAAAAATTTTGTCGGAGCTGGTACACTACACTGGGAACAATATACCCCAGATTTGCATCACGTAACGCCAATCCTACATTTTAAAGACCGCGCCGCGGGATAATTAGGACGCCCTGTATATACAAAATATAGGGGAGGGTGGCAGACAAAGTCAACTCCACAAATTGACATAACTGGGCGGGGGGGGGGGGGGGGCACTGCAAGTGGTACCATGCACAAGCCTATATGCATGGGTGAAAAAAAAAGAAGGAAGACAGCATTGTCAAGGTGCATGTATTTCAGTTAATTACGCATTTCCAAGGAGTCGCCTGGAGCAGTCGTTTTGAAGTTAGTATCAATTACAGCGTTGCTTTGTTAGCCGGCAACCCGTAGGGCCTCGATTCGGTGAGCCTTTCTTTTTTGAAAATTGCCTCTCGTCTACGTTGTTAAGTGCATTGCGTAAAGCGTTGCGCTTGCTCACAAAACAATCACAGAAACGCCAGTAGGTGTTACATTGTTTTGTCACTGTTGCACGAGTCACATCAGGAGGTATCGGCCATTAAAACGCGATGAGTGTACGTCTACGTGAAATCTGCTGTTAACCCGAAGAAAGTGCAAAAATCACATTAGCTGTAGTTTTCTGATAGTGACAAGGGGGGATCGATGTATTGACTAAGGATAAAAGAGAAAAAAAAGAAGCTTTTGCATTGCAATCGTCTCGGTTGATCGCATGAGTGACCGTGTGCGTTTTTTTTTCAATTTTTCCCATGATGTGGTGCAGTATAGATGCACAAACGTTCCGATCATGCCCTTTATTTCTCCTTTCAGGGCAATGTTGAAGGTTTCTTTCGCTATGCATAACAAACTAATTGCTAGCGTTTAAAGCTCCAACAATAAATATCGTTTCAAGACAAGCCGTATCTGGAACTGGGGTTATTTTCGACCATTTGAAGTTTTTAATAATACTCCCCAATAAATGCAGAGAGTATATGCAGAGGGAAGGTCTTGTGCTCGCATTTTATTGCCATTAAGACAAGGCCATCTAGGTGGAAAGTTGAAACAGTATCTGCAAGCTGAGAAGAGAGAAAAATAATAAAAAATATTCACTGCCGTGTGATATTGTTGTGTGATGCAGAAAATTAGTTGAAAGATTACCTTTATTTACATCTATGATGCAAATTCAGTAGGCCATTGTCTTCAGTTTAAGAGCAACATTGTACGTCTTTGTTTCCTTTATTAGCAGACATGAACATTTCATGAAAGATCAACTCATAAAATTGTTAGCATTGGAACTACAATATATGTCAAAAAAAGATTGATCCATTCAGTGAAAGTAAATCAAAGCAGAACGGATGTGTTTAGAAAAAGTTGTTAACAGTTCAAAGTACTTGGTACTCTACTACGGAGAAGCGGAAAGGCGTCCCGAGGGGTTCACATTTACAGAACACTTCATACATTACGTTTTCACGCAGTGAGCCGCTGTCATAATGACGTCCCTGGTTATGATGCTACCACCACATGGTGTCCCCTTTCCCCGTTGTGACGCAGTGAAGATGTACACCTACGAAAACGGCAAAAAAAAGCTTTCTTAGTCCTCACGCAATGCGCAAGTGCGCATTACTGGGTATACTATTTAAGACTAAATTTGTTCGAAAAGGAATACTGTATTGCTAAACTGTGCACGACCTACTTAAAATCGTGCAAAGGCCTATCCTGCTAAATGTTTCGTTTTTATTTGGTAGCCTATTATAGCGGTTGGAGATGCATTGGACTTGATCAGAGTACTTAAAAGGCCAGTCATAATTACCATTCATGTGGAAGAATTACTTTTCTTTTGTGTAGTAGGCATGCTATGGACCTTAAAGATGCCGTGTCCGTAGATAACTCCAGCGCGAAGATCTAACAAGCCGTAGCCGTATGATTTCTTCTCAAAAATAGTATTGCCGTATGGACCATTAAAGGCAAGAACAATGCAGAAATTGGTAGGAAATTGATGTTTGTTCACTGAAATAAATTGTTTCCACTCTTGTAGGGTTTCGACTTATGAAAGATGCCCGACCGAAAGGCCGCAATTGTATTTTCATAATCAATTATTCTTAAATATATATGTGAATGCTAGTGGGGAAGGTATTTTTTTTAATTCACTTTGGAGAAAATATTTCGCTCTGTGAAAACATCCGAGGCAATCTGAATCAAAGTTTCTTTTACTCTGACATACTGCTCAGTACAGTATTTAGAGTTAGCAACTCGGCATTGCCATTTCGTCAATAGGACACACGTGAATAGTGTAAAAAGCTTCAAAGTTCTCTCTCCCAAACAGACGAACCGATGTTCCTGCTAGAAGGCAGCTGATAACATGTGCTACCATTGTTTTCGAAGAAAGTAATGCATCATGCTATCGAAACAATCGAACATTCCTTTATAAAGTTGATTCTTTGAAAAAAAAAATACCAGCGGTAGATGCGACAACAAAGGTGAAGAAGTGAATGGTGTGAGTTGGTATATAAAAGAGATACTATTGAATATATCAGTACTAAGCGCAATTTTCGGTAACAATGAGGTAACAAGTACAAACATTCATATTCTAGGTGACTTATACACCATTGAAACTACGTTTATATGTATTTTTAATCATAGCTAGAAGAAAAGAATATGTTCAGAATTTTTCCGGAATATTGTTATTTCTTGACGATCCCGTAGTATTTATTCTGAAGCGCTTTTTTTCTTTTTTCGCTGAATATAACTGCGAAAAATTCTCCCTTACATTAGCATTGTGCAAAAACAAAAGCAATGTCTTATCCAGATGACACATTTCTCAATTTTCGAACCAAGTTTGTGGATGCGTTGCAGTTATGCTTGTTTTGAGCGAATAATATTATTGTATTTACTAACTCCAAGAGAAAGCACAAGGTCGTCGTCCTTACCAGCCATGGCACCTGAGGCCTCCATGTCATGTCCCCATTGATTACTCGGCCAAGGGGCTCGGAAAGACCGCACTCTGAATAAAACATAGCATTAGATATAGTCACGTGGTAATAGCAAGAAAATGGCAATCGTGCCATTGAACACTATACTTATCATACTTTGAGCAAACTTGTTCCCGAAAAATCAAAAGTTAGCATAGAAGTTATGCACACTATTCGCCGATATCGGCGGGAAAAATTGGCGCCCGTCGAATAATCTATTCACTGCTATAGAGTGGTTACACATCGACACGTATGCCGTCGATCATTCTAAGCTGATTGTTCATTGTCACGTTAGCTACACAATAGACTGTACTCCATGCGTTCCGTGCTCGAGCTTATAAGAGTAATAGAAAATAATGATATTTATTCGGCTTTCTCGAGTCTTGAGTGCAGGAGAGTTGTTAGTACCCGAAATGGCTCGGCTTGCATGAAAACCAGAAGCACAAGAGCACGGGGAAATATGTACAAGGCAGGGACGCAGCCAATAGGGGAGATTCAAAGTACCCCCCTCCCGCTATTTTTTCTCAATCTATAAAGTGTATATATGCGCACACAGAAATGAACACATCAACACACTTTAGCATTGTTTAACTTCACTAATCCTAGTGGGACAAAAAAAAGCCTGGGTATGCAAATGGCACGTGTACAGAGATACACCATGTTCAACTTCTATTTGGCTCAGAAAAAAAGTGTTGATACTCACCAGCAGAATTCAATTCGAAGCCGTTAGTCTGCCAGGAGTGCCAAGAGGAAAGATATAAATACAGATACCCAGCGTACATTTCCATCACCCGAAATAAAATTTCACTTAAGAGCATTCTGTTCCCCAATCGTTTTAAGAACATTTTATATTACTTCGTTTTAGGACTGCGGGCGTTCATAGGCGAATGACAGGAGACCCATGAATGTTCTATGTGGGTGCATGTTGAAGAGTCAGAAGTTGGTCGAAATCATTTGGGCTACCGCTACGGTCTCTCTCATAGCCGGACTTTTTTTTTTTTTGCAACACTAACCGCTCCTAGCGAACTAGCTAACGTATCAACTGTTGCTTTAACTATGTTATTTTAACTACGTTACTGTTTCTCTAACTACGTTACTGGAAATACAAGAACGATACCCTAACATGCTTTTATTTTCTAATTAGGCGTGCTTTTTCTGGTATCTGAAATTCGTTTTACGATATTAATATGTAAAGATATACCTTCATTTAGGCCATGTATATGTAAGCACTATGGATTCTCGACACAGTTGTATAAGTTCGCCCATAGTAATATCATTTTCTTTATAACAACAGAACTTACCTCCGTTTTGAGCTGGATCCCTACGGATACGTTTCGTGTGTCTTTCAAACAATCTTACCTGTTCACGTAACATATTTGCGGAAACATGTGGTAAATATACGTAAAATATATGGGTTCCTTAACGAAAGATATGGATTCGTGGGAATGACCAACGAAACGTTTGCATGAGGATGTTGAACTTTTGTGACTGGTTGCCAGTTATTGCCTGACAATGCAACGCCATCGCTGAAGTCCGTGGTAAGCTGATGCAGCACAATTTTTTTTTCTCTGTTGATTCATAAGTGTGTTTTATTGCTAAGTTATGCGTCATCTAAAAAGAGGAAGCGTATTATAACGCGAACGTTATGTGTGGACAACAACAGCAGGAAACGGGCTTTGACTCCAAAAGGTGAATACTCGTTCAAACACACTCACAAGCCCGTGTTTGTATGCATCATTTTGTAGTGTGTCAGTTTGAAGCACCTTAGAGGAACACTAACGACAGCCTAAATTGTGCAAGTAACTTTTATTTTGACAGCGCGGCTAAGAATTATGGCGGTTCATTTACTATACCTTGGCATCATAGCTTGTAAGAAAGACCTAAAATTTTCTAGGAAACGTATTCTTGTGACATCCAAAGAATTTTCAGAAAGCTTTGTGTCTGCAAGTGCGTACTCGTGTGTGTGTTTATCAGACAGCACGCCTACGCACTGAAAAGACATTGGACAATTAGAAGAGAAAAAGGTGTGTATTTCTCTTCCTAGAATTGATATTATAAATAAAATAAAATAAATCCTCCTCATATTTCCTTTGTCTTAATAAAATCAGGGACACTTATTAGAAAAGCTACTGGCGGGAAAATAATGCATGTACACACTTCTTCGTAGTTCTTCTCTTTTTCGCATATCATTTTCAAAATTGACTCAGGTTTTCGTAATCAGTGATACCAAAATATCATGGTTTGCTCTGTAAGCTGATACTAACAATAAACATGGACTTTACTACGCATTAAAACTCTTTGTAATTATATTTTTGTGCAAATAAGCTCTCCAGCATTTGTCTGGAAGGAGTTTACGCAAATAATATCTGACGTACTAGTTTTATGAGTAAAAAATTTTCTAGTTTTTTTTTAACAGAAGCGTTTTCACTACTTATCTGCATGAACCTTACCGACATTCGCTTTGCTTTTTCTGGCGTCGATCAAACACGCAATTCTTCTTCGCATTTCTAGGAGGTCTGTTAAGTTAACTCAGAAAGTATTCTTACCTTCACGGTAAAACTTGACCATACCGAAATTACGATTCCTAAAGACGCAGAAAAACGAAACGTTGGCCACAATTTCATCGCCCGAATCAGACTCTACTACCTAGGCGTCGTCGTATTTTGTGATAAGACATAAGCAATGATATGTAAAGGCTTTTTATTAACATGCCTAACAGACGTTCCGGAAGAAGTATGGAGCAAAATGCTCGACACACTTATAAAGCACCAGTATTTATGCATTGTGACAACGTTTGTCAGTGGACCCGAGGCGCCTGCATCTCTGCCACAATACGTCGTTAAGATCCATACGCAGCATCTACGTCAGCGATGATTTAGCGGCCATAAAACTCAGCCGCTAACGACCAGCCTGAATAATACGTGAGAGAAGGCTCTGAAAGCCTGTCACTTTCTGAATAGAGGCGGAGCAGCGGCATAGAAAATTCATGAGTTCAATATGAGAACTATCATAAACACTGATAGGCGAAAACTTATCTTTAAAGGTTGAGGCTCCCCATGCGTAGGGCTATGCATCCCTGCCGTGTAAACGTACGAAGTCCCTAAACACACCACAGGGACTAGCACTCTCTTTCGTTTGACAACAATAAGTAATTGAACCCTGCATATTCCAGCACCACCCGCTTAGATGAGTTATCATGACATCTTTTAGCGTTAGGTATTAGTGGACGTCATTTACACAAAAACACTGCCGAAGAACTAATTATTTTCGCAATCAATTTGGTCTTGGGCTGACGCACTGACTGAAGTGGATAATGCAAGGTGTTTGATGTAGGGAGACATTTCAAATTGTTCAGGAAGCAGGTGTTTGTGCGATACAATACTACCTTTGAAGGTTACCTTAGAGGAAGCATAAAAGGGACAAAAAATACCACGCACACAAAAGGGCCTTTGTGGCGGCTCTCGAGCCTTCTGAAAATTATGACGCCGGTTCAACTGAAGCGGTGGGTGATATGATATATTCCACGTATTAACCCATAACTTTCGCTCTCAAAGGCTTTTTGTGGATGAAAAGTAATGTGTAATTTTAGAAGTCTATAAGTGCACAGATCTATTCTGAGCACGCATGGACAAGGGCGAAACCTCGATTGCTTAGCCAGTCAATGAAGCCAGCGTGATAGCAAAATTGTACAGCAATATCACAAAGGAGGGCTGACATACGATTATCGTAAACCTAGCCATAACGAGAGAAACTCATGTTTCGTTTGAAAGAGCAAACACCATGCATACAGGGTGTAGCTGCAGTGTCCTCACTCTTGGTACTCCTCCACTCGGAGTAATATTCTCTATAACAAGCTACCTGGTCTCCCTGTCACGCTGCTTTTCAGAGGCAGCACTGCCGAAGCTTCATATTTTGTAGCATAAGGTTTAGCTATACGTATGTGTATGACAATAGCGAGGCTCTTGTATCAATAATATTGTCGTGGAGTGGAGCAAACAAAAATACAAGGAACAACAAGAAGCAACTGCACTTGGACACGGTCATTGCGGTCAAGCCAGTCTTCAACATCTTCATGTGCGCCACGACCAAAGCGATGAGCCACCACTGGTTGAATTGGAGATATCTCAGACGGGGTGAGAGGACTACACTTTTATAAAAAGTTAGTAAAAAGATAGTGACGGGCCCCTTTGCTACCTCGATGACCCCATTACGCATTGCGGTCATTTTACTACCTTAAAAGTATACCAGTGGTAGTAAATGTACGTGGTCTGCTACCT
Organism: Rhipicephalus microplus; assembly: GCF_043290135.1. Lineage (NCBI taxonomy): Eukaryota > Metazoa > Arthropoda > Arachnida > Ixodida > Ixodidae > Rhipicephalus > Rhipicephalus microplus. Next base: position 46,618,143 of record NC_134707.1, read on the forward strand.
GCAGGCACTACTTCGGTAGTGAATGTTGTGACAACACTTCACTACGTCAAAGTTGATTAGGAGAACTGAGTCTTTCTTAAATACCCGGAATACCTGTTGTGGGCTGGCGGTGGCCGTTGGTAGAGGTGAGTGATGCCTTTGAGAGGTCTTCTGCGAGGGGGTGAACTCCAGAGCAAGGCCTCGCAAGTGACGACTAAAGTGACGCATGGTAGTGTCGACAAGTGCTTCTGGACTGGATGAATGGCTCTCTGTGGGAGTGGCGAGCATCAAGCCGCGTCCCGCTCCAGCCCCTCCAGCAATGTCGCGGTGGAGAGCGAACAAACACTACAAGCAACGCAAGACGGCGAAACACGATGTTCGAAAATCAAGCCACGTTCATCGAATATATGACACACACCTACCCTGGTGCATTGGCCAAGAACTGAATAGCTTTTAAAAAAGACATCTTTAATTACAGGGTCAGCTAAACAATTGATGATGTTGTTGATGATGATGATGACGATGTCTCCACTATAGTTCTTGCCCACTCACGGAGATGGGCCAAGGATAAAAGATATGAATTCTAAGGCCTTTAAAGTGACACATAATCCTAACAAAAGGAGGATAAAGCAAACGTAAAAACAGAAAGAGTGCAATAATCCTTTTTTGCCATTTCGATTAGACAGAATAGTATATATCTTGAATTGAAATTGTAGTAATTTTGAACACGTTTCAAATTGATGTTTAGACTTTGTTTAATATTACTATAATAACAGATATGCAAATATAAATTTATAAGCACATTCCTTTTGTTTCACGAGCACAACTGCAAACGACATCAAAGGCGTTCCTGTGGCTGTAGCCCATAATCGAAGCACTGAAGAAGAGTATATTCTGAAAGGTGAAGGGCAGCCCAAGGTTAGTGAAATGAATGACATGGAGACGTTTTCTTAGCGGTCTGTAATGGTGACATGACAAAAATGATGCAGTGATAATTTCATATATGAACAAAAGCTGCACAGGGGAGATATTCCCAGGGCAGCCCTGGGTGAATATAGATTCAAAGGGGGCACACGACCCGTAATGTAGCTAGCATGTTTCCCAGTTGTCTAGTATGACACCAGTTGGTTTTCTATCGATATTTTAAATGTCTAAATTCAGTCCATGGCGTTACTGATTCTATTGTATCAGCCCTGAGTGAAAATTCTATATGTATTATTGCAGTTATACTAGCCTTTACTTAAAGGACAAATAGTATTGGCCCATTCAAAGCCGGTCCAGCTAATGAGTCCGCCATTTCTTTTAACTCTAATCTGTAATGCCCAGGGAGCCATATTTATTTCAAGAGCTTCAGCTGTGGAGGAACTAGCGTAAGGAATGTCTTTAAGCCATCTGATATAGATGAAACTTCAAAAGCTGTGCATGCGGAAAGGGAGTCTGTAATTGCTATAGCAGCATGAGTGTTCAATGTTAGTTTTTGTAGTATTAGAAAAATTTCCGAAAGTTCAGCTTCAAAAATAGGCATGAAGTCTGGTAGTCTTACTGAAAACGACCAGTCAAGTGGAGGAGAGTAAATACCTTCTCCCGCCTTTTCATCTATTACTTAAGCATCAGTGGCAATTACATTATTTGTTCCCCGTGTGCAAAATACTCTTGCAAGTGGCTATTTAGGACTCTGTGTGATTGAAACTTCGGTCTATAGGGAACAATCTCATATTCTATGTTAAGGTTTTGATTTGGCACGTTTGCTGCTAGTACATTTCAAATTTTCTCGTTTATTTTGTCTAGATGGTTCTGAACAAAAACAATTTGTGGTTTATGAAAACGTGGGCAATGAGCAAGAAAAAAAAGAGTCTGGGTTGTTGATGAATACATATTCTGATCGTCTTAACAAATAGCTATAAAGTTTTAGATACGTATCAACCGTCAGTATACGGAATCGACAAGGCAAAGTTGGTAAGCACGCATCCTGATGCAGAACATTGTTCGCAACAACTTTAGAGTGCCCTACGCATTCAGAACGCAGAGAACGCATTTTTTTTTCACCTTGAAGCTTACAGCCCCACTACCCGGAGTCTGCGAAACATCTTTATCGTCATATTCTTTCACGCATATACATATGTAAAGATAATAATCATGATAAAAATATTAGCAACAGTTGATATTATTATAATAATAGTATGTAGTGTAAGGAGTCTTCTTGACACATGATATTATACGCGGCAGAATCGTAAATTCCAATTTTATGAAATACCTTGGTGTGTTTTTCTACCTTAAGAATGATCACGTGGCCTACATGTGTGAAACACTAGAAAACAACTTATGGTTATTTTTAAACAGTGCATCAATGGCACCAATCAATACTAAGGTTACCATCTTGCTTGCTCTTGCGTATAGTATCCTGCGATGTGACATCGTATTACTTCCTTTCTGTTCTTCGCTATGGCAGTGTCGGGTTGACAACGCTTTTAACAGCAAGTTGAAATGCATTATGTACAACTGTTCTTCAACAGATGATGCAAATTGATTTTGTCTGCTTCCCCTGCCGTCTCTCAAAGCACCGTTTAGTCAAAGTGTTGTATCACGGCAGTTTTGCAACTCTCAGTTCATAAACGAATGCGATGGATTTCATATAATAAGAAAAAAAATCGACGCATCTCCACAAAGTGAATGGCAACTAGTGGGCAAAGCCAGGTCTTGAGGTTGATGATGTGTTAACTCACGGCTACCGAGCACGCCTTCCCCGCTTGTGCAAAATAGCATGGCGTGAGCCCCAGCTTCACTACACAATATTCTTGATGGGTTCTAGACACTCATAGCGTAAATACGGAAGTGAGCATTAAAACGGTTCAGCAAACTTTTTGCGGTATCTCAAATTCGCTTTACGAATACTCTTTGCGGCGGAAAAATTGGCATTTGTTCTTTTTTTCCAGGATTTAGAAATTTCTGGCGCCCTCTGGTTTCGAGGGTACACATTGAAACCGGGAAAGAGTTCAACGAACTTGGTTTACGGAAAAGACCGCTTCTGAAAAGGCGCTCACTCTTTTTTATGTATCTGCTGTCAGGATTTCATTTTCTAAAGATGTCTGTTTGCTTAAAAATATTTCAAGGACACATTTGACA